>NC_135251.1:26231094-26554428 GCF_964204865.1 Styela clava
CGGTACCTATACATCAATCCCTGAATATGAATAAAAATCTCATTTTCACACAAGTGTGAACACAGAATGGCAAAAACATGACAGTATTTCCATTCAAATTTTGATGTGGTACCGGTACACTCAAACATTTTCCTCTCGTTGCATAAAATGTCCCCGAACTAAACGAATGTGGTAAGATGCCGTACCGTACCGGTACCTATTTCAGTCTGTCAATTGGCATGAACGGATGGCATCATTTACCATAATATCAGCACTGAAGCAAAACTCGAAATGTTGTCATATAAACGAACTACTTAACGTGAAATACGTAGCTCCGCGATATCATGATATTCATGTCAAACACCTTAGATTAAAGAAGATACAAAAACATAAAAACGGAACACACCTTCTTTAATGGTCCGCATGAACGGACTATATGTCCCAACACGTCACTGTCGAAGACTGATATTCATGAAACTCGCGTCTCTACTTTTAATTCAACGTTGCCAGATTAAAACAAAATAACGTACGAATCTGCTAAATATTTACAAAACTAAATGAAAAAGAGCATATATTAAACAAATTAATTATTTTAGATATTTCCTGATATGAGCCACTGTCATTTCTACTGTCTGAGAAATATGTCTGTAATATAATGGCCAGGACAATCACATGATATTCTCCATTATTATTAGCACTTCTTTTCTCTTCAAATTAGAATTGTTTTGATCGCGATTTCGTTTGTGTACTAAAATTAAGCTCAATGCAAAAAAACTTGGAATCAAAATAATAATAAATATCCACGTTAAATGTGCACATTTTTGGCATACTTGTTGAAACATGTCTTGAACCTTTAACACCCTATATATCCCCGTAAACAATTTTCCTACCTCTGTACTGTACCATACCGTCCTAAATAATTTTAATTACCGGTACTGTCATTAATTAATGGTATTTAAAATAATTTGGACATTAATTTGGCTAGTTTTGGCTTCTATTTGGTGAGCGAAGCAGGTCTAGCCCACCTCTTCATACATCCAACTTGGCAATTCTGATTGGGCACTTTGGCATTAGGTGACTCCAATTATAATCAGCTTGACGATATCTTTTGATGAGTACTTTTCTATACACAGTTTATTACACCTGTTGACTAATTCGGTATCCAATTTGGCAATTCTCATAAAGATAAATTAATTTGGTGTGGCAAAAGAAGTCATTCATTTTTTTTCATTTGAATGAATGGATTTAATCGTCGCTAGTACATCGACGCCCGCGACTTCTTATCCAGTAGCTGCTTTCACTTTATTTACAAATCCCGAAGAAGACTATGCTCATTTGCACTCATTGGTCCATGTAATAATATGCGATGAGTCGGGAGCTGGCCAACGTGAAAACACACGACGAGCATGTGGTCAGAACGTTCGAGAAGAGGCAGCTTGTCGCACATTTGCATTGCATTTTGCATAAAACATCTGAAAATACGAATGCCCTGAATGGTAGAGGTTGCGCGATAGGCGCTTGTCAGAACCCATCAAGGCAGCTGGGGCCACTTTTCATTGAGAACTTAGACAAAACGCAAACAGGTCGTAACACGCACATTTGGTGGCCTGTAATCATTCAATAGGGAGTACCGTAGTAGTAGCCTATATATTTACGGTAGTACCACACAATATATATATTATACTTTTCACTTATTAAATTTGAAATGATCTTTTTGTTGGGGTGAGACGAGCGCACTTACAAGATACCCACATACATCCATTGTGGTGAAGGTGTGTAATAGTTTAGGTTAAGTATAAAATAAAAATAAAATAAAGTTTGCTTTTTCTTGCTTCCGTGATAAAACTAGGAATTCAATAAAAATATGTATACGAAAACTCAGTGAAAGCGGTATGCAATTATCACCGAGAACAAGAAAAACCCAGAACAACTATAGTTCACTGCAGATATCCGAACATCCCCGTTTAGAGAACTCATAGAATAGCTTAACTATGTTGGATGTGCAGTATGATATTGTTTTTTAGATAATTTTTACATATGGCTTAGAAAGATCTTGGATCGTTATGACAAACTTCGGGATTTAATTTGAATATTTGTGTGAACGACATCTTGTTCGTAACCTACAGTTAAAATGTAGCTCAGTTTTACGGACAATTCATTAAGTGAACATAAATAAATATGAAATCAGGGCGTGTTTTACTTGGTGATAAACGTTGTGGCAAAGAATATTTTATGATATTCACTATCACTGCTAAGTCATATCGTGTATAACACTTTTGTGTAAAGCATTTGGCAAATATCTACACCTGATTGCAGTTTAACTCTCTATTGTCTAAAAATAATTTGGACCTCCAGAAGTATGCACACCAAGATGGCGCACAACCTGAACATAATATGTGTGTATCGGTTAGGATTCAGGTTGTGCGACATCTTGGTGCGCATACTTCTGGAGTACCAATAATTTTGCTAACCTATCTGAGATAAACTCGAGGCATATTTAGACTCGAAGTGTTCCATGTCATTCAACTCGAAATATTTCGATTACAATTAACATAAGATTGAGACATATATTTGTGGATAGTTTTACATGGCAAAAAATTCTGATAAAAAGTTAGATTCAAAATTATGATAAATATTCCACAATAGTAATCCGCTAGTTTGTTGCAGCAATAATGTTATGTCCCATTACAAGGTGCATCATTGGTCGATGGTTGTGCCATACGTTTCTAGCTGTACGTATATTGTCTTTGTGAGTTTCTGCTATATGTTACGCTACTAGACCAGTGGAACCCAACTTTTTTTTCATATCGCTGCACACTATTATGTACTTTAAATATTCTCTGCACACCTATAATAAAACTTGAACATTTGCTTCTCATAAAGCCATTTTACTATAAGATAATAATAAACAAAGAAGGTCAGACAAGGGGAATTTTAATGTAAATACAACATACCCTGTATTTAGTAACTGGTATAGATTAATAATGGTGGGTGTCAGTAGGACTGTTATGTCTAGCGCTTCTCTACTACTGCTGCAATCTGTGGACGAATGTGAAGGATACATAGCTTACTCTTAACTCCCCCCCCTCCAACCCCCACCCCTTACCCCTCATCCGAGCATAATTTGAATGGTAATATGGTAATGATCATAGCATCTCGAAACGCTTATTCGACTTTCAGACAACAGGAACTATTCGAAAAAGGTAACCTTTTTGTGTTCGACATATAAAATAATCGTCAATTCTACCACGCTTTCGTGAAGTAGTGCCATTTACTAAATTTAATGAAGGTTTTATTAAGTTTCATTGCATCAAGGTTTGGACTACAACGCGTTTCTCCAAATTATTGGCGTGATTACAGATTTCAAAGGTGGGCAGAAGAGAATTTTTTATCGAATCGAATAATTCGAATAATTTTAACGAATTGTCGAATATCGGGTATTTTTAGTATATATATATATACAACAGACATCCAGAATGCCAGATATTCTAATGTTGGTGAGCTATTTCCGCCCGTTCTCTTTTTTTACAAGAACCAATTCTTACACAACGGCGAACATCGAAGCTTGGCTTTATATTCCTGGGAGAACTATGCGTTCATATCGGCGACTGTGTTGGCGACAGCTATTAAGGAGTGAATTCAGGATTTTATTCCAATTTTTATCATTTGCGTCGGTTTTGATCTTTCTCCCCACCGTTTGTAAATTAACTGTCCCAATTTTAAGCTAACCATATTATATACCATTTCTGACGCCGGAATGAGGGTATTTATGAAGACCTTAGTTGACCTTTATTTATTTTATTTTTCTATTGTGCCTGTTTTCGTATTAAATAGTGAATAACAACCCGGCAAAGTCATTGCGTGAATTCTGATTGTTATTTTGAGTTTAAATATTGATTTAATAAATCGGCAATAATGGCAATTCTACTGGTCAAATAATAATTTCTTGGTAAAAGTTGAGAAAAATTGCGCTCAATAATTTGTTACCTTGTTTGACATTTCCAAGGTAGCCTATAGATTTCCTGGTTTATTTTTTTTATTACAATACAATGGCTAAAGTCAGTCAGTAGTTTATTTTTTCACATGCCGAAAATACACATGTACAGACATAATTAAGAAAGAGAAGGAAAAACGCATTCCAATGTGAAGGGAGACGTATGATGGTTATCGAGCAGAGTCACCAAAAACTATTAACGGATCGACAAGCTATTACCGGAAATTTAACCAGTCGCATACGGACTTTCAAACATGCTTTAAAATGGTGACCGTACATTTGAACCCACGTACATTTGAACCCATGCGTATATCCACGGGTTCAATCTATATGCGGGTGCTAAAACCCATGGGTTAGGGTTAGTATGGGTTTAACTATCCGTGAAACAAAAAAAATTCCATAGGTGCAATAGCATACAGGTGCAATTGTCATGGGTTCAAATGTACGTGGGTTCAAATGTAATGGAACCCTTTAAAATATGACCCGTTTCCGTATAATATCAATCGTCATTGGTCAGTTTTCACATACGTATTCAGCATTTATAGTTTAGGTTAAGTACAAGATAAAAAAAAATAAAGTTTGCCTTTCTTTGCTTCCGTGATAAAACTAGGAATTCAATAAAAATATGTATACGAAAATTCAGTGAAAGTGGTATGTAATTATCACCGAGCACAAGAAAAACCCAGAACAACTATAGTTCACTGCAGATATCCAAACTTCCCCGTTTAGAGAACTCATAGAATAGCTTATCTATGTTGGATGTGCAGTATGATATTGTTTTTTAGATAATTTCTACATATGGCTTAGAACAGCGTTTCCCAACCTTTTTTGGTTGCGGACTATTTTCTCAGCGTCGAAAACCTTTGCGGACTCAAAGTGCGTTTATTGCAGGGGTCGGCAAACTTTTGTCGCTCGCGGGCTAAAATTAAGGGTTGCAAGTCATTGGCGGGCCGCACATATATTTTCAGAAAGTTGAAATCCGAACAGATGATACTTTTTATAATAAAAATCAAGCAGTGATACATCTCTCGAATAGAATATAGATTTATTTACTCATTGAATTGAATCTCAAAAATTCACATTTGAATATTTTCGGCGCCATTGAAACCTTTGCACCCAGCATCAACTTTTCTGCGTTTTGTTGCCATTTGTCTATTTATAATTAAATTATAGGCTCATTAAACGAGTAATTGTGAATTTTATCCTTGTTATAATATAATTTAGTCTACACGTGTCTCACAATGAATTCTGTTATACGTAAAGAATATATTCGTCAAAGAAGCTGTTTTGTTACTATTATTCGGTGAAGTGTCGCGGGCCGGATCCGGCCTGTGGGCCGTAGTTTTCTGGCCCCTGGTTTATTGCAACTGTACTCTGCGTGAAGAAGCAATAAAACCAAACACAACAGAATTTTAACGAATTTCCAAATGGGAAATTCACTGCAAATACGCGTTCATTAAATTATATAATGGCCTTTTTTATCGCACAATATTCAATCCATGATAACGACGAGAATTTAAAATGTCTTTCTATTTTAATTGTTCATGGTAACTCGCGGTTGCGTCGACTTGCGCATACAACGTTTCCAGAAAGTACAACTTGATTTAGTACTTATTAAAAATATATTTAAAGTATATTAGTAAATCAAAAATACATATTCATCGCCTTGCTTTATTATTAATTTAATTGTGATCATTTTAATCTGCGGTTGTATTGACGAAGTAAAAGCAATACTACTCAGAAAATATCATGACAATCCGAGGACACAAAAAGACGTAGTAAAGTGACCGATTATATTTTGTTTGATTTGTATTTTTGTGAATTCGACAAATCTGAGCTGTTCGTACAACATTTACGGCGCTCCAGTACTGTACGTACCAATGTGGAGGCGGTAAAGCAAAGAATCATAATGAAAAATTACCTGGTACGTATACTACCGTAGAACCCGAAATCTTTGGTTTTCGGCGTCTCCCTTCACCCTGAAATGCGATTTTTTTATATATTTTTTTAAATTGTGTATTCTGGAGACATCGCGCGGAAACGTATTTCCTTGCCCACCACGCAGTGTCTGGTTTGCTTTCAAGCAGTGGCGGCGCGTCAATAGGGCCAACCGGGGCAATGCCCCGGTTGTTTTTTCGGTATAATGAAAAATATTCGAAAAATACCTCAATATCGGTTGCACAGACTGTCTACACTAGCCATATTCTCCCGACATGGTTCATTTTTCGCTCGCAAAGCCTTCGCCGAACGTCGATGGGGGGGGGGCCGATTTTGCCCTGGTTGCTCATTGTATATCGTACTTCTCTTTTATCTTCCACTCGCCGCGTTTGTCTCGTTTGTTTTCTGTTTCTTTTACTAAATCATCGGGGCCGATCGGGGCTAGCCCCGAAATTATGACGACACAGTGCCGACGTTTCTTACAACAACGTGTTGACATATTCACGCATTCCTTCTCGTTCGTTGGTTGCTTGAAGAGTTGATAGTTTCCTCGCCTTCGTTTTTGTCGCTTGTTTCGCTATTTGAATCAGTTAGAGACCTTTAGTCCATTTGCTTTCGATTTTCCACATTCCTTTTGAGCTCCTCACTTCTTTCCGGCTTCGCATTTCTTAGCCTTAGACCTCATAATGAATAAGGTTGATGCACTACTTCGCACTCCGTTTTCGCAGCTGCCGCTGGAACAAAAATTAGAGGTACAACGTCTTGGGCCTCATCAACCAAAAAATTGTTCACTGGAACAATCCCATGACGGAGGAAAGCGTCGGCGTACATTCTGCGCAGAAACTTGGTATAAAAAACACGAATGGTTGTGTTACAGCGAGGACAAAAATGCACTTTTTTGTTTTTATTGCCTACTTTTTGCTACCGCCCGTGACTCACGTTGGTGTAAATTTTGTTTTAGAGATCTTAAACATCTTTCCGAGCGTGCCAGGGATCATCAATCTTCTATGGAGCATCTGGACAATGCAGTAAAATACCGAACATTCGGAAATGTTAATATTGCAGCACAGTTGGATGAAGGACGCGCGGTTTCTATTCGTCGGCACAACCAAAACGTCGAGAAAAACCGCCATGTTCTCGGTCGATTGATAGATATTTTGAAGTTCATTGGTTGTCACGAGCTGTCCCTCCGTGGGCACGATGAACGGGCTGGCTCTTCTATAAGAGGGGTATTTTTGGATATGGTGGAATACACCGCATCCCTAGATACAGTATTGAGAGATCATCTTGATGCCGCAACTGTTTCGAAAGGGAAATCTAAGGATATCCAAAATGATTTGCTCGACTCAATGTATAAAATTTATTTACAACATTTGGCTCTGGAAATTGAGAATTGCCAGTTCCTTTCGATTCAGTCTGACGAGACAACTGACATCACGTGCGTTTCCCAACTGGCTGTGATTTTTCGGTTTGTGAAAGATGGTAAACCTACCGAGAGATTTCACAGCTTTGTACCAATCGTTGATCGCACGGCTTGCGGGATATCGGCTGTACTGAAAGAAGTGTTACAGCCTTACAACGCGAAGTCAAAATTGATAGCTCAAACTTATGACGGCGCGGCAGTCATGAGTGGGTCGAAACATGGTGTTCAAGTTTATATAAAAGAAGATTTTCCTCATGCGCATTTTTTACATTGTTATGCACACCAATTTAACCTCGTTATTAAAAATATGTGTCTTGATACCCCTCTCGTCCGTATATTTTTTGCAAATGTTTCGGGGTTTTCTTCATTTTTTTCCGTTTCGCCGAAGCGCTCTGACCTCCTTCGCCAGATATGTAGCCGCAGTCTCCCAGCTTGTGCACCAACACGTTGGAACTTCCAATCACGCGTGGTGCAGGGCGTGTCCGAAATTAGGTCTGAGCTCATTGAGTGTTTCAATGGCATTCAGAGCTCTCCGGTTTGGGACGAACGCTCTGTGAGGGAGGCGGCAGGTCTAAAGCGTCTGCTAGAAGATGGTGAGTTTTCATTTTTTCTCCACAATATTCATCACGTGGATGTATTATACGGCGCATTGCAGTCAAGGCTAATGGATGGAGCGTCTGTGCAGTCGTGTATTTCAGACTTCTGCGATGCTGTATCTCGTATCCGGGAAACAATAAAATACGACGACACATGGAGTGCTTCTTTACGCCGCGGGCAAACAACGCAGCGTTTGATTTTGTCTGCAAAGGAATACTGTGACATTCTGGTGAATCAAATATGCGATCGTCTGCGCATTGAACACCTTGCCGCGTTCTCTTTGATGAACCCCAAAAATTTTTCAAAATTTGCACGTCAATTTCCCGTCCATTTGTTGGCTACTGTCTCCAAATTTTACCCCATGATAAACGTGGGTAAATTGGAAAATGAATTGCAATGTATATACACCAATCAAACTTTTTTGAACATCACATCAACTTGCGCGCTCTATGGGTTCCTCATAGATAACACTCTAGTAACTACCTTTGCGGCGTCTGCAAAATTTCTGGACATCATTTTGACGACGCCTATTTCTTCCGCCGACGCAGAGCGAACATTCAGCACGCTGAAGCGTATTAAAACGTATCTCAGAAACACAATGAAGCAAGATAGATTAAATTCCTTGGCTGTTTTATCCATTCACAGAGACGTTATTTCTGGGATGCATGACTTTAATCAGCGCGTTATTGAGCATTTTGCTTCCAAGAAACCGCGGCGTGTTGCATATATGTTCAAGCAGTAGAAGTCTAGCAGCATATATATCTATGAGTGAGCGACGCATGTCCTTATCTTTGCATTACCTTTCCTTTCTTCATAGTAACGTTTTAAACCTTATTTTAGGTTTTGTCTGCTTTCCCGAAGTTTCTGTTAATATGTCATTGTATTTATCTGGGTAAATATTGCCTTTCCTTTTGAAAGAGGTTTCAAAATAAACTATGTCTATATTTATTAATCCCTTGACTTGGACCGGTTTTAAAGACACTTTCTTTTCGTTAAAAATTGTCGCTTTTGCCGATTGGTTGTTACCGATGGAATGGTTTTTATACTCATCAAATGATGGGAGAACTTACAGCGCTCATCCTGTCCCCGTAGATGGGGGTGACTTGGTCCCGCAGTAGCTTGCCCCGGTTGTCAAAATGACCACGCGCCGCCACTGCTTTCAAGTAATATCTGTCACGAAAGAATATATGCGACATTAAACTCAAGATGCGGAAAATACAACGGTAATTCTCGGGAATTAATTTTAAAATAAATGAAGGCTTTATATATATATCTTCTTTAAAAGTACGCCATCCATGCAACATATTGATAGTCTGATTAAAACGGTAAACTCTCGTTGTTCATTAAATTTCAAGTATGTCATCTCGCGATATTTCGATCACTTTGGGGCTTTCTCCGACTTGCGGCCCGCGAGAACTCCTCAAAAGTTTTTGCTGTCCTTCAACCTAGCAACCTTGAACCACCCTGAGGTAGATTACTAGGTGACGGTGAAAATTTCAAATTACAGTTGCGACTTGTATCCTTTGGTATTTCGATTCACGTTGAGACTGGACGCATGAATCTCCATTGTGACACTCTCTCTGGATTAGAGCTCAACCGATATATCGGTCCGATATTGCGTGTTTGCCGATATCTATAGGCTATATACAGTGGTGGGATTCAAATTTTTTGTCAGCCGGTTCCATCACAAAAGTCATATTTTTCGGCCGGTTCTGTTACATGTTTTTCTTTGGTAATGCTAACCGGTTCGCTGATTTCATAAAATTCCGTGAGACGGTTCTATAGAACCGGTGCGAACCGGCTGAATCCCACTACTGGCTATATATATATATAACAGGTAAAAAACCTAAAAATGTTCGTAAAAGTTGTTTTATTTACTGTTGGTTGTGATTATTTTGAATGGATGATACACTTATGTGGTTTATTGTCTTTATATTTTTAATTACAAATAAGGGGGCACCAAAGTCTCCAGTGCTTAGGGCACCAAAGGGGCTTAATCCGCCCCTGGTTACTGCTATAAGTGCTACTAGCCCAACCTTTTTTTCATATCGCCGTACACTATGAGTACTTTAAATTTTCGCTGCACACCTATCATAAAACTTGAACATTTGCTACTCATAAAGCCATTTTGCTATAAAATAATAATAAACAAAGAAGATCAGATAAGAAGAATTTTATTAGTGTAAATACAACATACCCTGTATTTAGTAACTGGTATATAGATTAATAATGGTGGATGTCAGTAGGACTGTTATGTCTAGCGCTTCTCTACTACTGCTGCAATATGTGGCCGAATGTGAGGGAGACATACTCTTAACTTTATAATCATTGACTTGAAATTAAAATGCGGAAGTCTATTAGTTAGTCGAATGGATTCCCTCGTGTTTATTTGTGTAGCTTTGACTAATCTACAAGATGCAATAGTGACGCAACGGTACGCTTTTCGAAGCCACTCGGACACTTTTCACTCGGAGAAATTTCAGAAATGGCTGTAATCACTGGCTCGTTTTCGTGGATTTTTCAGTTTTTGTCGCATTTTCGAATATTATGTATAAATCAAATGACTCAATGATTATTTTAATTTCTGGAGCATTTTAATTTTGTTTCAGTAAACGAAAAAGGCGCCGAAATATCTGCCGATCAACTGGCGATCATCTCAACCAGCTACTGCATCTTGCATCCTCCACGATTACGACCCGCTTTGACAAAATTATTAAAAATCAAAGCCAAATTAAATGGCTGATAGTCTAGTGTGGGCAAAATCGAATATTTTTTCGAATCAAATAATTTGAATATTTTTAACGAATACCGAATAGTCAAATAATAAATATTTTTGGACCTCCTGAGGTATGCGCATCAAGATGGCACACAACCTTAACTCAGGTTTTGTAACAGGTTAGTGTTCAGGTTGTGCGATATCTTGGTGCGCATACTTCAGGAATACCTATTTTTTTTATACATAACATGGATCCAGAACATCGGTGGCCGGTACTCTCTTTGGAAATTAATAGAAACATTGGAAAGACGGCAATAAAGCGTTTTTACTGGTTTAATGGTTAATTTCATCATAATCGCTAATTCGCTAATTGTCTTTGTCACGGCGATGGTTTCAGCGGCGATATCCTAAAGTTGGTAATTCATATTCCCACCCTTTCTCGTTTTTTTGCAAGTATAGGGGGTCGCCGGATATCGATGTTTTATATTTCTAGTATGCCCGTGCGTTCACATCAGCGACAGTTTTTGAAGACATTGAGGGCTGATTTCGAAACCAAATTAATTTTATTCTTACATTTATCCTATGCCTTGTATTTGATCTTAATTATCACCGCTTATAAATTAACCGTGCCTGTTTAAAGTGAACGGTAACCGAGATGTAGATATTTATTAAAATGACAATTGAGTTTCTCGTGAGTTTCTAAGTATTAGATCGATAAACCTAGCAAATTTGCGATTGCGTGAATCCTGAATGTTGATTTAAAATACCGATTAAATAAATTGGCAATAAAGGCATTTCTAGGCCTTTGTGCCTAATAGGGTCAGAGTCAGACGCTCATTATAACTAATTCCGTCAAGTTTTAACTTATTTTTTTCAACAAAATAACACCCCGACGGTTATTATAGCTAAAATACTTACTGAGAAATGCTCAATTTTATTTACGGAATTTCCAAATTCAGCACTTCACCTAAACTATTTGTATCTTATTGATCGTGACCCCAAATCCGAAGCAGAAGAATATTCTCAGACGAGAATGGGGGAGCGGCAAAAAGGGCGCGACGGCACGGGGTTCAGAGCGCGCTTAAATAGGCTGCAAGCTTGATTTTAGATAGGATAGGATTTACATATTTATCCCGGGGGAGAGGAAAGCCGATAAGACGGCTACACCTAGCATCGCAGTTTTTTATGTAATAAAATTAATAATTATAATAATTCGGTGATAGAATACTCGAGGAATAAATAACAAGCACGACTTTCAACAAGGAATTCGCAACTGATAGTGACTAATGAAGTTTTTTGCTCATCTAGCATATGCCTCGTATGAATGACTCCATATGGCTTGTTTTGTGACACAAAAACATCCTAATGTATTATATATATGAATGCCAACATAATTTATTTTAGTTAACATAGTGTATGTGTACATTGTATATATATATGTGTAATTCGGGTTGGCTCGAAATCATATATTCAAAACGTGGCTCTAATTCAAGTGATTGTATGTCAGTCTGGACCTAAGTGATTTGATTTGTTAAGGTTCATAATTGTGTTGTTAGAAAGACTGATGCTGGAAAATTTACTCTTTATATCAGGAGAAATAAATTCCAAAACTTGCACCATACATTCGCGGAAAAATTCAACAAACCGGCGATTCTTTTTAGCGATGTTGTGGGCTATAATACAGGTATGATTGAATTGTTACGAAATACACGTGCTTAAACTGTGATAATGATGTAACAATTGGCGGTATTTAAAACGCAAAAAAGGTAAACATATGAATTGTTGAACGTATTAGTATTTATTTAGATTCAGTTTAACCGTTGAACTATCTCACTTAAGTTCGGCGGGTCATTTCAAATCGTTACGCGGGCCGTAATTGGCCCACAGACCGCGGTATTAGATTCCCCTATCTACCCTGATAAATATGCCATATTCTATATATTTAAATACAATCATACCCAAGTTAGGAATTACAGTGTGGAATCTCATCTCAAAATTATTGGAAGGTGTTCACCTCTTATAGGAGGGGTGTAGGGAAATCACTGATAGTGACACATATCTTGGCGACGGTACATTTGATGTGGTGCCCAATATTTTCTTCCAGTTGTATACAATTCACTGTAAAGTGAGGGCATCCTATCCTCCCTGCCTATATTTCCTATTACGTGACAAGCGACTAGAAACATACGTTCAGATGTCGGGAATGTTGAAAATCATTTTCCCAAATGTTAACCCCACCAAAATCATTGTTGATTTTGAAATAGCAGCTATTAATGCATTCCCTGCAGAATTTCCGCGGGCCGAAATTAAAGGATGTTATTTTCACCTGTCACAAGCTATAATTCGAAAAGTTGGTTCTATCGGATTAAAAAAGAAGTTTGAATGTCTACCCTCTTTAAATCTGAAAATTAAAAGTATGGCAGCCCTGGCCTTCGTTCTCATTACCGAGGTTGCCGAAGTCTTCACCTTGCTTTCCGACACCTTCGAAGATTCGCCCGAATGCAATCAACTTTTGCAATATTTCGAATCCACCTATACATTCGTGGACCTCAAATGGATTTACGTCCAAGAAATGCAAGATTTCCCCCTCGATTGTGGAACTATGCTGAGGGATTGAAATGATGCCTTTGGCCCCCAAAACAACAAACGCTGTAGGATTTCACAACGCCTTACAAGGAATGTTCCGTATATGGGGTTTGCTAAATGGCCTACGGAAAGACATTGCAGTCCACAAACAAAAGTCCACGGCAAATGCTCATGTAGGAGTAACGGCCCACCAAAGATCAAAGTAGCCTATGTACAACTTTGCTGTTAGGTTATCAGGTAAAGTTTGATCGTGATATCGTAAAATTTCGTTTATCGTCAGTATTTTGATTTGTTGTTTAACTATTGTATCATAATTGATAAATTCCTATTTTATAAAACGTCCATAGCTACTATATATATCTCAAAATTGATCGCCCATTCGACACACATTTGTGAGTGATAACTTTATTGAGATATTAAAATAAATGTAATCCGTAACTTATGACGTCTTTTGTAAATTGCAATATATATCGTATTTGGCAGACCCTATTTGCTGAATATTTTTGATCTACTCTAAATAGCGTAAACATCAAAAACCATTTTTGGCCACGATAATGATTTAAAAGCTTTCAAATTTCCTTCGCTTTCGAATATTCAACATATTCACATGTCTTACGATTTCTATGTATAGTTTTATTCTGACTATACTTCAATAAAACTGACATTTGGCTATGAACAAGTTGTTACAAAAATGGCATAGTTTTCAATATCTTAATTCCATATTTTCTTAGAAACGAAGAATCTGCGCGCTTATTTATTTATATACAGACAATAGCATTCAATTTATAGATTGGTTTCAGAAAAATGGCAAAACCTGATTTGAGTCACTCATTTTCAACAGTAAAGCGTGGTCGTGTATGCCTTCATTATTACAATTTTGTAAACATGCTAGCAAGAAAAACATGAAGTGGCCATAGGGCTCCCAAATCTCATACTGGGCATGATTCCATAGTAGGCGCTTTCAGGACAATAATTTCAGAACAAATTTATAGGAGTTGACCACTAAAATTAATATTGTAAAGCTTGTTCCAGTAAGGCCCTCAATTATGACTTCATGGGTCTGTGAATTTTGGAGAATAAACAGCGATAAGATATTTTTTCCATATTAGCCCTGGTTTCAGGTAATTTCCTCAACGAAATACCGCTTTATAGGTCATCGTCTGTTTTGGAGATCACCCACGTGGATTTTTGTAAAAATGTACGTGGTTCAAATATACATGGATGCAAATGTACGCGGGTTCAAAATTCAAATGTACGCTGGTGCAATTGTAAGTGGGTTCAAATGTACGCGGGTTCAAATGTAAGTGGGTGCAATTGTACTTGGGTTCAAATGTACGTGGGTTCAAAATTCAAATGTACGCGGGTGCAATTGTACTTGGGTTCAAATGTACGTGGGTTCAAAATTCAAATGTACGCGGGTTCAAATGTAAGTGGGTTCAAATGTACGCGGGTTCAAATGTAAGTGGGTGCAATTGTACTTGGGTTCAAATGTACGTAGGTTCAAAATTCAAATGTACGCGGGTGCAATTGTACTTGGGTTCAAATGTACGTGGGTTCAAAATTCAAATGTACGCGGGTTCAAATGTAAGTGGGTTCAAATGTACGCGGGTTCAAATGTAAGTGGGTGCAATTGTACTTGGGTTCAAATGTACGTGGGTTCAAAATTTAAATGTACGCGGGTTCAAATGTAAGTGGGTTCAAATGTCCGCGGGTGCAAATGTCCAGGGTGCAAATGTTCGTGGGTTCAAATGTACATGAGTTCAAATGTCCGCGGGTACAAATGTACATGAGTTCAAATGTACGCAGGTGCAAATGTACATGGGTTCAAATGTACGCGGGTGCAAATGTACATGGGTTCAAATGTACGCGGGTGCAAACGTACACGGGTTCAAATGTCCGCGGTTCAATCTATATGCGGGTGCTAAAATCCATGGGTGGAAATGTATGGGTTCAAATGTCTGTAGGTGCAAATCTCGGTGGGTGCAAACGTATGAAGGTTCAAATGTCTTGGATGCAGTTTACGGGTGCAAATGTATGGGTTCAAATGTACGTAGGTTCAAATGTGCTGTCACCGTTATATCAAAGTGGTATGAAACTGAAATTCGTCGTAGGATTTGTGCGGCCCGCCCTATAAATGAGTTTGTAGGCAGACTTTTTTACATTTTTACTGTATATATACGGTTATATAAGTAAGTTTTGTGATTTTTGTGTGATTATTCTCATCTTTAACGTACAGATGGCGGTTTTTATTATCACGTATGTAGTATGTCTTGCGTCCCGGTGGACAGATTCAGATGTGTTTTTTTTTATAATGCAAGAATCAATGTACGAAAAAGTGGCAAAAGTGTATTACGGCAATAAAAAAATGCAAATATACACCTTGACGTTAGTTTTTTTTATTTCTCGCAGAACTGTGCGTTCTGTTCGATGAACACAAAAGATATTGTGCGATCATCGGCGACGAAACCTGGGCGCAATTATAGGAATGAATTTGGAACCAAATTTCCAAATCAATTCCATTCTGATTGCTCTCTTTCGTGTCGGCTTCGATCGTCCTTATCGCCAACGTAAAATAAAATGTCAACAATATCTTTGCCACGGACTTCGAAATTCGTTGTTCCTATATTCTTGTATTTTTGTTTATGTCATGTTTGCATTGAAAAATAATTCTGATAGAACTGACTTATTGTCCTTTCTGCATATTCAAATTAGTATATGTATTCATCCAGAAATCTTTGTAATGTTACTTCATTAATTAAATGTATACTTGTATTGATGTTTCAAATTTTACAAAACGGCCCGTTGAAACTTGATATTCCCGCGACATTGGCGCGTATCATGCTCATTTAAACATTGAGACACTATCATAGCCACTGAAAATATACGCTAATATAACACTTAATTTTGACGTATTTGTTTGTTAGTGAAAACTGTGCATATTCTCGCGTGGCATCAGAAGTCCATAAGTGTTTCGTGTAATGATTGATTCTTTGATTCAGCGGCGCACGAGTGTCGATGTCTGTGTTACCATTGATGACTACATAAGGTAGTTAAGGTATCAATGATCAGACATTCGAATAGTTAACTGCTATTCTAATCTATGACTAATTGTATAAATTTTTATTTTTCTGCTATAAATTAAAAACATATAAATTAATGTATATTTACTTATAAACATGGGAAACTTTATCTGGAATCAACAATGGAATAATATGAATTGCTGGATAATACTGAATGATGTTTACGAATATATTTGTTTATTATATGTAACTATGTTCTATGATTATTATTTTTTCATCATTTATTTATTTTTACAAAACTGTTATGAATCCACAACGTGAACCTTTAAAAAAAAAAAAAAAAATATTCGGTACCGTACTTGAATCCAGAAATTCGAACTTCTTGAATTTACGAGATCTGTAGATTGATATATCTTTGTCTATCTGTACTCTGTAGTGATATTTGTTGCATTTCCTGATTTCAGATTGCTTTTTAGCAAATAATAGACTACTGTACCGTAATACTGTAATAATTGAAAACACAGCAATCAAGAGCTTTATGACATTAAAGACGTTATAACTACTGAACTATCAGACTATTGTACGACACTGTAAATATTCACAGGGTACTGTGTCCTATTTCTTCGAGTTTTTATAATATTGTGGTCATGAATGGCCTCATGGCCAAGTGTCAAGCCATTCATACAAGGTGGAATATCATCTGTTCTTGCTGAGGTTGCCACATTTCCACTTGATCTAACAAAGACAAGACTTCAGATACAGGTTAGCATTTTTTAGAATTGTATCATCTAAATCAGTTGTCTCTAAACTGCATTCCAATTGTGGCCCACATAATGATTTGATACGGCCAGCCAAAATTAAGTGGAATAGTCCAACACTTTATGTTATTACCTTTTCGCATTATAGATACCGTCAATTGTTACATCATTTCGTTTTTATATACTGCTGTACTGGTATATTATATGCATTTGCATGTTTTTTGTATAAAGTCATGCTTGTTATTGCTCAGGTATTCTATCACTGAACTAATATAATTCTGTGATTATGAATTTCATCACATAACAAACTGCGATACTCTTGCAGCATATTTAGTGCCTATTTTCAAAATTTTCTCCGATCCCAACCGGACCGCACCCCTCTCCCGGCCCAGGAATATGCTTTCGATTTTGGTCCTCAGACAATCCACATTATATAAAAAGAATATGTTAGGTTTTGAATGTGTCGTTATTTCTCACCAACACGATAAATATGAAAAATCCCATTTAGTTTATTGGGATAGGTTGGTTCATCGGAGCTGTTTTCTGCAACGTACTCCCTAGTTGACACAGCCATACCTCTGGTAGATTGAACAGAAGTCAGTTTAGGACTCTTGAGGTACGCATACTTCTGTACTTGATATAAATGTATCCTGATATCATGTAAAGACGAGTTGTTATGGAGGTAGTACTTGAGGTGCTTAGTGAATCACTTGTTTTGTAAACATGGAATTGGAAAAATAATAAATATACAGAAAACTGCATATTTTCTTCCAGGGTCAAGTCATTGAGTCAAAACACAAACAAATAAGATACAGAGGTGTTGCTCATGCATTGGGGAAAATTTTACAAGAAGAGGGATTTCTGGCAATGTATTCAGGGTAGGTAACATGTTTGAATCCACTTTATTGTTTTATTTCCCTTCAAATTTTGATAATAATTGATGAATTTTGTGGCATGCGTTTCTAGCTTTATTTTATACGTTTTTTTAAAGTAATCTGCCAGTGTGTTTTTCTCTCAATGATTAAGAACACTATCAGTTTGAATTGAACTGTATCACAACTTTTTTTTCTCTAAGAACATAATTCATATTCATCCAAGCTACTTCTCCATTTTAGATTGGGACCAGCTGCAGCTCGCCAATTAATTTATGGAGGACTGAAGAGGGGACTTTATCGTACTTTTCAGAATTGGAGTGGTGTAAGAGGAGCAAGTATATAAAAGTTTATGTGTTTTTGATGATCGACAATGTTCTTATGGAGTGATTGGCAACCCTAATAAACAGAAAATGGAAAAAAATTAAAAATTCTGTGTAAAATTAAATTCAGAAAATACCTTTTTTCAAGCTTATTGTATGCAATAAAATTGGCCACAAATACATACAATATCCATACTGAATATTAAGTTCTCCTGTAGTATGTGCAACAAGATGGCAGACACCAGAACATAGTATGTGTATCAGGTTAGGGTTAGGGCATAATTTCTGGTACAAATACTACGGGAGTCACTTGGCTAGTCCCCGAACTCGTAATAGAACTAAAATAAGAAAAATTGGAATAAAGTTATGGCCTAACCCTAACTTGGTACACATAATATGTTCAGGTGTCGGCCATCTTGTTGCACATACTACGGGAGCGCCGAATACTGTATATTTCAGTAATCTTAACTGCTCTGTATTGATATTTCAGGAAGTACGATTCTTATGGATTTGGTTCTAGCATCCTCTTCAGGTGCAATATCAGCATTTGTTTGCAACCCTGTTGACATTGTTAAGGTTTGTACTTTTTTACTTATTAAATCATAACCATGGTGTTTTATTTAACATGGTTGTTTCTGACTTATAAAACAAAATCAGTATCAGGTATGTTACCATTTACCAATACCCAAAATATTCTTTTTCCAATACTAACAGGTCAGAATGCAATCACAGGGAATAACATTCACGTCATGCTACAGGCAGTTATTATATGTCGATGGAATAAAAGGTTTATTCAGGGTAAATTGAAATAATATACACTGCTGCTTTGAACCAGGAGAAGATATTATGTTGATTGTGTAACATATACCTATCTAATGAATTTAACATACCTATTTTGTTTTGAATTTTTTTGTGGTATTTCCTTGCTGTTTTAGTAACATTGGGTAGTGGGTACCGGTACTTGGTTGTGGGAACATAAAATTTTTTTGTCAGGTCTTGTTATAAAAACTTGGTAATAAACTTGACCTTCTTTCGCATTTAATCATTTCTTTCTTGACATCGACGCTGTTAAATATCTAGCCATTGTTGGATGTCTCCAATTGATTCTCAAGGAAACAGAGCATGAGCATGTTTCTAGAGAAAAATGTTTTGATTTTTTGGCCATTGACTTTTTTATATTTTTTTTACAGGGTGTTTACCCAAATGTTATGCGGACAGCTGTTCTTGTTGGATTTTCATTTTCTGTTTATGATGAAGTGAAACGATTAATTTTATATGACCTTGGTATAAGAGAAGGATTTTATTCTTATATTTTGTAAGTCAGAAATTTTTGTGTTTTTCTCTAGTATTGCATTTGATTATTACATGTTGATGAATTGGTGAAAAACGAAAATTATGTGATCCGTGAATACACCATATACTTTTTAACACAAAAAATAAAATAATCTTAATTAAACAATGCAGTGATTTCCTAAATTCAAACACTTCGGAATTCTCGTTTCACATAGTTGTTTTTTAAACCGAGATCTGCACTGACAGGCAAATTTGTTTCCATACTCATTTTGTGTTTCATGTTTTATACAGAGCATCATGCATTGCGTCAATCACTGGTTCTTTTGCAGCAAACCCATTTGATGTAATTAAGGTGTGGTTTGAATATTTTTTCAAATAATTTGGAGGGCATGAGAATAAAGAGTAACTTTCTCACTGATCGAGTGTTTTATTCAAATTAGGTACAGGCTTGTAAATTGGATATAAGACACCTGAACAATACAAGGCTCTTTGCCTTTAAAATATATATGACGTCTTCAGAAATTTATGAATGTATTTTTGAAGTTTAGTCATCCAAACTCCACAGGCTATATATGGTAGAAAAAAAAAATTTATTATTACAGTCAAGAATGATGAATCAGAAAATGGATGGGATTCGATATAGAAGCACTTTTGATTGTTTTATAAAGGTAATTTCGATATTGGTGATTGAATCATTTTCTAATCTTTCACCATCAAAATCATTTATTGCCTGGTACCGTTTATTCAAGTCTATGCATACTGGCAAATTCGTGTTTGATTGATTAGCCACTGATAACGTAATTTATAACACAGAGCATATCCATACTTAACTTTTTGATAAATTTTCGTACCTTTGAATGCAATGAAATATATAATAAGTTGATACATCCACAAACACTTCAATTCTCATAGAAATCCAGCATCATATTTATCTTGATGACCGTACATTTGAACCCACATACATTTGAACCCATGTGTATATCCGCGGGTTCAATCTATATCCGGCTGCTAAAACCCATGGGTTAGGGTTAGTATGGGTTCAAATATCCGCAAAACAAAAAAAATTCCATAGGTGCAATATATGCAGGTGCAATTGTCGTGGGTTCAAATGTACGGAAACCGTTTATCTTGCATTTCATTAATAGATGCTATAGGTTGCATTTTGTGACCATAGAAGTCAAACTGTTAACTGCACCCCTATTAGTTCTTATATATTTGGCAGGGGTATCACTGTCATATTATACTTAGCAGCTTGGTTGTAATTTGAGTACTCTTTAACTAATCAAATATTTGGTCATTATAGAGACTGGATAAGTTTGAAGTTTTGTTGTTCAGTTATATTACAAATCCTACGCTTTTGGACTAATGTGTGATTTTTCCAGACTGTGAAATTAGAAGGATCTTCAGCACTTCTAAAGGGGTATGGGACAATGCTATGCAGAACTGTACCCTGGCATACTGTGGTATCCTTTTGAAATAGGCTGTATGAATATGTATATATCTTTTATCTCCATCAAAAAATTCTCAATTTTATATCTCCCAAATACTGGTGAAACTTGTAAGATCGTTACAATTATCACATATTATTTATCCAAGTATTCATTAGGTCAAGTATTTATTTATATTATAAATATTTATGTCATTCAATTATTTGAATTATCAGGTGTTTTTTAATATCCATGGTATGCTGAAACAGTGACACATGTCATTTGAAATTCAATTTTGTTGTCTGAGACAAGTCTACATTACAACAGTAAATTTTGAAAGCTCACAAGCATAACTTCTATTCATTTAATTCACCATACATTGCTTGTGAAATTAAACATAAATCAAAAATTCCTTAACTTGATGATACAAACAGTTTTTTCTTGCCAATGAATACATGTGGAGGTGACCTAAACTCTTCATGTTGTGTGGTGTGTTCCAGGAAATGTGAAGAAAACTACCAATATCTTTTTATCACTGAGTCATATCTGGCAATAAACTCATGATACAAGCAATAACATGACACTCATTGAAACTTTACCTGAACCAATTATGAATACTTTAAGTCCTATGTTTTGAAGTTTTTGATGTACAGTATTTAAATTTTGATTTCTAACATTTGATACCTTTATCGGCTTCATAAATAAACTAGGCATAAATTGATCTACCAGGTTATTAAATTCAGATCAAGTATAGATATAAAAATATTTTTAAGTTATATCTTATATCGACATATACACCATCATCAGCTTGCCATTTTAAATCATATTTTTCAATATTTTCAAACCATTGGTAAACTTAAATTGGACAGTAGTTGTGTGTCTTCTAAATTGTGATCTTTCATTGGAAGTTTGTGACATAGTGATCATCAGTGCTAATTTTACTTGGCACTAGTTCAAAATGATCTGTATGCAATCATTTTATGTATTTTGAACTAATTATATTGCATTCATACTTGCTTTTATCTGATTTTTCATGGGAGAGTGGACATTCGCAATAATTTTCTTGGAAGTCGACCAAAATATGTGGTCAACAATAGTGTTAGCGAATCATTTCAATGGATAACATAACCCATATATCCTCGAGTTCTGTGGAATATTCTAATTTTTTTTTACAACATCGTACTATTGGATATTCACACAATTTTAATAAAACAGGACTTTGAGAGACTAAAAATGGCAAAAAATACATCAAATGAATATAGTATTCCTATCGTTAAGTGAAAGTTGATAACTGCTGACATTAATTTTTATTTAATAGGACTTAATGAGTTAATGGGTCAATTTTGACTTAATGGGTCAATTTTCTGGCCTTTCTTTTGCATTTCCAATACATGATCAATTTTGTTTGTTTATATTGTGTGTTATACCGAAGAAAATTTTGTTAGGCTGGAAAGTTACCATGTCTGATGGAATTCCATGCCAAAAGGTTATGTGAAATATTGTTGCGCAAACATGGTATTAAGGTTTCAAGCATAAACACAATAAGTTGTAGTGAAAATCCCCTTGTGAACTGTTGTATAGAGGCAGATATCGCTTCAAAATAGATGAGAGAGGGAGAGAATTTATTGCTTTCGTCAAATCAGAGAAACAGAGTTTTCGGTGTGATTTGTGAATGTAAATGCCCTTTTACGCCAATATAACAATTGATATTAAAAAGGTAAAATTTCTTGAGAGAGAATTGTCTTTTTAAAACTTGTGCGTGGTTTTGCAGGTGTAGACATATCGTGACAAAATATTGGTGCATGTGTATTCAATGCAGCGTTTCTCAGACTGTGAGTCGCAAGAGATTTTCAGGTGTGCCGCGGAGATTTAGAAAATAGATGTTGGTACTACACGTAGCCATGCATGCAACGACCAAGCTTGTGAGACTTATTATTGTGTTTGCCTTATCATTTTAATAAGTGTGATTGTCACGTTATATTGAATATGCAAATCCTAGTAATATTATTGTATTTGCCTTATCATTTCACGTTATAATTGCATTGTTATGTCATATGACATAATGTATTTGTAAAAAACAAGCCGTCCACCTTCCACCATAATGACTTGCGCGCTTAGTTGGGCTAATAGAAAAGCAAGTTTGGACGAGTTTTGGCTATCTGCTTATAACTTCTATTCAATCATCGGTGCAAAATCCATCAAAATAATCTTGCCATTTAAATCTCCATGGCACTGTTCGCACGGATTTTCTGTTATGACTGTAAATAAAAGCAAAAAAAGACATCGACGGAACCTCGTTTCTCATATAGGGAAAGATGGGAACCTATCTGCGTGTCCACACTCCCGTGTTATTGGACACACGTTAACAGAGTGTAACTCCGATCTGAACTCCTCAGAAGTCAATAAGCACATGTAATGCCAAATGTTCGTATATTGTAAAGTTGCACAATCGAATTGATCCAAATAACAGATAATATACTTGAACCTGATGGAATAATATGTTTTCAAATTGTGTAAGGCCAGCTAATAATGATTCCTGATTGAATAATATGCCGTGTAAGTATGTACAAAATTCTACATCGAAGTTGCTGATGGCCAACTAATTGAGCGACACAGGAAAGCCAATTTGAGTGGGAATACCTCCGGTTGAAGCGTAAATATATACTACTAGGTTGAAGGCAATTTCTTTTGCGGTGAAATCTACAGATTTTCTCGAAATCTCCGATAACACCCAGAACTAAGCCATTATATTTAAACAACCTATGCTGTGTGTGTTCGCATTGGCTTAGGTCAGCTAGAAAAGAATGTAGTTAACGTGTCATGTGTTGGAGTAGGAGGGACCCTTGTAGCCAATTAGTTGTTATGTAATTACAAAACTACACCAAATTGGCCCAATTCGTGAGAAACTCATGAAAACCAAAATTAATTATTCCCGTTATAGCAATTATCAATTTCTCAAAATCCAATTTCAAGATTTAATAGCCTTTCGGTGCCATCCCATGTAAAAATAAAATTTATTTCCAGTAATATTCCAATAACGTAAATTCGAAATATCTTGTTAAAACCAAATTATCCACTTGAGAACAATTTTTTACATCTCATAATTGGAGTAAGTACGTGACCAGGAACACGGTGACTTGGCAATAACAAGTTAATTGCTAGTAATGAACTTCAAGGAAACACTTTTAATAATGTTTGATTATAGTGAACCGAAAGCTAACCAGAAACCGGAATGACGCGTGATTCTTTAATCGTTAATGTAAAAATCTGTTTCATCATTCTATTTTAATTGCTTGGTAGAAAGCTATATATTCAGCAACGTGTTTTGTTTTAATCAGACTAGATTTGATCAAATTGTGTGTACATTGTATTTCTGTATATATTGTCGGAATTGCAATAAACTCATAAAGACATACTCCTGGTACCGAATACATATATTGCAATTGTATATTTACAAATACAAAGAACAGTTCCAAGTCATGACTGATAAGTCACATAAAATCAAAGTTTCACTGCAAGCCCGAGTTCGTTAATTACTTGTCCATCGTTATCCTTTTTTTTTCTCTCCTAACGATTGGTCGCTTTTATGCTGGTTTTGGTATCCTTAGGGCATGACGCGTTATCGTCATCGTACCTTACAGGACGTCTAATTGTTACGTATTTTATGACTGAGAGATTGCTTCTAATTTTAAGATTAGTATGACTTTAAGTCTAAACACGTAACTTAACCAAAAGCAGCGAAATTACCCAATATCCTATAAGGTGTTTTCAAACGGCTCCTTACTACAGCCGAAGGCTATCGACAGATAGACAGTTCGAGTTAACGAACGCAAGACAAAACTATTGTCAGTCAATGCTGGGGTTATAACACATAAACCAGACCAATCTACAAACAATCTATGTGTAGTGATAACCAATCACTATATTTGGAGATCCCGACCTTTGGACTGCCTTCTTGACGCAGATCAATCACGGAGCCAGCCTACGGAGAGGAACTCGATAAGATAAGTTTCACGTTTTAATTTACATCCTATAAGTCGCAACTAAGGGTGCCTATTGCTAATCATACAATTCTCTATCTTCCAACAGGCCTATCGCAAAAACTCGAGGAACCGTACAACAAAACATGATGTGAGGCATTCAATTACTACAACTGGATTGCCGGTGAGAAGTAAAGTTCATAGATTACCACAGATGAAATATACAGCTGCCAAAGAACAATTTTCCAAACTCTTGAAACAAGGTATTATCTCACCATCTACAAGTGAGTGGGGTAGCCCTATTACGGTTGTTTTGAAGAAAAATGGAGACATTCATAAAACTGACTCATACAGGATTTGTGGAAATTATAAAAACCTTAATATACAAACAAAAAAGGACACATACCCAATACCAAACATCCAGTCCTTCACTAATGAAATCCATGGATCGGAAATTTTTACGAAGGTTGACTTGCGATCAGCTTATCATCAAGTTCCGATGAAATCCGAAGACATGGACAAAACAACGGTAGTTACACCTTTTGGTGCATTTCGATATCACGTGACTCCATATGGCACTAAAAATTCAGGTTCAACATTTCAAAGACTCATCGACATGGTAATCCGCAATATTCCAAATGTTTTGCCTATGGCGATGATATTTTGGTATTTTCCAAATCACCGGAAGAACACGAAGAGCAAAAAATGGGTTGAGTGATTTTGCATTATTAAACCACCCAGACCCAGAAGCAGAAATATCTCTTGCGGTGGACGCTTCAGGAAATTCGATTGGAAGTGTATTACAACAAAAGAGAAATAATCAATGGGAACCATTAGGATTTTTCTCAAAATCGTTAAACCCAGCCCAACGGAAATATTCTACTTTTGATCGGGAACTACTGGCTGCTTATCTGAGTGTCAAACATTTTCGATATGATTTGGAAGAACGTTCGTTTTTCACCCTCTCTGACCATAAACCATTGACGCATGTCCTACACAAAAGTGCTGAAAGATCATCTCTACGACAAGTTCGTCATCTCGATTTTATAAGTCAATACACAAATGACATGAGATATATTGCTGGAAGCAGTAATGTGGTAGCCGATGCTTTGTCTAGAGCGACAATTGCCGCATTCTCACACTTGCCTACAACTCTAACCTTGTCTGACATCGCTTTGGAACAACATATGGATCCGGACATTCAAAACCTGTACAATGAACCTAAAAGCATGGAATTACGATTTGTGAAACTTAGTGACGATTTACATCTACTATGCGATTCAAAACTATCAACACTACGCCCAGTTATTCCGAAGAAATTTCGAAAACGTATATTCGATACGAATCATCAATTAAGTCACCCTGGAATTCGAGCAACTCAAGATCTTATTCAAGCAAGATACATTTGGCCAAACATGGACATTGACATCAGGAAAATGTGCCGAGCGTGTATTCCATGCCAATCATGTAAAATTCAAAGGCACACGATCTCACCTTTGCAAACTATCGTAACTCCAGACGAAAGATTCTACCATATCAATATTGACATTGCTGGACCTTTACCACCATCTAACGGATATAATTATATACTTCTCATTGTGGACAAATTTTCGAGATTCCTATCAAAGACATAACATCTGAAACGGTAGTTAAAAAAATTTTTCTGTTCTGGATTTCTAAATATGGCGTACCTGCAATCATCACCAGTGACCGTGGAGGTTGCTTTCAAAGTGTTCTATGGCAAGAAGCAATGCAATTTCTCGGTTCTCAACACATTTCAACTACTAGCTATCACCCAGCCTCAAACGCAGCTGTTGAAAGACAAATACGACAATTAAAAGCATCTCTGATGACTCACTGCCGGAATACTGCAGATTGGTATCAAAACTTGGGTTTAGTTCTACTTGGCATGTGAACTGCCATTAAACAGGACTTAGGATACAGTAGCGCCGAACTACTTTATGGAACACCATTGAAATTGCCTGGAGAATTTTTCTCGACCAACCAACCGGGTATCAACACCAACCCTCAGGCGTTTATGAAACGCTTGAGCAATTTCATCAATAAGTTGAAACCAATTCAACCGAGAACACCTCAAAATAGAAAGACATTCTTATCACCAGAATTGAATACTTGCAGTCACATATTTCTACGTGTTGACGCAGTTAGAAGACCACTGATACCACCTTATCAAGGACCTTTTCGTGTTATACAAAAATACGACAAGTTTTTTAAGATTGATTTTAAAGGCAAACCTACCACTGTTTCTATTGATAGAGTTAGGCCGGCTCATGAAGAAATTTTCACTCCCGATACTCAGGACATTTCTAATTCAAATACCCCAACTACTGAATCTGACGTACTAATACGCAGATATAACGTACCAATATCAACCGATATTGACGCCCCTTTACTTATTACGCAGAACGAGGAAACTAATAGCAATCAACAAGGTTCAGGATCAATACAATCAAGGACTCGACACGGAAGGACAACTAGACCGCCACAGAGAGACGATTATGTTTACTATTAAGTGCCTCGCAATCTGTATGTATCTTTTTGTTTATTCGTCTAGTCTGCCATTTAAATCTGCTTTACCAACTCCAACAGTTACAGTGAACCTATGCCACCCCAATAGACCCAAAGCTGAATACTTTATTCAGAAGCCCAATAATTGTACTAAGGAGACACCCCAAACCATTAAGCAATGCTCTGTTACGGTACATGAATTATCTTCTAGCTATACAAATATTACTTTATATGTATGTCAGAAGTCTGCTACTAAATGGTCTAGTCATTATTTTTTCTTTGGTGCACATTCGAGTAAACTGACGTCTACCATGATAGAACCACCCACCCCTTTATATTGTAAAGATTGGGTACACACGTTAAAAGCTGATAATATTGGAGATTTAGAACCCACTTCCCCAGATACTTGGTCCACTCAAAACAAGGCAAAAGTTACTTATAGTTGGCCATCCTCTAGACACGGACAAGTGATCAATGCTCATTTGTCTCGTATTCAAATTTCGTATGATCCTTTTCATGGGGTAATGTTAGGTGCTTTCCCTTCAATTTCCACCTGCAACATATTAACTGGGTCATGCACGTTAGGAAGTCAAACTTTAATTTGGAAACACCACCCTTTAATTGATTGCCCTCAATACCAAACAACTGTTACTGAACTCATTTTACATTATAATTCTTCTAATCAGATTTACCGCTTGGATTTTCCAAAACTTGGGCAATCAATCCATAACTGGGGTTCATGTGGCAAGTCAGTTAAAAGATGTTTTAAGTCTGATACTTTTTGTACCAGTAATGGTTCGTTATTCGAAACGCAACAATGCATTGCACTTGATGGTTCATCCCTTTTTACTCTTAAATATCCCGCCTTTAATTACGATTATACTGTAAAGAATTTTTCAGAATCTTCTCCTCTAATTGGGTTTATTCAAGAAAGCACTGATAGGGTTTCCGAGGTAATAAACAAATTGACAGCAGATATTAATTATTTGGAATGCCAAATTGAAAGCATTCTAACCACTAATATTAAACTCATGTCTAAACAATACCCCGGTAAGATCCTAAGTCAGTTACTAGGTGGGAACAGAGCAGCTATCACCGTGGGTGATATATTGACCGAAATTGAATGCCAACGTATTAACGTTACCGTTCTCAGGAACCTCTTTTTACAGGGTAAATATGCTACCCGACCTTTAGTGCACTTTATTAATAATAGCAATGAAACGATCATTGCACAAATATTCCCTGATTCTAACGCTTATGTGGGTATTCATTTTTTTGAAAATTATACGCCTGGTCGTATATCTACGTTTCAAATTGACGGTCGGTTCTATAACTACGTCAATTATACTTTAAATCATGCGGATATGCATGTAAAATTTCTGAGACCCACATTCAAGCCTTTTGTCGACAATTTTAATCCTATCGATTACAATGAAGCATATAACGAATTACCAAGGGGACACCAGGGTTATGATGATATTAATAATATGTTATTATCAATCAGCCACATTAACCTTATTCGAGAACGAATATTAAGTGAGCAAACCTTACCTGATGCAGATAGCACATCAGACACTGATACTGATGCTATCTCACATGAAGTGCAAGACACTTTTGTTCATGCCCTCTCCTTCATTAAGACGTCAATTTTATCAGGTATTTATATGCTCTTATTCCATTTATCTCTCATTTGGGCCACTATTTGGACCGTTTGTTTTATCAAGAAACTTTGCCCAAAACTGAGAGATGAAGGACTTCCTAGAATACAACGGCTTCGGCAATACTTGGCTGCTCGCAGGGAACAAGTGAACCCTGTTGAACCACCTCAACCTCTTGTGCAAAACAATAGACAAGATCAGGGGGGTCAAATCTATCAATCTAGACCAAATCCCAATAATAGATCCAATTCGAACTTATACCCTAGTCTGGCAGACTAGTCGAATAGCAATGCTCATATTGTACATATATATTATACTTTAACATGATTTCTTTCTAACATGTGTTTTACGAAGAATTAAATACTTTGTGCATTTACATCAATACCTATAACAATAATATACCTCGTGTATAACTATCTCAGGAATAACTATATTTAATCTACCTTTATACAGCTTAAAATTTATTTTTTATTTTTAGTTGAATTTCATGAAAACAGCACGTCATTTCCGCTTTCTCAGCCCAAATTGCATCCTTAGAATTCTCCGAACTCCTGCGGGGGAGTTATGTAGCCAATTAGTTGTTATGTAACTACAAAACTACACCAAATTGGCCCAATTCGTGAGAAACTCATGAAAACCAAAATTAATTATTCCCGTTATAGCAATTATCAATTTCTCAAAATCCAATTTCAAGATTTAATAGCCTTTCGGTGCCATCCCATGTAAAAATAAAATTTATTTCCAGTAATATTCCAATAACGTAAATTCGAAATATCTTGTTAAAACCAAATTATCCACTTGAGAACAATTTTTTACATCTCATAATTGGAGTAAGTACGTGACCAGGAACACGGTGACTTGGCAATAACAAGTTAATTGCTAGTAATGAACTTCAAGGAAACACTTTTAATAATGTTTGATTATAGTGAACCGAAAGCTAACCAGAAACCGGAATGACGCGTGATTCTTTAATCGTTAATGTAAAAATCTGTTTCATTATTCTATTTTAATTGCTTGGTAGAAAGCTATATATTCAGCAACGTGTTTTGTTTTAATCAGACTAGATTTGATCAAATTGTGTGTACATTGTATTTCTGTATATATTGTCGGAATTGCAATAAACTCATAAGGTGTTTTCAAACGGCTCCTTACTACAGCCGAAGGCTATCGACAGATAGACAGTTCGAGTTAACGAACGCAAGACAAAACTATTGTCAGTCAATGCTGGGGTTATAACACATAAACCAGACCAGGGGTCGGGAACCCGTGGCTCGCGAGCCATATATGGCTCTTTTTGTGATAGCATATGTCTCCCAGAAAAATTTAGTATTCTAAGGCTAAGCTTACTATTGTTACAAGATTTCAAACTCTTTTATAGCCAAATTTGCCAATACGTGTGAGAACGCGCACCCAGCGCATGTCTATGCTATCTAAGAGAATTACCAGACAGGCATTGTGACTAGGGTTGCCACTTCCTGGATACATTTTTTTTTTCGAATCGAATCTCAAATCAAAAATTTTCGAATCGAATCTTTCCGAATCTGATTCCATTAAGATTTTATTTTTTATTACATGCGTATGTTTGCTCAAAGTCACAAAAAAGCTCAAATCTATAAAAGAAAAATTTGAAAATGGAATACGCTATATAGCAAGGATGATAAGGGGTTTTCAGTGAATAAGCCACACTTATTTCCATCCGGATAAAGTAGATGTAGGTCATAGATATCAGCAATAAACGCATTGATGAAAAAATTGCTGTTGCAACTTATCTGTGAGTCTTACAATACTGAGTTAATATTGTGTTATACTGTATCAGGATTGAGGCCATTTGATGGAATTCATATGGGAAAATAAGCAGGGAACCGTTGTACTGTTTTGTCATAACACAGTAACAGCACTGCTTTCCCTAGTCCCACACCAGTATATGTGACTGTGGTATTTCAATTCTTGTTATATTGAATTAAGGCGGCCCCTATTAACGATTCTTCATCTTCAAAATTTTAGTACAATATTTTATATTTATGCTAGCAGCATAGAGCAATAAGACAAAAACATTCTAATTGCATCCGAATTTATATTAATGGGAAATGCTTGCAAGAATATGATTGAAGACGATAAAATTAACCACAATTAAATTACCGACTACGATTGCGAGAAAAAATTTCCATAAATATTAGAGACAATATTATTTGTGGCTACAGCGTTATTATTGGCTAACTCGGGCTTCATTATTATCGTGGACTACGTTTAATTTCGTAATTCATAAACTCCAAATGTGCATAATGCACGCCGCGCTGACGAGCGATAATTGGTCGACGCTTTATCTCGATCAAACATGGTCTCTGGGCCTACAGTAAGACGACATTCGCACAATATGCTTGGTCTGGTATGAAATCTGGCACGTGTTGATGGAAAACAGTGCTCAAGTTGCCATTCCTCAAGTATTATTTACTCCCACCTTTCCGTTATGACATTTGCTAGAAATAATCCGAAATGTTTTATTCCCGCTTGTATCGCGCTAACAAAATTAAAAGTAAATACTACTTTTTTTGTTACAGCTGAAAAAAGACGTGAATGTACTATTACATTATGTCCCCCTGATTTCGTTTATCGCCACTCGAGTGGAAGCCTGACAAACGCAAACAAAATAAATAAATATTTTAGGATGAGAAAAATGATTGTCAATTAACATTGCCGGCCGATGAACTCATTTAGTAATAGTTCTGTTCAAATGTACGCGAAATATTCTACTCAGAACAAAGTTTAAATTAAATTTCAATCAAAATTAAATAGTACTAGACGTCTGTAGCTGATTCTTTATCCAATCATGCCAGGGCGTACAATAACTTAGTCGCAGCGCAGGTGTGCTGTTGACAATGTTCATCAAAATTTTCACGAATTTTTAGGTATACGATCTATTTAAATTCGCCCGTAATAGAAACTTAAGTTATTTAGTGGAAAACTGAACTCGCGGTTTGGTGGAAATTACGCCACAAAATCATGTCGAGTGATACGTAAAAGAGTGTGTTGTGCCGAACTTGAAACAAATGACGTTAAATAAGTAAAAAAGCCAATCACGAAAAATTCGTTTTCATTTATTTCCGTCCCGTAATTTAGTGTTATTTGGACTGCCACACAAACGCATTCGGCAGTTTTAACGCCGCCGAAAACAACGATTAACAAATGTTCAATGTTTTTTTTTCGGTCCCGTAATTTGGTGTTATTTGGAGTGCCGCATAATCGCATTCGGCAGATTTAAAGCCGCCGAAAACAACGATTTAACAAACGTTCAATGTTATTTTGTCGGTAAATCGCTCTCTGTTTCCGAATCGCGTCAATCTGATTCGAATCGACTCGGAAAAGATGCGATTCGAATCGATCCGATTCGTGAATCCAAAAGTGGCATCCCTGATTGTGACAATACCAGGGGGTTCTGAAACATATTTTGTGACATTACAAAGCGATCAGACTCAGAGTCGCGGAGCAATATAATAAATCTTTTCGTCCGTTTGTATGTACTAGTTACAACAATATTTGTCATATTCAGATCTGAATAGCAAAGCTAGTTTTAAAAATACTACGGAGATGCCTAAACGAAAGAAGGGTGATAAGTGATAACGATAAGTATCTTAGATTCCAACTTGTGCTGAATGTGAGCAGCTGTTCAAGGCCCGCAGCGAAGTCACCTTAAATGTATATTGACATTTGAATTTTGAATGAAAATTTCAGGCCTGATTAAGTGAAGAAATGCTATATGGCTCGCACGGAAATATAGTTGAAAATATGTACCTTTTATGGCTCTCTTGACCAAAAAGGTTCCCGACCCCTGAACCAGACCAATCTACAAACAATCTATGTGTAGTGATAACCAATCACTATACCCTTTCCGCGGGCCACGAGCATTTGTGTTCGACTTGGTTTTCCAATGATGCTGCTATAGATGATGATGGGTCGACTTGAGAGAATAAAATACATGTTCGTTCGTTCGCCAGACAATAGATCGTATAATGCTGCTGCTTGGTTTTAAAAAATCGGCTTGCGTATATATATCATATGCTCGGCAAAATTGATTTGGTATAATATCAAAGTTATTTTCTGCGTAGCTTGCTTAGTATAGTCGCTGTCGGTGAACATATTCGAAAATCCAGTAATAATATGAAGTTGTCCTGGTAATTTTGAATTTTTCTGAAGCGGATTGATTTGCTGAAGTCCGTATCTCCTGATCCGGTTGACACACGGATCATTTCGTAGTATATAATGGCTCGGGTTCCAAATAGCGACTGTCAGAACAGCGACTAAAATACTACTACTACTACATAATTTTCTTTTTTTTTACTACTACTACTACATTCTACTACTAATTAGGATATGATTTACATATTTATCCCGGGGGAGAGGAAAGCCGATTAGACGGCTTATCCATATGGCGAACCACGGCCTCTCGTCCGGTTACCATTCCAAGTCGGGTATGGGATTAGTTATATTGTTTGTTTTCGGAAGCATGGAGCTGGTGGTGGAGGAAGCCGTAACCGACCAGCGGTTACGTGAACCACCCAACGACGGCGAGGAGTCCAGCAATCCTCTCGCACATGACCATCCCTGCATGGGATTCGAACATGCGAACCCATGCAGAGTAATTAGGAGGTGCGGTGGCGAGCGTATTCCTAACGCTTAGCCCGTTGAGCCACACCGCCGCGCCGATTAGATTAGATTTGTTACATCTTTTTCCAACCCAAGTGTCAGAGCTATTTTTCTTTCCGAAATTAATGAAGGTAATTATTAAATAATTAAACCATCCATTACCGGTAAATCCAAAAGTATGATATGGTGTTCCGCAAACAATTTATGCTATATAAAAAATGTTTCGCGGATTCAAACCGGCTGTAAACCACTGAAGTAATCAACCCTTTTACTCTGGTGACCGCATTCAAGCGTGTATAGGTTAAAGGTTGGCCAATGAGCGAAGGCTCCAGTCGTATTTGAAAAAGCTTCAGCTAATGCCCAATGCTGGAATTTGTTTTGGTTTGTATTTTTTGTTAAGTAATTTCCCCTTCCATCCTTCTCATTGAGCAGTAGAATTTGTTATTTGTGTTAAAATGACTGAAAACGCTGGGATTCGATTTTCATTTTGTTTTTTAATCAAGTCTGCTAGTGTCCTTGGGAAAAAAGAATCCGATTTACCGAAGTTAAAATTTTTTTACCGCAGTTGATTGATTGAAATTGATAGTGTCTATGGGCAGTGGCAAACATTATAAAACTATTAATACCAGAATACCGGTATGGCATATCTGCATATGGTGTGGCAAGAAATTTTTATTTATTTTTTACTACCAGTACCGGTATGTAATTTATCATGTTCTCACTTTATAACTTCTCTATGGCTGTGTGTGTAAAATATTTCATTTATTTTAGGTTAGTGTACCGGTACCGCTTCTTCTTGCTGTCTTGGCCAAACCTTCCATCTTATATCAGTATATATTGGTATGTTTTAAACCTTATCTAAGGTTTTGTTTGCTCTCCGGATTTCATAATCAGTTTTTATTTATTTGTTTTTACCAATCATCTTATTGTTATGCTGATTATGGAGTCGAAATAAGCTTATACTTATAGTGTTAAAATAGTAAAACCATACAGTACGGCACACTATACAGATCAAGTGACATTGTCTCTTTTCAGAGAAACCCATTTTATTGATGATTAGACACCCCTGCTTTGGGAGATGTCTGGACATTGTTGTTCCTCAATATCGGTAAATATACAGTATCATGAAGTTGCGCGAAATACCACAAAAAAGCGCAATCTAATAACGTCCTCATTGAATTCCTTGGGGAAAAAAAGAATCCGATTTATCGAAGGTAAAAAAATTTTACTGTGGCATTCGAGAGTTTTTAGCAAAAAACGGCAATTTTGGTCACGTGACAGCCGCGATTAATTCAGATTACACGCGATATGTAGCATCTGAAGTGGTGCCAGACGCCCCTCGTTTGTGAGACACATGAAGTGTTTGTTTTATTGAACCAAATGGAGGGAAATTCTTGGAATTTGGATAGTGTGCTGTACTGCCATAAGATTCGATTCAGTATTAATCTTGCAGTCTTGTTGCCAAGGTACTGTACCATAGTCTACAGGTACCGACTGACACAGTTCAGCAGTTACTGCACCGGTTTTGCAAATTGCTCGTTCTGTCAGTCTGTTGTTTTTCAATTCAAACAACTATCTTATCGACAGTACCTAGGGCTGGGAATGGTTAACCAATTTCAGATGGTTAACGGTTACGATTTATTTTAACCTTTAACTGACATCTCGGGTACAAATCATCTTTATACCGTACAATTTCTTCAAATATGATTACGTAATCGCAAATTTATTTCTTGTGGCATTTAATTCAAAAGAATATCACTAACTTCGTGGGTAAGGACTCAATAAATGTGGAAAATAGGGGGAGTACCAAGATTGCTGATTATGGAAATTTGACAATGATGAATTCAGAATCAGTTTTCGGTCGATTTACGATTTCATTGCAAAATCGGATATTCAATGTCATACAACAAGTGCGCAGTTGATGCTGTCTTTCCTTAATATATATCTCGAAGTAGAATTTGCACATCGAACACTGAAATATTGTCACATAAATTACGTTTGACGACGGAATCGGGCTTTCTAAAATACTTCCACATGTCCGAACCACATCGTCTATCTATTGCAGCAGATCAGTCATGAAACTATCTTGATTCGTGAATAATTTTGAGGGATACCGGGATAAAAACACGCGAAATTGCTTTGTGACTTAACAAGCTGAAATTATAGATTAATTTTACCCGGTTAACGCCAACGGTTAAAGTGTTCTCCCTGAAATTCCCAGCCCTAACGGTACCGTACCATAGATTGTAAAAATATTTTCAATCTAATAACAGAACAAATATAATTGGCCTACTGCATTAGAGAAAACGTAATACAGAGATATGGGAAGCTCAGAAAGTCGTTGTTGCACAGAAACTCCCCAAAAAACCAACAAATATGAGAAGAAGTCCGGAGCAGATTTTTCACTTGCATCTGATTCTCTCATGCAGCAGACGAGAGTGTTGCAAGATGACCCTCGGTCACCATCTTTTGATGTGGATAGAACTCCAATAGAAGTTCCAGTCACTTCTGCAAACAAAGGATGCTTGAGAAATAGGCATGCAGTATCAAATTCACAGAATAATCAGATAACGGACATTGCGCCTCAAGCTGCAGACTGCAGAACACCGTTATCAACTAAACACTGCAGCAAAGCACCAGAAAAATTCTCATACACATCTCTTGTGAATCCGAATCACCCAGCGATCTTGGATCCTAGGTATCTTAATTGGCATTTTATCTTTTTTATGTTAAATAAGCAAGTTTTGCACTTTTGATTCATTTGCAAATTAACTTTTATTTAATAGGTCACCTTCACAAGGTATTGTAAGAACTCCACTATTCCAACAAGATGCATTCAATGAAGAAAATATTCCAGAAAACAAGAGTTCGACTCTCATTTGTGATACACCAAAGAAGCTCGAGGGGCTCCATAACGTAGGCTATACCTCAGATTCTGAAGCTGATCCACGATCTCCAACACAAGAACTTGTTAGAACTCCTGTAGCCAAAATGGATAAGCCAGAATATCAAACTGATGTAGTGACTTCCAGAAATCTTCACGATCCTAGATCACCCACAACAGATGTTTCAAGGACACCATTGGGAGCATTGTTTTCAGGTTGGTTTATTTTGTTTGATAGGATATTTGTCTTAGACTTGGTTGTCAACTATTTTGCATCTTGTTAATTAAAGGCCATCGGGAATTACGTCGAACAGTCTTGATGACGAATGCTCTTATGGCAAAACCATTGCATAAAAAGGTTACAGTCGTGGAAAAACCTTCATCACAAGTTGATACAACATCTAAACCAGAAGAAAATGTTAACACTGACCAAGGTAAATAGAGGAACATAATTTAGGTATTCCGTATTGATGCCTGACTTATGTATCAAAGTTACTTTTCTTATGTAGTGTTTTCTATCTTTACTGTGTACAAGATGACTGATGCAAGTGAGCTCTAAAGTCCTGCCATGAATATACTGTGTTTTTATGTATATGATGTAAGTTTTAAAATTATTTCGAGGTGTAAATCTCACATAAGCATTTCCAAAGTGTTTAGTTTAGATACATTCAATTTAGTTTTTAGTACTGGCATTTCCTTTGCAGAAGCGTCTGAAATTGATGATGAAATTCCAGCCATTCTTTGTTGTGATTTCGACCTATTGAATGATTCTTGTTCATCAAGTATGGTTGCCAGTATTGGAAGTGAAGTTGATTGCATTTCGTTTGATGAAAGTAGTGAAGCCTCACTAACAGGAGATGATCTGGATGATGATAACATAGTTGAATCTTTGCTTCAAAATATGATTAATATTAATGTTGAACCTGACAATCATTGTCTTGTAAATGATCATGAGTTTGTTTCTGCATCAACTAGTGTTGTTTCGGAAAAATATGAGTGCTGCAATCATGGCGCGGGTGAACCGAATACAAGGTCAGTCAATGAAGAACAGGCCAGTGAAGAAATACCATTGCTCAATCAGGACTCTGAAAAATCTTGTTCCATTGCAATGGAAGCAGCAATGATAGTAAAACAACATGACAACACATCTAATAGTATTGTTGATAAACCACAAGTAGAAAATAAGGATGGAGACTCTCTGCAATCTACTAAGACAAATACACAGGCAATCAATGAAGTCAGCAGATCAATGTTGAATGAGGACAAAAATGTATCTACTACTAATGGTCCAACCACAGAAGCAGATGGAAGTACATATGAACAAGTCAATAATGTGCCTAATTATGCAGAACCAACCATGGAACCAGTAGTATCTGATCTAGTCTCCATGGCCATTAAAGAAGGCGACCATGATTCAAAGGCAGCCAAAAATGCAACCATTGACTTCCAGTTTGCACATAATGAATATTCATCAACTAGTGAAACACTCGATAAGAAAATGTCTGACTGTATAAAGGGTATTGATGTGAATGATGATGAGTCTTCTTCTAACAAAGTTTATGAAAAACCTGCATCTGTTACGATTGGGTCAGAGAACCTTGTTGATAATATGAAGGATACAGATTGCAATGAATCTGGAATCTCCAAAACTCAGCCACTTGAATCTGAAATTCCTCTTTGTAATGTTGAAGAAAACCAAACTGAAAAACTTTTGTGCCTTCTACCAGAAATGGTAGAAAGTAAACCGCAGGTTTCTCAAGTCACGTCGGTGAATGAACACAAAGTTAATTCCAAAAATTTAACTATTGATAGTGGTAAGTGCGTTTGTGTTATTACAATAATACTATTTCTTGGCATTTGCCAGTTATCTGTTCACTTTGTGGTCCTTCTGTTCTTTATTCAGGATGAACACAATTTTAATTTTGAAATTCTAAAAATTAATGGTTCTTAGTCCCAAACACCAGATTAATTTAATTAATTTTTTTATTCAGAATCTGTCACTGGTGCTGAAGAGGAATCAGTTTCAACAATTGGGAAAGTTTCAATTGATATGGAAGTGACCGACTCAATCACTGACCACAAAGAAGATAACATCACATTTGACAATCTGGAAATGGCAGAACAGAATGAAAAACCTATCGAAATTCAAAATGATTCTGAACAAAAAAGTTCAGATTCCAATAGATTCGCCACCAAACAGAAAATCACAGCGGAGTGTTGTTTGTCTCATACTAGCACTTCAGAAGTATCGGAGAAGTCGAAAGAGAAGGAAAATGCTTCCGAAGATAAAACAGTTATTAGTGAGTTCTATGTACTAAATCATTTTGTTATGCTCATTCTATAGTTTTTAAAGCGGGAGTCATAATGATGGAGACGCATTCTTAAAAGTCTATTGAAGTTTGCGATGATATTACTTTATGGAATACTTATTTTATCACAAATTTTACTACTTGGGTTTCTTGAAATACCATTAGTAAATTGACTCGAAGCAGTAAAACTGGCCACTTTTTACCTTGTAAAATTTGTAAATATATTTATTTCTAGAAGAGAAGAAGCCTAGAAAATTAAGACAGCCATCCAAGATCACAAGCAGTCGAAGATCTGCCAGAGCTGAGTCTGAGGACACACCTTCCCACATCACGCTCAGTTTTAGCACAAAAATGCGACAATTAAAGGCCAGATCATTGTCAACTGATGAATCAACTCGTCAAACTGCATTGATATATAATGCTTCGGGACGAGAAAACAATCAAAGGTATTATATTATAGATACAGTCAAAATGGGAATTCAAAAATTTACTTTGTCATTGAGAAGCCATCAGGACGTCTGAATCATTAGATAAACCACAGCTTGTCATCTTGTTATTTTTACCGTTCCACAATGTATACATAATAACAGCACTCCAGAAGTATGTGTACCAATATGGAAGTAACTAATTTTGTTCACCTGTCTTACATCAAGTTGTGTAAAGGGTCTGAAACCTATGGACAGGGGTAATATTTACTTGGCTAACACAGACAGTCCCGAACTTATAATAGAACTAAAATAAGGAAAATCTGAATAAAATTATGGCATAACCCTACCCTGGTATACATACTATGGGATTACATAAATAACAAACCTGTTCAGAAGATTGAACATGGTTGATGAAAAAAATTACCAATTGGATTCAATCCTATCAACCAATGGGGTCAAACACTGTGAAAAGCCCAACATATCATATTTTTATTTCACATAGATTCTAAGCTTGTCTTTTAATCAATTGTATACCGATGAACTTGTTATTATTCGATCGACGTGATTAGGTATTCATTGAAGCAAATTTTTTTCTGTATTACAGGATATTGAGGCAAATGTCAAACTCATCCCAGAAAACAGAAAGCAAACTATATACACAATCACAAGTACGATCGCCACTTGCAGTACTTACTAATGAAATGAATTCCATGAAAACAGAAGGAAAATCTCAAGTGAGCAACTCCATAGAATCAAATCTTTATCTAATCTTCTGTTTGCCATCTGCTCCAAGCAATATTTCTCTGCCCAAAAATATGCTTGGTTAGTGTCACTTCTCAGCTTAGCATTTTATTTATCAGATTGGTTAATGATGGATCAAAATTTTACCTGTTTGATGCAACGCTTGATGAGGCACCAATGTCTCTGTTCAGTTTGACACACATTCAAAATTCATTCATTCCATATTTACGGCGGTCTATCAAATTCACAAAATTTGAGTTCTGGTAAACATGTTATTTTCATTTTTTTAGTTTGGGTACAGTCCTGCGAAGATGCATACAACTACCTCGAATAGCAGGCTTCCAAGATACCAGGGTACACCACCCATACAAGGAAATAGGTCTCTTTCTGTTTCTTTCAGTGGAAGGTCATCAGCAAAGAAATTACATTCTCCAGACAGATCAAGAAGTAATCAAAGGTCTTTTAGCTATGGAAAAGAAAATTGATCAGATTTTTTGTAAACTAACACTTTTCTGCTGGTGATTTAATAAGGTGCTAACATTGGAAAACCACAAATTTATTTGTATCTATATTTCTGCCATATTGATGCATGCTTACAGACTTATCATTGTAAATTAGAAAACCCTCTGCCCTCTCATGCCCCTATAGATTTTGTTTATACTGGACATCTTCAATAGAGGCTCGTTATATATATATATATAAATTTGCAGCATAAGGCTATGTTTATTGTGGAAAGATGTATATACCCTGATTGCCTTTACCATGTACATACTATAGAATGTGGGTTATTTTTTCGTTTAACACTGCCTGTTATCATTTTGCTGAAGATATGAACAAAACAAATTTTTGTTTGCTGCCTTTTCTCTCAAATAATAACCTTTGGTTAATTAAGCTGTCTAGTATTCAATAGAAATGTTGTATAGTTCTTGTTATTTTTTAGGGTGTGTAGTTTGAAATGACAATCAAATGTTCTAAATGCTAGTAAATATGAAGGTAGAAGTTTTGGAATGAGGCAATTCGAATCATTGACCATCAAGTAGTTAGTCTAGCTAAGAGTTGTGGCAAGCTCCAATGTTCGAGTACAGCACTCCTGAGATACCAATGCTTCCATGCGTAACATTATGTCAAAAAAACCGACAGAGCAAGGTTAAATATAAGTCACATTGGCGCTGTGACAAAAAAATTTCCATTTCACGTTAAGCAACGTTATTTAGATATTAAAGCATTGGAATTTATTTATTCGACTTGATATCAGCCTATTGCGAGTTATTACTGAAACAAAGTGGTGATTTTTTTTTCAATGCAACAATCGCCGTGGTAAATCGAACTCACCTCCCATTTCAAAGACACTCCAAAACTTTTCTACGAATGTCAAGTCTTCCTGCAGATTATTCTTTTCGCTCAGATGACTCTCTATTCCATAATCAACAACGTTACCGAGTTCACACAAAAAGTCGTTTTTTTCCTTGATTATTATTATTTATTTTAAATAAATCTGGTAGACTAGTCGTGTCAGGCATAATGAATCATACGAATTGGCATTAAAACAGTTTGAAGATTCTTCTCTGTCGGGTATTTCGATAAATACAGACGCGTTGCGATGGAAATACTTAAAACTGCTCAGCCAAGGGTTATAATTGAAACTGGCCACATAAGACCCGAAAGGATTGAAATACTTTTCTGATATTTCGAGAAAATTGTTGCAACAGAAATAAATATTATTTGATTTAATAATATACTGCAGATATCGGTGAAATATTAATCTCCAATGCCAGTTTCAAATGGGGAAAGACAGGCAAACAACCAAGGTGCGGTTATTATTGGCCCGGCTGTGTGGTTTCGTGCTAAGCGTTAGTAATACGCTCGCCACCCCATCTCTGATTAATCTGCGTGAGTTCGCAGGTTCGAATCCCGTGCGGGAATGGTTATGTGCGAGAGGATTGCTGCACTGCTCTTTGTCGTAGGGTAGGGTTAGGCCATGAAACGAGGACACGAAAAACGCCTAGACACGAGTTTCGTAACGCACATGTGGAAACTAAATAAATTCTTCAGTTTTATATGAAAATGAACGTACTGAACGCATTACAGCTTGTTCCCACTAACGGAAGTTGCACATTTTCTATAAAAAATGCTTTAATAATCCTAATGCAAAAATTATATATATATATATATATAGTGAATCATCAAAAACCGTAGGTTTACAACAACACGGAATAAAAAGTTGCATTCATTTTGTAGAAGCCATAAAACGCATCAATTTTTATGCAATGCAGTCACAAAGTAACATCGTGAGTACAAAAATAAATCGGTTATTTCTTACTGAGAAATTTACACGGAAAAGTCAAAAAAATTAAATGAATCAGTATGTACATAACATAGAGAACAGGAATATTACAATTAGTCTTTTCAGTTTATGTGGTTGTGTATTTGAAACAAGGACAATATTTTTGGACACGTCAGTGTACATAACGATCGTTTCAATGCTATGTTGTTGTTGTTCATATTCTTCTCCGTCACCCTAAAATCGCTTTTCTCTTCGAATACAGGACCAAATGCTTTGAAATTTTCAGTTGTTAAAGACTGATTTTTTCGCCAGAAGGCTATTACTTTTACTTATTTCAAAAATTTCTGTGGACTTTAAGACATTCCTTTTTTATGAGTCAGAATAAAAAATAGCGACACCTCGTGACGTGTCCATATATTTGAGCTTAGCTCTCTTGTTTATAGAAACAAGAATTTCGACACTAACAGATGTCTGAAAAATCTGATAAATAGTATTCATCATAAATATTAACTTCAATATCTAATTCACTTTCCTTTAAAATTGCTTCCGAAATCCTCATTCCTATCAAGTGCAGAAGAATGCCATGTATTTCAATATGAACAGCCTGTTGCAACTGTTATGATTCTCATATACCATTAAGCTTTTTTTTTTATTCATTTTATTCTTACAGGTACAGTATAGCGCTGATAGCAGCAGCATTGGTAGCGTGCGTTACGTGGGATGGGTGGAACATTGTCGCTTTCTCCTGTAGTACCGTATCTAAAATTAGGAAGAAAATCATATTCGGAACAACATGAGTGTTTTTCGACAAATAAAAAATACCACTAAATACTGACTAATACTTCTCTAAGGTATTGCATTTAATCTTATATACTACAGTCCTGCAGTGTTTGCATACTATACTACAGTACACTGAATCTCGATAAATGACACAGTCTTAAATGCCCTATATACTTTAAAACATCAACTGTCAACAATTTGATACAAGATTACTCACCTCTCAATCGCTTCCAATGCTATTTTTCTTTCAACTCCTGCATAACTTATTATTGCTGCCCAGGTTCTTGTCGACTCTGTGAATTCAGACCAACTGATATTAGTAAAGTTGGTTATTTTCCTCTCTTTCTCACAAACGGGCATTACACAAACGGCCATTATTTTCTGAATCAAATATACCGTAGAGTATATTATAGTAGTATAAGTCTGCTGAATACTCAAAAATCGTCATTAAATGATTCATAAACCTTCCATACAAGCATGAAAATATCATTGTTTGTGACATACTGTATCTTTTCAAGTCTAGCCTTCCTTGAAGTTACCGTACCGTACCTATTTAACAACGTTTTATGAGCTAGTGCTCAACTAAATTTGCTATTCATGGTAATGAATAATGATGAACAAGTGTTTAATAGCTTACTTATACTTTTCAACACGGTATTAAAATAAATTTCCTAATAATAACTAGAAAAAACGATGGAAAAGCTACCCAAATCAACGCAAAAGTGAGCAGTACATCTGAGATTATCCGACCGCCTACAACTGATCAAATTCAAATTGTTACGTCGTGCAGAAATCTGCATTTATCGGCCACTGTTGTCGGAAAGGCTAAGATATAGGACAGATGGTGACACATACTTCTTGCAGTAGAAGCGCGTTTTTCGTAAAACGTGCAACTTTTGGAAATGGGAACAAAGTAATATTTGTTACTAAATTTCTAAGGGGCATTTTAAAATTATTTCGGGGTAGTTACGTCATGTGCGCTTCGGAACTGAATGATAAACGGCCTCGTCTCGCGACCTAATAAAGACATCGCAACATATTCACGAGTTGAACCAGGTTTTTCAGTTCAAAAAGAAACTTTGGTACTCCCATAGTATGTGTACCAGGTTAGGATTAGAACCTAATCATTAGGCCATATTTTTATTCCGATTTTTCTTATTTTAGTTCCATTACGAGTTCGGGGACTGTTTGTGCTAGCCATGTGAATATACCCCCTCCCCATAGGTTTCCGTCCCTTTACTCAACTTGATGTAAAGTAGGCGAACAAGATTTGTTACATATTGGTATACATACTTCTGGAGCGTCGAAACTTTTACATCAAAATGATCCGTGGCATAGATTAGAACAGTTCAGGTTTTGATGATATAACATAAACAAAAACGTTCATTCAGGCTTATCATATATATATATAAAACAAAACAAAAAAACGGGACAGTCCGAAATGGAAAAACCTTGGTTCGATTCGTAGTCTTAGGAAACGTCCACTTCCTTTTCGGCGTTTTGAATAATTTGACGATAGTACAGTTTACGTTAGATGTTGAATTGACGTATTAGGTAGTCAATAAAGAAAGCGATTTTTTTCATAACAATAGGAAGAAACATATATATTAACAACATAATAACAAAACGATCCATATAATTTCGTGTTCAGAAAGCACTGAACTATTTCATCATGAAAACTACTTTGCTAACGATGAATTTGAAAATTTCTTGCGGAAGCTTGTCAAATGAATAAATTCTAATAACAAGCTGGAAGTCGGTGCTGATAATTGGGGATTGAATGTGATTTACTACACGATTCCAATTTCCATTGTTGGTTTTAGCTTTTGGCGCCTCTGCCATAATATGTTACTCACCATTGTGTCTACGAAAAGTAACAAAAAAACAAAACGGTCGGAATAATATAAAATTTTGAGGAAGCTTGTCACAACTGCCAAACGAATAAATTTTGTCTACGAAAAGTACCAAAAATAAAATGTCAAAATATCATAACCTCTTTCTCTGAACAATAAAGATATCGAAACATATTTACGAGTCAATCCAGGTTTTCCAGTTTAACAAAGAAACTCGTACATTAAAATGATCCGCACGCATAGATTAGAACAGTTTTAATGTTTTGAGGAAATGACATGAAAGAAAAATTTTATCTACCTTTAACTTCAGGGCGAATTCGTTATTTTTGATGCGGAGTCACTTCTTTTTGGTAGTTTATTAAACAGTACTGGCAGAGTTTAGTTTCGATGTATATTTCTATGATAGTGACAAGTGCGTTGCATTGATCACTTCGCATGACACTTTTTAAATGTTGACAGATTATTTCTTCTATTTCATAAGGATTGTAGAATACAAAAGCTGCAGAAAATGAATTGCAAAAACTAGATCATACCTGTCGTTCTCCTTTATTGCTGCATAATAGCAAGTGAGTTGTATGTCATATTTTCTATCGAATTGCAATTGGAACAAATTAAACTTTTTAACGTTAATTGTTAATTTGTTACATTTTTTAATAAAATGCAATATGAATAGAAACATTTTAGAAGCTCTACAATTTGAAGAATTTGACTACAATGAAGATTTTGATAAAAATCTCGAGAAAGAATATCCTCAAAAAATTTTGGATGAAAAAAATATTGAAGCGGAGATTGACACCGATTTTGACGACGATGAAGACTTTGAACCAGACCTGGAGTCAAATTTTGAAGCCATATTCGAGGATGATTTTGAGCCTGATTATGAAAAATTTCTGGAGGTTTGTACAACATATTAAATAACCACCAAGACAGCAATCACAATACATGCCTTTATTTTTTGAAAATACCAATTCGCTGTTTCATAGAAGTGCCCCAAATTCTACGCAGAATTTAATGAAATTATATGGATATTTGTCTGTTGGTCTTACGAAGCGTGAAAGCAAATAGTACATTTTAAATGGTCAATGGTCACCTTACTTTCGTGACTAATTTTTATACTTAGCTTTGCCTGTGTTTTCATGCACCTTTGCATGTAAATTCATTTCGCCTTCCAATATTTAAAAAAGCATGTCTACACCAAAACTCCACCAAACAAAACGTTTGGTAGCGACCACGAAAGCAGAATATAAAATAATTTAATAAAATGAAGAGTGTGCTTTTGTGACTTTTCCTGTCATGTTTTCCTTCATTTTAAGCATTGATTTCTAAAATAATAATAAATATAATATATCTGAATTTAAAATTGTATTTTTTAATCATATTGGTCACATGTTTTTTAGAAATGGATTCTGAAAAGAAAACGTTCTTTGTGTAAAAAGTTCAAGTTATGTGAGAAAGAGAAGCATGGGTTCAAATCTGGATGTGCTAATATTGAGAAGACTGACGTGCACAACAGTTTATTCCCTGGTGTCTGGAGTAAGTTTAAGTGCAAATTTCAATTAAACTTTGTCTGCGGGATATTGAAAATTATCAAAGTTATTGCGAGATCCAATTTTTGCTTGCGACCACAATGATCGATAAAAAGTAAGAAGTGCGCTTTACATATATCGTTGAACAGTGCAGTTATATCTAAATGAGATATAATTAGGGCTACTGGACGAGGCAAATTGCAAACGGTCATGCCGAATACTATTATAGTGACACACGTTTAATAAACGGCAACAGTTTAGCCCGATGGGCGTGTCAGTACAATATCCTCTATGTATTTGTCCATAACTAGGGCTGGGCATTTTCGACTACCTGATGATTTCAGAATGGAATCGAATATTTTTTTCGAATCGAATCTCGAATACTTGAGAGATATATAATTGTATGTAACTTTCTTCTTGTATTTGGTCCTCCAGATACACAAATTACTAGAAACGTAAAATACATCACTCAGACAGATTGCTGAGCGTACACAATAAAAAAATACATTTTCATCAATAACTCACTACAGAAATGAGTCATATGTCAGAATTGCGTTGAACAATATGACTTCCATGAAAAAAATTGAGAAATTTACCTCGACAATCGGCGGAAAGGAATTAAACAAGATGGCGGCGATACAAAATTTTGCTCTGAACCGCTTCGAATAGTTTACTATTCGATTCGATTCGAATATTCGATTCAAAATGCCCAGCCCTATCCGTAACCGAAAAGCTTTTTTTTTTTCAAAAATGCCATTCAGTTATAATCAGTTTATCCTTGCCTTGCAAATCTTAGTTTTTCCTTTTGCTTCTTATCCGTTGCTTTTTATACTTGTGTTATTCAAAGTGTCAACAACCTTTCTACGTCCAAGCGACGAAAAAAATCTGAAAATCAAAACCAATCCGTTCAATTTATAGATGCTGTTTATCGGCGATTAATTATTGTCGACGAGGTGGTCACTGATGTATAACAGAAGTATAAAATTTACAACTTTTTTGTACAGAGAAAATAGCTGCAAAGTTGTGCGTCAAGTGTGAAGAGCTATGCAGAAGGGGATAAAGGCCTACCAGGATTCATTTAATTACTGATTGAAATAAATTTGGTAAAGAATTTACGTCAATGTTTGTAACCGGAAAAGAAAAAGAAAATAAAGATAGATTTAAACTATGATATTTTTTCAAGTTTTCATTTTCACCCAAGAACTGATCAGTGAAACTGTGTGCTCGAATAAAATAAAAATAAAATCTTCCCATAATAAAATAAAAACTCAAGCTGAATTAATATACCAGCAACGTGTAATTAGGATTCTGCTCATCATGACATCATTCGCAAAGAAGATATGTTCCAAAGCAATATTTGAATAACTAGAAGTATTTTCACTACTCTTGCGTGTAATTTAAAACTTTAGAAAACGTCATTATTGACTATTTACCCCATCTAATTCCATTTTTTTTTTAATTGTGTATATTGTATATCGAGACGTAGAACTATAATACCTTTCATAAGTCAGTAATTAGCCAATTTTTTATGCTCCGGAAGTATGTGTACCTTTATGGATGTAACTGATTTTTTTCGCCTATTTTACATCAAGTTGTTAATTAAAGGGACTGAAACTTATGGGCATGGGGTATATTAACTTGGCTAACACAAACAGTCTCCGAACTCGTAATAGAACTAAAATGAGGATAATCAGAATAAAATTATGGCCTAACCCTAACCTGGTACACATACTACGGGAGTACCCAATTTTTGTTAATGATTATTTACTCATTTTAAACTTCTGCATAACGAAGTCATTTATTCTGCAGAGTCATGGATGTTTATTCAATTGATAATCCTCTTCTTAGCAGTTAGCAGTAATAGACCTAAATTAAGGACATTTGGAAGAATCGTTGTAATGACCCCCAAGAGTCGTTCCCTTGAATTTAATAATCTTTTGAAGCTGTAACTCTTCACAATCTAGGAGGTTTTTGCTGAACTTTCGTATCTTATAGAAAGTTTACGATTTAACATGTTAATATATATCTATATATAAGCAAGAATAAATTTTTGATCATAGTAAAATTTGGAATGAATGCATTGCTTGATCTTTTCCGACGTAATCTGTGGTCTAACGCCAAAACCAGAAGTGAGAAAATTTTCCATAGACTTAGAGCAATGATTGGCAAACATGATGTACTACCGGGCAAAATATACACTTTTCAGATAGCGTGAAGGCCACAACAGATTTGAACTTATGCGAAAGGGGAGCCGCCACGCAACTTGTAATTTTGTTTACGTCACCACACAAACGAATTCAATTGAGGCCCTAATTGTTTAAAAGAAATATAAATAATGATCTTTCAGCGAAATACACAATTGTACAGTCTTAAACCAATCAAAGTTTCAAAACAATTGGTCGGGTTCAAATATACGTAGATGCAAAGATATTGGAACCTCATTCTGAAGTTATTCGACCATTTAATATCTACTGACGGTAGTCACTGTATCGGACGGGTGTATAGTTAACGAGAACACACTTTTGTACCGGATACAGCCAAGGTTTAGGTTAGAGTTGCACTCGAAAGCATTCATGATTTAAGAAAAATTGTTTAAAAGAAATATAAATAATGATCTTTCAGCGAAATACACAATTGTACAGTCTTAAACCAATCAAAGTTTCAAAACAATTGGTCGGGTGCAAATATACGTAGATGCAAAGATATTGAAACCTCATTCTGAAGTTATTCGACCATTTAATATCTACTGACGGTAGTCACTGTATCGGACGGGTGTATAGTTAACGAGAACACACTTTTGTACCGGATACAGCCAAGGTTTAGGTTAGAGTTGCACTCGAAAGCATTCATGATTTAAGAAAAAGGTACAATCGGTACCTTTTATATGTATACTGTTTTCTGATATAAACCCAATTTGAAGAAGTTTTTTCCTTCGCTCGAAACAACGTTTTCCAATCGGGGTGAAATTTCTCAACAAAGATAAATTTTGTCGTTAATGGGGAGCGTTTTTCATTTGGTGTAGTAGTACATATATTTTTCATTTCTTCAATATTGTTATAATACTCATTTAAGCACACATCATAAACTACTAAAACTGTACAAAATCCACAGTTTCACCAGCGCATAACACCAGCTGAGACGAAAAAGTAAATTCTCGCTCTCTCTCTCTCTTTCTAATTTTGAATTTTCTAAAACAGTAGTTTTAGGCATAGTGATGCAGAAATAAAGAGTTACAAAATAGGCGAAGAGGAGATTCAATTCTTAAACTGTTTATTATTTGTTTAGAGCAGGGGTGTGCAACCTTTTTCGTAGGCGGGCGAAATATCAATAACCGGGTGAAACCGCGGGCCGCACCAACATATAACACAGCTTTCAAATTCAGCTTTCTATTAGTTGCAGGCACAAAATGATGTCTTTTTGTTATTGATCTCATGTCATCATTAGGGGTCCTTGCAGAAATGATAAGTTAAAACGCCTAAATTGTTAGCTTTTGTATCTTTTAATATTATTTTTTTTTCAAACTGCTCTCCAGTTGCCTCCGCGGGCCGCACAATTTTCCTTTGCGGGCCGCATTTGGCCCGCGGGCCGCACTTTGCACACCCCTGGTTTAGAGCAGTGGTTCCAAACCGGTAGGAAATTTTCCACTAGTGGGAAATTTGGAGGTTGTAGGTGGGAAATTGAATGCTCCTCCAAAAATGTACGCACAACAACACAATTATTAAGTATTACACAATGAAAATCAAAATATATGCCATGAAGCCGAAAAAGATTCCCATTCAATTAATCAAAACTTTAGTAAAATATCACGTTGTTGGGCATGATATTCTGATCGTGCTACGTAACTCATTTTGATCTTTGGTCGGCCGATAACAACCTCACAGGCATGTCTCGAGCGAGCACTAACGCTTTAAATTGAACGTTACGCAGGAAGATTTTTGTTGCAGAGCCGCAAAAGAGAACAGTTTTTATTCAAATGTCTTGGGTAAGCACGCGCGCTATGATGAACAAATATTTGACCCGTCCCTCCATTCTGCTAAATTGTTAATAAAAGATAATGGCTTATGTAAAAATAAAGTACGATCATAGTCATATCGGCTACGTTTCACGTTTTTAACGAAAATTTTGAGCAACTGCCGCAATGCGTTTTTTGCACTAAGACCATTTCCAATGGTTCTATGTAGCCCCATGAAATGGAGCAACATATTTCAAATACCCATTTGCTTATCAGTTTGCTAAAAAAAATTGCAAAATAAAAGCAGGATAAGATTCGACAACATGGGCAATTTCAAATGAGTTCAAAGGTGATATCAACTGCGTCATTTCTAGATGTCCTGCGAATAGCAAGAACCAAAAGTTCCATAACATCAGTGGGGCATAAATGAAACTTTGTCTCGTGGAGTGTGATGATCTTCTGCCGAGTAAGTCTGCGCCGTTAAAGATGATTGGATCTCCTTGTCCAATAGATTAAAACTTCCGGTCTATCATATAAAAAAAAACAGCAGAATTGATATAGACGGTGTAATGTTATGTAAACTTTGATGCGTTTTATGTAATTTTAAGCGTTGAATTGTTCTATTCGATGGATAACACTGATTTTCTTTACACGGATCGTCACTGTCTTGGGATGCTAGACGGCGCAATGAATGTTCTCACAGGGCTTCAACCTCTACACCAATTGCAAGCCTTTATCATAGAAAGTCATACCAATTATTATTGACAGGAAAATTATTCTTTTTAAATAAGTCCATATATAATAGTAAATAACAACTCAGCCTAATCGGAAGTGGGAAATTGAGATACAAAGGTTGGGAACCCCTGGTTTAGGGCTATTAAGATTCTGTCGTGGGGAATTTCACGTTGAAACTACATCAGATTCACAAACTTGAAATTAAAATTCAATTAAAATAAGCACTGAACTATTTCGTCATGATAACTACTTTGCTAACGACGAATTTGAAATATTCTTGCGGAAGCTTGTCAAATGAAAAAATTCTAATAACAAGCTGGAAGTCGGTGCTGATAATGGGGGATTGAATGTGATTTACTACACGATTCCAACTTCAACTTCCGGCTTCAGCTTTCGGCGCCTCTGCCATATTATGTTACTCACCATTGTGTCTACGAAAAGATACAAAAAAACAAAACGTCGGTCGGAATATTATAAAATTTTGAGGAAGCTTGTCACAACTGTCAAACGAATAAATTCTAATAACAAGCACGAAGTCGGTACTGATAATGGGGGATTGAATGTGATTTACTACACGATTTCAACTTCAACTTCCGGCTTCAGCTTTCGGCGCCCCTGTCATATGTTACTTACTATTGTGTCTACGAAAAGTACCAAAAATAAAATGTCAAAATATTATAACCTCTTTCTCCGAACAATAAAGATATCGAAACATATTCACGAGTCAATCCAGGTTTTCCAGTTTAACAAAGAAAAATTTTATCCCGGCTTATCATATATATAATATATGAAACGAACAAAAAAACGGGCAGTGCGTATTGGACAAATCTTGGTTCGATTCGTAGGCCTAGTACTGCTGAAACATCACTGGAAAACGTGCACTTTCTGTTCGGCATTTTGAATAATTAAACGAGAGTTAAGCTGACGTTAGATATTAAATTGATGTATCAAACTTACAACAATTATGACAAAACAATATAAGTAGTCTCTCTCCCTCTCCCACGAAACTAGTGAAGTGAGTAGCAAATCAGAAATAATAGACTGGTTCCAACAAATACAAACAAAAAACAGCCTTTTCGGGGGTAATAGATGTTCAACGACGTATTATGAGGAGTACAGATTAAATTATTGCGCAGTCGGGTTAGAGTTGTAACCTGGCTCATAAATCGAAAACATAGTTTCTGATTTGATCATTTTTAATCTTGAACAATTATTCATTGAAAGTAGCCCAACAGTCAAAATGTCTGAAATTACTGCGATATTTAAAAAATATTTTTTGTAATATCTAACTCAATCCGACCTAACTCTAAATTCTGAACTATATTGATCTACCTTTAACTTCAAGTCGAATTCGTTATTTTTGATGCGGAGTCACTTCTTTTTGGTAGTTTAGTAAACAGTACTGGCAGAGTTTAGCTTCGATGTACATTTCTATAATATTGGCAACTGCGTTGCATTGATCACTTCGCATAACACTTTTTAAATGTTAACACATTTTTTTTTCTATTTCATTGTAAGGATTGTAATTAATACAAAAGCTGCAGAAAATGAATTGCAAAAACAAGATCATACCTGTCGTTCTCCTTTATTGCTGCATAATAGCAAGTAAGTTGTATGTCATATTTTCAATTGAATTGCAATTGGAACAAATTAAACTTTTTAATGTTAATTGTTGTTTTGTTGCCTTTTTTAATGAAATGCAATATGAATAAAACATTTTAGAAGCTCTACAGTTTGAAGAATTTGACTACAATGAAGATTTTAATAAAAATCTCGAGAAAGAATATCCTCAAAAATTTTTGGATGAAAAAAATATTGAAGCGGAGATTGACACCGATTTTGACGACGATGAAGACTTTGAACCAGACCTGGAATCAAATTTTGAAGCCATATTCGAGGATGATTTTGAGCCTGATTAGGAAAAATTTCTGGAGGTTTGTACAAATAACCACCAAGACAGCACCCACAATACATGCCTTTATTTTTCGAAAATACCAATTCGCTGTTTCATAGAAGTGCCCCAAATTCTACGCAGAATTTAATGAAATTATATGGATATTTGTCTGTTGGTCTTACGAAGCGTGAAAGCAAATAGTACATTTTAAATGGTCAATGGTCACCTTACTTTCGTGACAAATTTTTATACTTAGCTTTGACTGTGTTTTCATGCACCTTTGCATGTAAATTCATTTCGCCTTCCAATATTTAAAAAAGCACGTCTACACCAAAATTCCACCAAACAAAACGTTTGGTAGCGACCACGAAAGCAGAATATAAAATAATTTAATAAAATGAAGAGTGTGCTTTTGTGACTTTTCCTGTCATGTTTTCCTTCATTTTAAGCATTGATTTCTAAAATAATAATAAATATAATATATCTGAATTTAAAATTTTATTTTTTATTCATATTGGTCACATGTTTTTTAGAAATGGATTCTGAAAAGAAAACGTTCTTTGTGTAAAAAGTTCAAGTTATGTGAGAAAGAGAAGCATGGGTTCAAATCTGGATGTGCTAATATTGAGAAGACTTATGTGCACAACAGTTTATTCCCTGGTGTCTGGAGCAAGTTTAAGTGCAAATTTCAATTAAACTTTGTCTGCGGGATATTGAAAATTATCAAAGTTATTGCGAGATCCAATTTTTGCTTGCGACCACAATGATCGATAAAAAGTAAGAAGTGCGCTTTAGATATATCGTTGAACAGTGCAGTTATATCTAAATGAGATATAATTAGGCCTACTGGACGAGGCAAATTGCAAACGGTCATGCCGAATACTATTATAGTGACACACGTTTAATAAACGGCAATAGTTTAGCCCGATGGGCGTGTCAGTATAATATTCTCTATGTATTTGTCCATAACTAGGGCTGGGCATTTTCGACTACCTGATGATTTCAGAATGGAATCGAATATTTTTTTCGAATCGAATCTCGAATACTTGGGAGATATAGAATTGTATGTTACTTTCTTCTTGTATTTGGTCCTCCAGATACACAAATTACTAGAAACGTAAAATACATCACTCAGACAGATTGCTGAGCGTACACAATAAAAAAAATACATTTTCATCAATAACTCACTACAGAAATGAGTCATATGTCAGAATTGCGTTGAACAATATGACTTCCATGAAAAAAATTGAGAAATTTACCGCGACAATCGGCGGAAAGGAAACAAACAAGATGGCGGCGATACGAAATTTTGCTCTGAACCGCTTCGAATAGTTTACTATTCGATTCGATTCGAATATTCGATTCAAAATGCCCAGCCCTATCCGTAACCGAAAAGCTTTTTTTTTTCAAAAATGCCATTCAGTTATAATCCGTTTATCCTTGCCTTGCGAATCTTAATTTTTTTTTAAATTTCTTGCGGAAGCTTGTCAAATGAATAAATTCTAATAACAAGCTGGAATTCGGTGCTGATAATGGGGGATTGAATTTGATTTACTACACGATTCCAACTTCCATTGTCGGCTTCAGCTTTTGGCGTCTCTGCCATATTATGTTACTCACCATTGTGTCTGCGATAAGTTACAAAAAAACAAAACGTCGGTCGGAATATATTAAAATTTCGAGGAAGCTTATCACAACTGTCAAACGAATTTTTTTTAATAACAAGCACGAAGTCGGTACTGATAATGGGCGTTTGAATGTGATTTACTACACGATTTCAACTTCCACTTCCGGCTTCAGCTTTCGGCGCCTCTGCCATATGTTACTTACTATTGTGTCTACGAAAAGTACCAAAAATAAAATGTCAAAATATTATAACCTCTTTCTCTGAACAATAAAGATATCGAAACATATTCACGAGTCAATCCAGGTTTTCTAGTTTAATAAAGAAACTCGTACATTAAAATGATCCGCACGCATAGACTAGAACAGTTTTAATGTTTTGAGGAAATGACATGAAAGAAAAATTTTATCCCGGCTTACCATATATATAATATATGAAACAAACAAAAAACGGGACAGTGCGTATTGGACAAATCTTGGTTCGATTCGTAGGCTTAGTCCTGCTGAAACATCACTGAAAAACGTGCACTTTCTGTTCGGCATTTTGAATAATTAAACGAAAGTTAAGCTGACGTTGGATATTAAATTGATGTATCAAACTTACAACAATTATGACAAAACAATAAAAGTAGTCCCTCTCCCACGAAACTAGTGAAGTGAGTAGCAAATCAGAACTTATAGACTGGTTCCATTGCCATAAAAATATTTGTATTGATATTAAACAACAACAAAAAACAGCCTTTTCGGGGGTAATAGATGTTCAACGACGCATTATGAGGAGTACAGATTAAATTATTGCGCAGTCGGGTTAGAGTTGTAATCTGGCTCATAAATCGAAAGCATGGGTTCTGATCTGATCATTTTTAATCTTGAACAATTATTCATTGGAAGTAGCCCAACAGTCAAAATGTCTGAAATAACTGCAATATTTAAAAAATATTTGTTGTAATATCTAGCTCAATCCGACGTAACTCCAAATTCTGAACTATAATAATCTACCTTTAACTTCAGGGCGAATTCGTTATTTTTGATGCGGAGTCACTTCTTTTCGGTAGTTTATTAAACAGTAGGCCTACTGGCAGAGTTTAGTTTCGATGTATATTTCTATGATGGTGGCAAGTGCGTTGCATTGATCACTTCGCATAACACTTTTTAAATGTTAACAATTTTTTTTTCTATTTCATAAGGATTGTAGTTAATACAAAAGATGCAGAAAATGAATTGCAAAAACAAGATCATACCTGTCGTTCTCCTGTATTGCTGCATAGTAGCAAGTAAGTTGTATGTCATATTTTCAATTGAATTGCAATTGGAGCAAATTAAACTTTTTAACGTTAATTGTTAATTTGTTACATTTTTTAATGAAATGCAATATGAATAAAACATTTTAGAAGCTCTACAGTTTGAAGAATTTGACTACAATGAAGATTTTAATAAAAATCTCGAGAAAGAATATCCTCAAAAATTTTTGGATGAAAAAAATATTGAAGCGGAGATTGACACCGATTTTGACGACGATGAAGACTTTGAACCAGACCTGGAATCAAATTTTGAAGCCATATTCGAGGATGATTTTGAGCCTGATTATGAAAAATTTCTGGAGGTTTGTACAACATATTAAATAACCACCAAGACAGCACCCACAATACATGCCTTTATTTTTCGAAAATACCAATTCGCTGTTTCATAGAAGTGCCCCAAATTCTACGCAGAATTTAATGAAATTATATGGATATTTGTCTGTTGGTCTTACGAAGCGTGAAAGCAAATAGTACATTTTAAATGGTCAATGGTCACCTTACTTTCGTGACAAATTTTTATACTTAGCTTTGACTGTGTTTTCATGCACCTTTGCATGTAAATTCATTTCGCCTTCCAATATTTAAAAAAGCACGTCTACACCAAAACTCCACCAAACAAAACGTTTGGTAGCGACCACGAAAGTAGAATATAAAATAATTTAATAAAATGAAGAGTGTGCTTTTGTGACTTTTCCTGTCATGTTTTCCTTCATTTTAAGCATTGATTTCTAAAATAATAATAAATATAATATATCTGAATTTAAAATTGTATTTTTTAATCATATTGGTCACATGTTCTTTAGAAATGGATTCTGAAAAGAAAACGTTCTTTGTGTAAAAAGTTCAAGTTATGTGAGAAAGAGAAGCATGGGTTCAAATCTGGATGTGCTAATATTGAGAAGACTGGTGTTTGGAGTAGGTTTAAGTGCAAATTTCAATTAAACTTTGTCTGCGGGATATTGAAAATTATCAAAGTTATTGCGAGATCCAATTTTTGCTTGCGACCACAATGATCGATAAAAAGTAAGAAGTGCGCTTTAGATATATCGTTGATCAGTGCAGTTATATCTAAATGAGATATAATTAGGCCTACTGGACGAGGCAAATTGCAAACGGTCATGCCGAATACTATTATAGTGACACACGTTTAATAAACGGCAACAGTTTAGCCCGATGGGCGTGTCAGTATAATATTCTCTATGTATTTGTCCATAACTAGGGCTGGGCATTTTCGACTACCTGATGATTTCAGTATGGAATCGAATATTTTTTTCGAATCGAATCTCGAATACTTGGGAGATATATAATTGTATGTAACTTTCTTCTTGTATTTGGTCCTCCAGATACACAAATTACTAGAAACGTAAAATACATCACTCAGACAGATTGCTGAGCGTACACAATAAAAAAATACATTTTCATCAATAACTCACTACAGAAATGAGTCATATGTCAGAATTGCGTTGAACAATATGACTTCCATGAAAAAAGTTGAGAAACTTACCTCGACAATCGGCGGAAAGGAAACAAACAAGATGGCGGCGATACAAAATTTTGCTCTGAACCACTTCGAATAGTTTACTATTCAATTCGAATATTCGATTCAAAATGCCCAGCCCTATCCGTAACCGAAAAGCTTTTTTTTTTTTTTCAAAAATGCCATTCAGTTATAATCAGTTTCTCCTTTCCTTGCAAATCTTAATTTTTCCTTTTGCTTCTTATCCGTTGCTTTTTATACTTGTGTTATTCAAAGGGTCAACAACCTTTCTACGTCCGAGCGACGAAAAAAAATCTGAAAATCAAAACCAATCCGTTCAATTTATAGATGCTATTTATCGGCGATTAATTATTGTCGACGAGGTGGTCACTGATGTATAACAGAAGTATAAAATTTACAACTTTTTTGTACAGAGAAAATAGCTGCAAAGTTGTGCGTCAAGTGTGAAGAGCTATGCAGAAGGGGATAAAGGCCTACCAGGATTCATTTAATTACTGATTGAAATAAATTTGGTAAAGAATTTACGTCAATGTTTGTAACCGGAAAAGAAAAAGAAAATAAAGATAGATTTAAACTATGATATTTTTTCAAGTTTTCATTTCCACCCAAGAACTGATCAGTGAAACTGTGTGCTCGAATAAAATAAAAATAAAATCTTCCCATAATAAAATAAAAACTCAAGCTGAATTAATATAGCAGCAACGTGTAATTAGGATTCTGCTCATCATGACATCATTCGCAAAGAAGATATGTTCCAAAGCAATATTTGAATAACTAGAAGTATTTTCACTACTCTTGCGTGTAATTTAAAACTTTAGAAAACGTCATTATTGACTATTTACCCCATCTAATTCCATTTTTTTTTAATTGTGTATATTGTATATCGAGACGTAGAACTATAATACCTTTCATAAGTCAGTAATTAGCCAATTTTTGGTGCTCCAGAAGTATGTCTACCTTTATGGATGTAACTGATTTTTTTCGCCTATTTTACATCAAGTTGTTAATTAAAGGGACTGAAACTTATGGGCATGGGGTATATTAACTTGGCTAACACAAACAGTCTCCGAACTCGTAATAGAACTAATATGAGGATAATCAGAATAAAATTATGGCCTAACCCTAACCTGGTACACATACTACGGGAGTACCCAATTTTTGTTAATGATAATTTACTCATTTTAAACTTCTGCATAACGAAGTCATTTATTCTGCAGAGTCATGGATGTTTATTCAATTGATAATCCTCTTTTTAGCAGTTAGAAGTAATAGACCTAAAATAAGGACATTTGGAAGAATCGTTGTAATGACCCCCAAAAGTCGTTCCCTTGAATTTATTAATCTTTTGAAGCTGTAACTCTTCACAATCTATGAGGTTTTTGCTGAACTTTCGTATCTTATAGAAAGTTTACAATTTAACATGTTAATATATATCTATATATAAGCAAGAATAAATTTGTGATCATAGTAAAATTTGGAATGAATGCATTGCTTGATCTAGGTATGAGCTTTTCCGACGTAATCTGTGGTCTAACGCCAAAACCAGAAGTGAGAAAATTTTCTATAGACTTAGAGCAATGATTGGCAAACATGATGTACTACCGGCCAAAATATACACTTTTCAGATAGCGTGAAGGCCACAACAGATTTGAACTTATGCGAAAGGGGAGCCGCCACGCAACTTGTAATTTTGTTTACGTCACCACACAAACGAATTCAATTGAGGCCCCAATTGTTTAAAAGAAATATAAATAATGATCTTTCAGCGAAATACACAATTGTACAGTCTTAAACCAATCAAAGTTTCAAAACAATTGGTCGGGTGCAAATATACGTAGATGCAAAGATATTGGAACCTCATTCTGAAGTTATTCGACCATTTAATATCTACTGACGGTAGTCACTGTATCGGACGGGTGTATAGTTAACGAGAACACACTTTTGTACCGGATACAGCCAAGGTTTAGGTTAGAGTTGCACTCGAAAGCATTCATGATTTAAGAAAAAGGTACAATCGGTACCTTTTATATGTATACTGTTTTCTGATATAAACCCAATTTGAAGAAGTTTTTTCCTTCGCTCGAAACAACGTTTTCCAATCGGGGTGAAATTTCTCAACAAGGATAAATTTTGTCGTTAATGGGGAGCGTTTTTCATTTGGTGTAGTAGTACCTATATTTTTCATTTCTTCAATATTGCTATAATACTCATTTAAGCACACATCATAAACTACTAAAACTGTACAAAATCCAGAGTTTCACCAGCGCATAACACCAGCTGAGACGAAAAAATAAATTCTCGCTCTCTCTCTCTCTGTCTAATTTTGAATTTACTAAAACAGTAGTTATAGGCATAGTGATGCAGAAATAAAGAGTTACAAAATAGGCGAAGAGAGGGATTTAATTCTTAAACTGTTTATTATTTGTTTAGAGCAGGGGTGTGCAACCTTTTTCGTAGGCGGACGAAATATCAATAACCGGGTGAAACCGCGGGCCGCACCAACATATAACACAGCTTTCAAATTCAGCTTTCTATTAGTTGCAGGCACAAATTGATGTCTTTTTGTTATTGATCTCATGTCATCATTAGGGGTCCTTGCAGAAATGATAAGTTAAAACGCCTAAATTGTTAGCTTTTGTATCTTTTAATCTTATTTTTTTTCAAACTGCTCTCCAGTTGCCTCCGCGGGCCGCACAATTTTCCTTTGCGGGCCGCATTTGGCCCGCGGGCCGCACTTTGCACACCCCTGGTTTAGAGCAGTGGTTCCAAACCGGTGGGGAATTTTCCACTAGTGGGAAATTTGGAGGTTGTAGGTGGGAAATTGAATGCTCCTCCAAAAATGTACGCACAACAACACAATTATTAAGTATTACACAATGAAATTCAAAATATATGCCATGAAGCCGAAAAAGATTCCCATTCAATTAATCAAAACTTTAGTAAAATATCACGTTGTTGGGCATGATATTCTGATCGTGCTACGTAACTCATTTTGATCTTTGGTCGGCCGATAACAACCTCACAGGCATGTCTCGAGCGAGCACCAACGCTTTAAATTGAACGTTACGCAGGAAGATTTTTGTTGCAGAGCCGCAAAAGGGAACAGTTTTTATTCAAGTGTCTTGGGTAAGCACGCGCGCTATGATGAACAAATATTTGACCCGTCCCTCCATTCTGCTAAATTGTTAATAAAAGATAATGGCTTATGTAAAAATAAAGTACGATCATAGTCATATCGGCTACGTTTCACGTTTTTAACGAAAATTTTGAGCAACTGCCGCAATGCGTTTTTTGCACTAAGACCATTTCCAATGGTTCTATGTAGCCCCATGAAATGGAGCAACATATTTCAAATACCCATTTGCTTATCAGTTTGCTAAAAAAAATTGCAAAATAAAAGCAGGATAAGATTCGACAACATGGGCAATTTCAAATGAGTTCAAAGGTGATATCAACTGCGTCATTTCTAGATGTCCTGCGAATAGCAAGAACCAAAAGTTCCATAACATCAGTGGGGCATAAATGAAACTTTGTCTCGTGGAGTGTGATGATCTTCTGCCGAGTAAGTCTGCGCCGTTAAAGATGATTGGATCTCCTTGTCCAATAGATTAAAACTTCCGGTCTATCATATAAAAAAAAACAGCAGAATTGATATAGACGGTGTAATGTTATGTAAACTTTGATGCGTTTTATGTAATTTTAAGCGTTGAATTGTTCTATTCGATGGATAACACTGATTTTATTTACACGGATCGTCACTGTCTTGGGATGCTAGACGGCGCAATGAATGTTCTCGCAGGGTTTCAACCTCTGCACCAATTGCAAGCCTTTATCATAGAAAGTCATACCAATTATTATTGACAGGAAAATTATTCTCTTTAAATAAGTCCATATATATTAGTAAATAACAACTCAGCCTAATCGGAAGTGGGAAATTGAGATACAAAGGTTGGGTACCCCTGGTTTAGGGCTATTAGGATTCTGTCGTGGGGAATTTCACGTTGAAACTACATCAGATTCACAAACTTGAAATTAAAATTCAATTAAAATAAGCACTGAACTATTTCGTCATGATAACTACTTTGCTAACGATGAATTTGAAATATTCTTGCGGAAGCTTGTCAAATGAAAAAATTCTAATAACAAGCTGGAAGTCGGTGCTGATAATGGGGGATTGAATGTGATTTACTACACGATTCCAACTTCAACTTCCGGCTTCAGCTTTCGGCGCCTCTGCCATATTATGTTACTCACCATTGTGTCTACGAAAAGATACAAAAAAACAAAACGTCGGTCGGAATATTATAAAATTTTGAGGAAGCTTGTCACAACTGTCAAACGAATAAATTCTAATAACAAGCACGAAGTCGGTACTGATAATTGGGGATTGAATGTGATTTACTACACGATTTAAACTTCAACTTCCGGCTTCAGCTTTCGGCGCCCCTGCCATATGTTACTTACTATTGTGTCTACGAAAAGTACCAAAAATAAAATGTCAAAATATTATAACCTCTTTCTCCGAACAATAAAGATATCGAAACATATTCACGAGTCAATCCAGGTTTTCCAGTTTAACAAAGAAAAATTTTATCCCGGCTTATCATATATATAATATATGAAACGAACAAAAAAACGGGCAGTGCGTATTGGACAAATCTTGGTTCGATTCGTAGGCTTAGTACTGCTGAAACATCACTGGAAAACGTGCACTTTCTGTTCGGCATTTTGAATAATTAAACGAGAGTTAAGCTGACGTTAGATATTAAATTGATGTATCAAACTTACAACAATTATGACAAAACAATATAAGTAGTCTCTCTCCCTCTCCCACGAAACTAGTGAAGTGAGTAGCAAATCAGAAATAATAGACTGGTTCCAACAAATACAAACAAAAAACAGCCTTTTCGGGGGTAATAGATGTTCAACGACGTATTATGAGGAGTACAGATTAAATTATTGCGCAGTCGGGTTAGAGTTGTAACCTGGCTCATAAATCGAAAACATAGTTTCTGATCTGATCATTTTTAATCTTGAACAATTATTCATTGAAAGTAGCCCAACAGTCAAAATGTCTGAAATTACTGCGATATTTAAAAACTATTTTTTGTAATATCTAGCTCAATCCGACCTAACTCTAAATTCTGAACTATATTGATCTACCTTTAACTTCAAGTCGAATTCGTTATTTTTGATGCGGAGTCACTTCTTTTTGGTAGTTTAGTAAACAGTACTGGCAGAGTTTAGCTTCGATGTACATTTCTATAATATTGGCAACTGCGTTGCATTGATCACTTCGCATAACACTTTTTAAATGATAACACATTTTTTTTTCTATTTCATTGTAAGGATTGTAATTAATACAAAAGCTGCAGAAAATGAATTGCAAAAACAAGATCATACCTGTCGTTCTCCTTTATTGCTGCATAATAGCAAGTGAGTTGTATGTCATATTTTCTATCGAATTGCAATTGGAACAAATCAAACTTTTTAACGTTAATTGTTGTTTTGTTATCTTTTTTAATGAAATGCAATATGAATAAAACATTTTAGAAGATCTACATTTCGAAGAATTTGACTACAATGAAGATTTTAATAAAAATCTCGAGAAAGAATATCCTCAAAAATTTTTGGATGAAAAAAATATTGAAGCGGAAATTGACACCGATTTTGACGACGATGAAGACTTTGAACCAGACCTGGAATCAAATTTTGAAGCCATATTCGAGGATGATGTTGAGCCTAACTATGAAAAATTTTTGGAATAACCACCAAGACAGCACCCACAATACATGCCTTTATTTTTCGAAAATTCCAATTCGCTGTTTCATAGAAGTGCCCCAAATTGTACGCAGAATTTAATGAAATTATATGGATATTTGTCTGTTAGTCTTACGAAGCGTGAAAGCAAATAGAACATTTTAAATGGTCAATGGTCACCTTTCTTTCGTGACCAATTTTTATACCTAGCTTTGACTATGTTTTCATGCACCTTCGCATGTAAATTCATTTCGCCTTCCAATATTTAAAAAAGCACGTCTACACCAAAGTAAAACTCCACCAAACAAAACGTTTGGTAGCGACCACGAAAGCAGAATATAAAATAATTTAATAAAATGAAGAGTGTGCTTTTGTGACTTTTCTTGTCTTGTTTTCCTTCATTTTGAGCATTAATTTATAAAATAATATTAAATATAATATATCTGAATTTAAAATTGTATTTTTTAATCATATTGGTCACATGTTCTTTAGAAATGAATTCTGAAAAGACAACGTTCTTTGTGTGAAAAGTTCAAGTTATGTGGGAAAGAGAAGCATGGGTTCAAATCTGGATGTGCTAATATTGAGAAGACTTATATATGTGCACAACAGCTCATTCCCTCGTGTCTGGAGTAAGTTTAAGTGCAAATTTCAATTTAACTTTGTCTGCGGGATATTGAAAATTATCAAAGTTATTGCGAGATCCAATTTTTGCTTGCGACCACAATGATCGAAATAGGAAAAAGTGCGCTTTAGATATATCGTTGAACAGTGCAGTTATATCTAAATGAGATATAATTAGGCCTACTGGACGAGGCAAATTGCAAACGGTCATGCCAAACACTATTATAGTGACACACGTTTAATAAACGGCAACAGTTTAGCCCGATGGGCGTGTCAGTACAATATCCTCTATGTATTTGTCCATAACTAGGGCTGGGCATTTTCGACTACCTGATGATTTCAGAATCGAATCGAATATTTTTTTTGAATCGAATCTCGAATATTTGGGAGATATATAATTGTATGTAACTTTCTTCTTGTATTTGGTCCTCCAGGTACACAAATTACTAGAAACGTAAAATACATCACTCAGACAGATTGCTGAGCGTACACAATAAAAAATACATTTTCATCAATACCTCACTACAGAAATGAGTCATATGTCAGAATTGCGTTGAACAATATGACTGCCATGAAAAAATTGAGAAATTTACCTCGACAATCGGCGGAAAGGAAACAAAAAAGATGGCGGCGATACGAAATTTTGCTCTGAACCGCTTCGAATAGTTTACTATTCGATTCGAATATTCGATTCAAAATGCCCAGCCTTATCCGTAACCGAAAAGCTTTTTTTTCATTTAAAAATGCCATTCAGTTATAATCAGTTAATCTTGCCTTGCAAATCCTAATTTTTCGTTTTGCTTCTTATCCGTTGCTTTTTATACTTGTGTTATTCAAAGTGTCAACAACCTTTCTACCTCCCCGCGACGAAAAAAATCTGAAAATCAAAACCAATTCGTTCAATTATAGATGCTATTTATCGGCGATTAATTATTGTCGAAGAGGTGGTCACTGATGTATAACAGGGTGACCGTACATTTGAACCCATGTACATTTGAACCCATGCGTATATCCACGGGTTCAATCTACATGCGGGTGCTAAAACCCAAGGGTTAGGGTTAGTATGGGTTTAACTATCCGTGAAACAAAAAAAATTCCATAGGTGCAATAGCATACAGGTGCAATTGTCATGGGTTCAAATGTACGTGGGTTCAAATGTAATGGAACCGTATAACAGAAGTATGAAATTTACAACTTTTTTAACAGAGAAAATAGCTGAAACGTTGTGCGTCAAGTGTGCAGAGCTATGCAGAAGGGGATAAAGGCCTACCAGGATTCATTTAATTACTGATTAAAACAAATTTGGTAAAGAATTTACGTCAATGTTTGTAACCGGAAAAGAAAAAGAAAATAAAGATAGATTTAAACTATGAGGTTTTTTCAAGTTTTCATTTCCACCCAAGAACTGATCAGTGAAACTGTGTGCTTGAATAAAATTAAAATAAAAATTTCCCATAATAAAATAAAAAACTCAAGCTGAATTAATTTACCAGCAACGTGTAATCACGATTCTGCTCATCATGACATCATTTGCAAAGAAGATATGTTTCAAAGCAATATTTGAATAACTAGAAGTATTTTCACTACTCTTGCGTGTAATTTGAAACTTTAGAAAACGTCATTATTGACTATTTACCCCATCTAATTCCATTTTTTTAATTGTGTATATTGTATATCGAGACGTGGAACTATAATACCTTTCATAAGTCAGTAATTAGCCAATTTTGGTGCTCCAGAAGTATGTGTACCTTTATGGATGTAACTGATTTTTTTCGCCTATTTTACATCAAGTTGTTAATTTAAGGGACTGAAACTTATGGGCATGGGGTATATTAACTTGGATAACACAAACAGTCTCCGAACTCGTAATAAAACTAATATGAGTAATAGGCTTGCACGTAATTGACAAAAATCAATTCCGTAATTACGGCCAAATCGATTACGTAATGACCCCGTAATTGCGATATTTTTTTCACACTTTTAAACCTATCATAACAACCAATTTAATCCACTTCTATTCCGAATGGGACATCGACAGTTGGGACAGTTTGGTTTTCATATTTCCGCTAGTACTACACGCCGGCGACATATGCTAAAGACAAATATCAAGGAGTGAATTCAAATTAATTTTATTCTGATTTTTATCTTTTGTGTTAGCTTTGATTTTCCTTTATCAACTTTATCACCCAATTTTATGCGATCAATTTTATCATTACCAACACTGGTATGTGGTAATATATTTATGAAACGATAGTTGACTTTTTTAAAATCGTATTAACGTATTAATACGAGTTTCGTATTACGAGTTTCGTATTAAATAAAAATTCCGGGTTTCTAATTTATAAATCAACGACGAGCGTATTCTCTCGTTTGATTATACTTGCCTCACGACGAAGACTTGTTATTGTACCGTTTTTTTTTTACATTATCCGACTTCACTACCTAGTTAGCATTTTATAATAATTATTGATGCCGACTTATTGACGATATTCCGATTACCATGCTTCATTTTACATTAAATCATTTCGCGGCCTAAATGTTATAACATTATTTGCGATAAATTTAGATTAAATATTAATTATTTGCGCATTATTTAAATACCGTACTTATGTGACATGCCTTCTCCGAAAATACAAAGTTATATCGCAAAACAATGCATTTGGTGGCATTTATTTTGCACTCACGAAAATATTAATTTACTTTTCTAACTCAAGTCGACAATCCTATCGGCTAAGATTGACACAAGTTTGGTCGAGTGCCGGTGGTATTTGAGTCGACGATAAATCAAAATAAGTTGCCGCATTTGGTAAAGACTTAAAGATATTGTAAAGACATATTTGGCCGAGATAGTGCGAGGCATTGTGAAAACAAGGCCAAGTACTGACAGATATATAAGGATAAAACCGGTAACAGAACATCAAGATTTTGTAATAGAAAATGGATCTCGCGCAGAATAAACATGGGAAATCCCGTCTTTTTGTTGTTTCTCTGCCGTCTGAATCGCTTTACCGATGCCGGAATAACTAAGTTGCGTTGGTTCATTACGCAAGTTCTCTTCCGTCGTCATATTGCTGTTTGATAAGCGCGACATTAATTATCACGGCATTTACAAATAGACCATGTTTTATAAGTTGATCTCTTACATTCTTTAGTCATTTCACCCGAAGAAGTTGAAACCAGGTGTGTTGGCGTCCATCAGTCTCAACACAATTCTATCCCATATCTACGCTTGATATGTACATTTGCCATGCTAGATAAGTTGGTAATAGGTTAGTAAATGGCAACGCGTTATGCCTTCTCCATCTGCATAACAAGAGAGAAAAAAACGGCTGCGAATACCGGAACTCTAACTTCTTCTACTTATTAAACTTTAATTTTTTACAATCGACGGAATTGACTGCTCTAAAGAGAGCTCGTTGCAATCGCAAAAGCGCTCCACCAATACTTACGAATTTACGTAATTCGTAACTTCGCTTCCGTAACTCGAAATAATTCCGTAATTCCGTAAATCCGTAAATTACGTGCAAGCCTAATGAGTAAAATCAGAATAAAATTATGGCCTAACCCTAACCTGGTACACATACTACGGGAGTACCCATTTTTGTTAATGATTATTTACTCATTTTAAACTTCTGCATAACGAAGTCATTTATTCTGCAGAGTCATGGATGTTTATTCAATTGATAATCCTCTTTTTAGCAGTTAGCAGTAATAGACGTAAATTAAAAGGACATTTGGAAGAATCGTTGTAATGACCCCCAAAAGTCGTTCCCATGAATTTAATAATCTTTTGAAGCTGTAACTCTTCAAAATCTATGAGGTTTTCGCTGAACTTCCGTATCTTATAGAAAGTTTACGACTTAACATGTTTCTATATATATATATAAGCAAGAATAAATTTGTGATCATAGTGAAATTTGGAATGAATGCATTGATTGATCTAGGTTTGAGCTATTCCGACGTAATCTGTGGTCTAACGCCGAAACCAGAAGCGAGAAATTTTTTCTATAGACTTAGAGCAATGGTTGGCAAACATTATGTATTACCGGGTAAAATATACACTTTTCAGATAGCGTGAAGGCCGAATTCGTTTGCGCCTCCAAACGAATTATGGCGCGATCGCGAACTCCTATTACTGTGTTAAACGCCTGCCGCAATGAAACGATGATCAATGAGCACGAAATGGTCAGAGTGTGAAATCTGTCACAGTGGCCTCCCGGTGCCGTAGCGCACCTGACAACAGATTTGAACTTATGCGAAAGGGGAGCCGCCACGTACTTGTAATTTTGATTACGTCACCACACAAACGAATTCAATTGAGGCCCCAATTGTTTAAAATAAATATAAATAATGATCTTTCAGCGAAACATACAATTGTACAGTCTTAAACCAATAAAAGTTTCAAAACAATTGGTCGGGTGCAAATATACGCAGATGCAAAGATATTGGAACCTCATTCTGAAGTTATTCGACAATTTGATATCTACTCACGGTAGTCACTGTATCGGATGGGTGTATAGTTAACGATAACACATTTTTGTACCGGATACAGCCAAGGTTTAGGTTAGAGTTACACTCGAAAGCATTCATGATTTAAGAAAAAGGTACAATCGGTACCTTTTATATGTATACTGTTTTCTGATATAAATCCATTTTGAAGATGTTTTTTCCTTCGCTCAAAACAACGTTTTCCAATCGGGGTGAAACTCCTCAACAAGGATAAATTTTGTAGTTAATGGGGAGCGTTTTTCATTTGCTGTAGTAGTACCTAGGCTTTTCATAGGTTACAAAATAGGCGAAGAGAGGGATTTAATTCTTAAACTGTTTATTATTTGTTTAGGGCAGTGGTTCCCAACCGGTGGGAAATTTGGAGGTTGTAGGTGGGAAATTGAATGCTCCTCTAAAAATGTACGCACAACAACACAATTATTAAGTATTACACAATGAAAATCACAATATATGCCATGAAGCGGAAAAAGATTCCCATTCAATTAATCAAAACGTTAGTAAAATATCACGTTGTTGGGCATGATATTCTGATCGTGCTACGCAACTCATTTTGACCTTTGGTCGGCCGATAACAACCTCACAGGCATGTCTCGAGCGAGCACCAACGCTTTAAATTGAACGTTACGCAAAAAGATTTTTGTTGCAGAGCCGCAAAAGAGAACAGTTTTTATTCAAATGTCTTGGGTAAGCACGCGCGCTATGATGAACAAATATTTGACCCGTCCCTCCATTCGGCTAAATTGTTAATACAAGATAATGGCTTATGTAAAAATGAAGTACGATCATAGTCATATCGGCTACGTTTTACGTTTTTAACGAAAATTTGGAGCAACTGCCGCAATGCGTTTTTTGCACTAAGACCATTTTCAATGGTTCTATGTAGCCCCATTAAATGGAGCAACATATTTCATATACCCATTTGCTTATCAGTTTGCTAAAAAAATTGCAAAATAAAAGCACGATAAGATTCGACAACATGGGCAATTTCAAATGAGTTCAAAGGTGATATCAACTGCGTCATTTCTAGATGTCCTGCGAATAGCAAGAACCCAAAGTTCCATAACATCAGTGGGGCATAAATGAAACTTTGTCTCGTGGAGGGTGATGATATTCTGCCGAGTAAGTCTGCGCCGTCAAAGATGATCGGATCTCCTTGTCCAATAGCCATGCGCATTTTCAAAAATAGGTTAAGACTTCCGGTCTATCATATAAAAAACAAAACAGCAGAATTGATATGGACGGTGTAATGTTATGTAAACTTTGATGCGTTTTTTGTAATTTTAAGCGTTGAATTGTTCTATTCGATGGATAACACTGATTTTCTTTACACGGATCGTCTCTGTCTTGGGATGCTAGACGGCGCAATGAATGTTCTCACAGGGTTCCAACCTCTACACCAATTGCAAGCCTTTATCATAGAAAGTCATATATTTGACAGGAAAATTATTCTTTTTAAATAAGTCCATATATAATGGGAAATAACAACTCAGCCTAATCGGAAGTGGGAAATTGAGATAAAAAGGTTGGGAACCCCTGGTTTAGGGCTTTTAAGATTCTGTCGTGGGGAATTTCACGTTAAAACTACATCAGATTCACAAACTTGAAATTAAAATACAATTAAAAAAAAGCACTGAACTATTTCGTCATGATAACTACTTTGCTAACGATGAATTTGAAATTTTCTTGCGGAAGCTTGTCACATGAAAAAATTCTAATAACAAGCTGGAAGTCGGTGCTGATAATGGGGGATTGAATGTGATTTACTACACGATTCCAACTTCCATCGTCGGCTTCAGCTTTTGGCGCCTCTGCCATATTATGTTACTCACCATTGTGTCTACGAAAAGATACAAAAAAACAAAACGTCGGTCGGAATATTATACAATTTCGAGGAAGCTTGTCCCAACTGTCAAACGAATAAATTCTAATAACAAGCACGAAGTCGGTACTGATAATGGGGGGTTGAATGTGATTTACTACACGATTTCAACTTCAACTTCCGGCTTCAGCTTTCGGCGCCTTATTCAAGGATGATTTTGAGCCTGATTATGAAAAAGATCTGGAGGTTTGTACAACATATTAAATAACCACCAAGACAGCACCCACAATACATGCCTTTATTTTTCGAAAATACCAATTCGCTGTTGCTTAGAAGTTCCCCAAATTGTACGCAGAATTTAATGAAATTATGTGGTTATTTGTCTGTTAGCCTTACTGAGCGTGAAAGCAAAGAGTACAATTTAAATGATCAATGATCACGCTTCTTTTGTGACCAATTTTTATACTTAGCTTTGACTTTGCTTCCATGCACCTTTGCATGTAAATTCATTTTGCATTTTAATATTTAATAAAGCACGTCTACACCAAAACTCCACAAAACAAAACGTTTGGTAGCGACCACGAAAGCAGAATATAATAAAATGGAGAGTGTGCTTTTGTGACTTTTCTTGACTTGTTTTCCTTTATTTCATCCATTGATTTTCAAAATAATAATGAATATAAAATATCTGAATTTAAAATTGTATTTTTTCATTCACAATGGTCACACGTTTTTTTAGAAACGGATTCTGAGAAGGCAACGTTCTTTTTGTAAAAAGTTCAAGTTATGTGAAAAAGGAGAGCATGGGTTCAAAACTGGATGTGCTAAGTTTGAGAAGACTTATGTGTACAACCGTTCATTCCCTCGTGTCTGGAGTAAGTTTAAGTGCAAATTTCAATTAAACATTGTCTGCGGGATATTGAAACTTTTTAAAGTTATTACTAGATCCAATTTTTGCTTGCGACCACAATGATCGATAAAAAGTAAGAAGTGCGCTTTAGATATATCGTCGAACAGTGCAGTTATATCCAAATGAGATATAATTAGGCCTACTGGACGAGGCAAATTGCAAACGGTCATGCCGAACACTATTATAGTGACACACGTTTAATCAACGGCAACAGTTTAGCCCGATGAGCGTATCAGTATATCCTCTATGTGTTTGTTTGTCCATAACCGGAAAGCTTCTTTTTCTTCCAAAAATACCATTCAGTCATAATCAGTTTCTCCTTTCCTTGCAAATCCTAATTTTTCGTTTTGCTTCTTATCCGTTGATTTTTATACTTGTTTTATTCAAAGTGTCAATAACCTTTCTACCTCCCAGCGACGAGAAAAATCTGAAAATCGAAACCAATCCGTTTAATTTATAGATGCTATTTATTGGTGAATAATTATTGTCAGAGCGGTGGACATTGATGTATAACAGAAGTATAAAATTTACAACTTTTTTGTACAGAGAAAAAAGCTGCAAAGTTGTGCGTCGAGTGTCAAGAGCTATGCAGAAGGGGATAAAGGCCACCTGGATTCATTTAATTACTGATTGAAATAAATTTGGTAAAGAATTTACGTCAATGTTTGTAACCGGAAAAGAAATAGAAATGAAAAATAGATTTAAATTATGATGTTTTTTCAAGTTTTCATTTACATTTCATTTTAAGAACTGGTCAGTGAAACTGTGTGCTCGAATAAAATAAAAAAAAAGTCCTTCCATAATAAAAAAAAACTCATGCTGAATTAATTTACCAGCAACCTGTAATCGCGATTCTGCTCTTCATTACATCATTCGCAAAGAAGATATGTTCCAAAGCAATATTTGAATAACTAGAAGTATTTTCACTACTCTTGCGTGTAATTTAAAACTTTAGAAAACGTCATTATTGACTATTTACCCCATCTAATTCCATCTAATTTTTTCTAATTGTGTATATTTTATATCGAGACGTGGAACTATAATACCTTTCATAAGTCAGTAATTAGCCAATTTTTGGTGCTCCGGAAGTATGTGTACCTTTATGGATGTAACTGATTTTTTCGCCTATTTTACATCAAGTTGTTAATAAAAGGGACTGAAACTTATGGGAATGGGGTATATTACCTTGGATAACACAAACAGTCTCCGAACTCGTAATAGAACTAAATTGAGGAAAATCAGAATAAAATTATGGCCTAACCCTAACCTGGTACACATACTACTGGAGTACCCAATTTTCGTTAATGATTATTTACTCATTTTAAACTTCTGCATAACGAAGTCATTTATTCTGCAGAGTCATTGATGTTTATTCAATTGATATTCCTCTTTTTAGCAGTTAGCAGTAATAGACCTAAATTAAGAACATTTGGAAGAATCGTTGTAAAGACCCCCAAAAGTCTGATTGATCTAGGTATGAGCTATTCCGACGTAATCTGTGGTCTAACGCCAAAACCAGAAGTGAGAAAATTTTCTATAGACTTAGAGCAATGATTGGCAAACATGATGTACTACCGGGCAAAATACACACTTTTCAGATAGCGTGAAGGCCGTATTCGTTTCCGCTCCCAAACGAATTATTGCGCGATCGCGAACTCCTATTACTGTGTTAGACGCCTGTCACAATAAAACGATGATCAAATATAGGAGCACGAAATGGTCAGGGTGTGAAATCTGTCACAGTGGCCTCCCGGTGCCGTAGCGCACCTGACAACAGATTTGAACTTATGCGAAAGGGGAGCCGCCACGCAACTTGTAATTTTGTTTACGTCACCACACAAACGAATTCAATTGAGGCCCCAATTGTTTAAAATAAATATAAATAATGATCTTTCAGCGAAATATACAATTGTTCAGTCTTAAACCAATCAAAGTTTCAAAACAATTGGTCGGGTGCAAATATACGTAGATGCAAAGATATTGGAACCTCATTCTGAAGTTATTCGACCATTTAATATCTACTGACGGTAGTCACTGTATCGGAAGGCTGTATAGTTAACGAGAACACACTTTTGTACCGGATACAGCCAAGGTTTAGGTTAGAGTTGCACTCGGAAGCATTCATGATTTAAGAAAAAGGTACAATCGGTACCTTTTATATGTAAACTGTTTTCTGATATAAACCCATTTTGAAGAAGTTTTTTCCTTCGCTCAAAACAACGTTTTCCAATCGGGGTGAAATTCCTCAACAAGGATGAATTTTGTCGTTAATGGGGAGCGTTTTTCATTTGCTGTAGTAGTACCTATATTTATCATTTCTTCAATATTGCTATCATACTCATTCAAGCACACATCATAAACTACTAAAACTGTACAAAAGCCAGAGTTTCACCTGCGCATAACACCAGCTAGGACGAAAAATAAATTCTCTCTCTCTCTCTCTCATTTTGAATTTACTAAAACAGTAGTTTTAGGCATAGTGGTGGAGAAATAAATAGTTACAAAATAGGCAAAGAGAGGGATTCAATTCTAAAACTGTTTATTATTTGTTTAGGGCTATTAGGATTCTGTCGTAGGGAATTTCACGTTAAAACTACATCAGATTCACAAACTTGAAATTAAAATTCAATTAAAAAAATATTTTTGAATTTTATATGAATATAACCATTACAACAAACAAGAGAGCTATGCTCAAATATAATGACACGTAACGCCACATAGTGGTAAATTTTGATGACGTCATACCACACAAAAAACGAATCCCATGCAACCATTGAATTGGAAATACATGGAACGATCTTCTCTCTCGTTTTGCGTTGTCTCGCCGCGGGATCATTTGATCGCCGCCATCTTGGCATTTATGCCACCAAAGATTCTTCGTGTTGTATAGAGGACTTGCACGGGTCACGTGACCTTGTTACTGGACGGCAATAAAACAAAAACGTCCATTTGGCTCCTGTCAGTTGCAAGTCGGATTATACGTTTCCGTTTTGTTTGGCTGTTGAAAATGGTTATTTCGTATTGTTCCGCTGGCTGTACGTATAGTATAGACAACGAAATGGAACTTCAGCTATATTCCACTGTTTTCAAAAGATCCGGAACGTCGCGCAATGTGGATATCATCTATTGGCAGGACTGCTTGGTGTCAAGTCCAGAAGCCATCTTACTCGTGTTTCACTGTTTGCGGACAGCACTTCGTTGATGGTGAGTCATGATGTGCCGTTATCAATTTTTTTAAATATTCATAAGCTCCCTCATTTCAATGGAAAGCAGATGACAAACTACTGTTATTGGTAGGCTTAGCCCTACTTGCAGACTTGACTCGTGTAAGGTATTAATCAATAATTGCCATAAGGTATTGTTTCCCTAGTTAGCAGGTAATCTATTAGTAATTGTGAAAATTTGAATAGATAACTAAAGTTTAATGCCAGTGCTAATGCAAAAAATAACCAGAATTTAATTGAATTCTCTATCTGAGAATACGCTCGCCACCGCATCTCTGATCCCCATGGGCAGATGGGAGTTTCACAGGTCCCAATCCCATGCGGGGATAGTTATGTGCGAGGGGACGAGGAGATTGCAGCTCCTCCCACTGAGGGTGGTTCACTCGACCGCTGGGCGATTACGACATACCCCACCATCAAGTCCATGCTTCTAAAACAAATAACTGGCTAACTAATCCCGACATAGAATGGTAATCGTACGATGTTGCACCTTGCAATCTGTCCCCAACCACAGATAAATTCTATCCTAAAAACTACCCACATTGGTAGGCATAGTTGCGTTTTAAATTGAAAGAAATCTTCATTAATGGTCAGAAGGTGTTGTCTGATTATTTTGGTAGTTAGCAGGTAATTTATTACTGATCTGATACACAAACTTGGCACTGTCAAATGATGATTAGTGTTTAATTTATTTTCAGGAAAAAGGGAAGATAACCCATTATCAGCTGCTTACATGTCCTATCGATATTTGAATTTTCGCCATCCCCAGAGAAGAAGAGAATAGTTCGAAAAAGGAGGATTTTGAAGAAAGGAAAAAGGCAGGACCATTTCAACAAATTCTGTTAACTTGTATGCGTTGCAATATTAATTCGCAGTTGTTAGCATAAACATTTAATGTGTCTTTCGACTAGACCTACCACACTTAAAAAAAAACGCCCACACCTCTTTTCACTAGAACCATAATACTGTAAAATATTTGATAGAAATTACCCCCGAGGCATCATATCTTTCATTTGAAAGGGCTGTGGAGGCAGATACATTTTTTACTCTAAATTATGGAATGTTACTTCCAGGTTATCTTATCCTTGCTTATAGATATCTTGAGGTTAGTGACTCCAACTGACCCATGCATGCCACACTGAAAATTCTCTTGTGTACCCATAAAATAAGGCTGTTGGAGCCTTCAGACCTTGAAAACAGTCGAATCTGAGCACGATGGATTCATGTGAAACACATAATATGCATTTAGAGGCAAAAATATCCCATCCTGAGCAGCACCGATCCACAACATCCTGCCTATGGAATCAAAACATTAGACAAATTGGTGTACTGTGCGCATTCACAAATTTTTGCGAATCAAGTGTGCCTTTTGACTAAAGAAATTGTTTTTTGAAAATACATTTTTGATGTGCTTTATTTTTCAAATATAATTTATAATTACTGTAAAGTGTGTGATACATTTGGTACCATGAATACTATTTGCAAATTAGCTTGGGTTACACCCCTCTCAAATAAAAGTTTAGACTCTTAAGTCGTATCTCATAATATTCTTTAAACAAAAGGTTGCGGCTAGCTGGCTACCCATCAGAATTTCCTTTCAGATCACAAAGTCGCAATATTACGCCTCGCTTAAGTTTCATTGGCAACTGTATCTGGTTGTAGTATCGGTGTCCATCGTTAGACTGAAACCTTCACGACCAGACCCACCGAAACAATTTTTTTTTCTTGATAGGGTCGTCTTGAAGTTGATTTCGTTAAAGCACAATGGACACTTTATCTCCACCAATCCACAGTAATGACAAGTTACTTTGTCATTACGATAAGCATCAATAAATGGATACTGAGGATGTATTATCAAGTCACGCAAGCTGAGGTCTTGTGCCACTGTGGTCTTGTTGCAACTTATACTTTGCCATCCATCTATTCCATGGTCGCACCCATATCTGTAAGATAATGGATACAGATAAGAGTTTTCATAAAATCTAACGATCAAGGAGTGTGAAATTTAGGGCTGGGCATTTCGATTTCAGAATCGAATCGAATAATTTTTTCGAATCGAATCTCGAATACTTGAAAATATAAAATTGTAAGCGACTTTATCATAGTAATTGGTCCTCTCAACAAATGAATTACTGAAGACATAGAATAAATCACTCAGATAGATTACTGAGCGTTCACACAGAATAACAAACACGTTTTATCAATAACTCACTACAGAAAATAGTCATATGTTAGAATTTCGTTGAAAAAATATGACTTCAATGAAAAAAAAATTGGGGAATTCACCTCGACCATTAGCGGAAAGATAAAAACAAGATGGCGGCGATTCGAAATTCCAGTCTGAACCGATTCGAATAATTTACTATTCGATTCGAATGGAAATGCCCAGCCCGGGTAAAATTTATGTCCATATCCCACCACAGCCACTAGTCGTAAATGAATTTGATTCCGGGTAGCATATCTTTTTTACCAATGACAATAAAAAGACATTTTGAATCAGTTGTACAAGCACCATTAGGATAGGATTTATCTGGGGGGGGGGGCAGTTATTTGTTTTCAGAAGCATGGACTTGGATGGTGGGGAATGGTCGTAACCGATCAGCGACCATGTGAACCACCCTCGGTGGGAGTGGAGCTGCAATCCTCTAGCACATAACTATCCCCGCATGGGATTGAAACCTGTGAAACTACCAGGGTGATCAGAGATGCGGTGGCGAGCGTATTCCTAGATGGCGAATTAAATTGAATTCTGGTTATTTTTTGCATGACCAGTGGTGTTAAACTTTAGTTATCTATTCAACCTTTCACACCTAGTACAGTAGTAATAGATTACCTGCTAATCAGGAAACAATACCTTCTGTCAGACCTTACAGCAGTACAGCAATTGATTATTAATTCCTTACTGTCTTACACAAGTCAAGTCTGCAACTGCAAGTAGGCCCACGCCTAGGCCTACTGATAACAGTAGTTTGTCATCTGCTTTCCATTGAAATGAGGGAGCTTGTGAATATTTAAAGAAATTGATAACGGCACACTATCACCACATTGTCACTCACCATCAACGAAGTGCTGTCCGCAAACAGTGAAACACAAGTAAGATGGCTTCTGGACTTGACACCAAGCAGTTCTGCCAATACAGCAATAGGCAATAGATGATATCCACATTGCGCGACGTTCAGGATCTTTTGAAATCAGTGGAATATTACTGAAGATCCATTTCGTCCATGTCTATACTATACGTACAGCCAACAGAACAACGAAATAACCATTTTCAACAACCAAACAAAACGCAAACGTATAATCCGACTTGCAACTGACAGGAGCCAAATGGACGTTTTTGTTTTATTGCCGTCCAGTAACAATGTCACGTGACCCGTGCAAGTCCTCTATATGGTTTTGGCCAGTATTTCGTCTATTTTAGTACCCAGTGCGCCGCATATGGATGTATATGCGACACTGTGTGGATATTCAAATACAATTATATTCGAGTTGGGAATTTGTTGCCCGATGTGGATCTCGTTCTTAAAAAAATTTGATTGCTCAGGCGATTACACAATAGATATAAGTGGAAACAATTATTTTTGTCTGATATCATAAAAATGCAATATCCTCCACGTACGGGGAAACTTTCACCCTGATCTTGGGTGAAGTGCGAAGCGCAGCTCCCGTAGTCTGTGTACCAGGTTGGGGTTAGGCCATACCTTTTTTCCGATTTTTCTTATTTTAGTTCTATTACGATCTCGGGTACTGTGTGTGTTAGCCAAGTGAATATGTCCTTCGGTCCCTTTACACACCTTGGTGTGAAGTAGGCGAACTATATTAGTTACCTCCATATTGATACACACACTTCTAGAGCGCCCTTTAGTTTTGTTTATATTTATTCATAGCTCGGGTACTACGGAACCAGTCCACGCAATGATATTGAGATCGCCACGCAAAATACTTGCGGTAAAACATGGCCAAATACAGGTGAACGGGAAAGCGATTCCGATAAGCCATCTTGGCTAATGTTCTGTGGTCGTTTTTGTTTGCTTTAGTTTAGACTGATACGTTGGCTATATTATTAAACACAACTTGAGCAAATTTATAAAACTGCCAAAATTAGCCCTGTATGTTGGTCTGGGATATATTGGCGTTTGATATATAATTAGAAACGAGTCATGATCAGGAGAATATGTGAGAAAAATTGACGCAAAAATTGATTTCTGTCAAATCCCATAAGAAATGCATTACGCGACTAGGAAAAATGGGAAGCATAGCGTCAAAACGAGAGAGCGTTCAAATGATCCCGCGGAAACGAGAGAGAAGTGCACTCTATTTATATATCTCTGTGCATGCAACTCACCGGAATATTTGAAATGAATAAAAGTAATAGCCTTCTAGCGAAAATTTAATCTTTGAGCACTGAAAATTTCAAAGCAATTGGTCCAGTAATCAAAGAGAAAGGCGTTCGTTTTTTTCTGTGACAAAGAACAAAAATAGGATGAAGAACAACAACATAATGTTAAAACGATCCGTAGGTCCACTTACGTGTCAAATACATAGGATCAAGATATGGCATCCTTCGCTCGCTCCATTTTTGTGTTTTTCAGGCCTGGAGCTGGCAACATGGCGATAGCATCGAGCTGTCACTAGGTGGCAGGTTGGCTATGTCGGCCTTTCTCAACGTGTTGGCCTTCCCGTGCCTCGCGTAATTTTTATTAGCGATATTGTTGAGCTGTTTTTGCAATATCATGGGGGCATATAAGTATATGAACGAGGTATGGCGCAAAAAGCAATCAGATGTCATGCGTTATCTTCTTCGCATTAGATCTTGGCATTTCAGACAGCTTTCAGCCGTTCACAGAGCACCAAGACCCACTCGCCCAGAAAAAGCACATAAACTTGGCTACAAGGCAAAGCAGGGATTTGTTATCTACCGTGTACGTGTTCGCCGAGGGGGTAGAAAGAGGCCTGTACCAAAAGGAGCAACTTATGGAAAGCCTGTTCATCATGGTGTGAATCAGCTCAAGTTTGCTCGGTCTCTCCAGAGCGTAGCAGAAGGTCGTGCTGGGCGTCATTGTGGAGCGCTTCGTGTATTGAACAGCTACTGGGTGGCTGAGGATTCAACTTACAAATATTTTGAAGTCATTATGATTGATCCAATGCACAAAGTAATTCGACGAGATCCCAGCATGAACTGGATATGTAAATCCGTCATGAAACATCGGGAACTACGTGGATTGACATCTGCGAGCCGCATGAGTCGTGGCCTTGGCAAGGGCCATAGGTTCAACAAAACTAAAGGTGGATCTATTCGAGCATCATGGTTAAGAAGGAATACTGTTCAAATGAGAAGGAAACGTTAGAGCCTCCAGATCTCAATGTATATTTTACCATCTTGTGTCAAAATACAGAGATACCATACATGATATTTGTGTTCATTGTTCAAAATGTCTGATCAACTACAGGTTTGAATAGATTACAATTCGAGATCGTTAGTAAGTTGGTTTGAACTTATGATATGTTCATTAGCGCAGGTGGTTACTATGGTTAAAAATAATAGTGTATTAAATATTATACTTGCTCAGTAATCCAAGCATGAGGTTAGGAGTTAACTTAGCTTACTATACCATAGTTTATTAATGGATTTGATAAACTGAGATTTCATCTGTCAGAGATGCACTATAAGAAGTTTCCTATTAGTCTATAAACAATCTCCCCATAAAATTGTACAGTAATAAAAAAATCTCCATTCCCACTTATGTTTTTTATCATGAAATTTTATTATTTTGAAATATCAGTAATCTTGGATCCTATTTTTAATGAGTCTTGTGAATAAAATTTCTCTGGCCAGTTTTCGAGCAAAAAGATACCAATGATTAAGGATGTACATGCATCAACAGCTCTAATTTGCAAGAATTTTACATTTGTAAATAATTTTGAAAAATCTTAGTCCTTGATCTACTGCAAAATCATGTATTCAAAATCTTATAAAGCAAACGATAGCACTGAAAACTAACAGGATGTAGTGAGAAAATATTATTGTTACATTAAATTAAATAAAAGGGCTTTGGAATTCAAAATTGTTTTTATATCGAACTGTGATGACCAGAGAATCTGAAATCTGCAACAGAAACATATCTCAAATGGTTTGACATAACGTTTATACATACCGTAAATAGTATTTGATAATCAACACACGAAAAATTGATCATTTGCTTAATATTTTTAGATCAGGAACATTTCAATGCATATTATTTTTATATTTATTTTAATCTTTAGTTAAATTGAGATTTCAGTTATTAGGAAATAACAGAAAAAATAATGTGTTAGAAGGCCAGACATAGGTATACCAAACTTCAATAATTCAGTGGTTTATGTGACATAGTAATGTAATTAGTTGTCGAGAATTAGAAATTTGGTGTAAACATAATGAACATGTTATGCCCTCTGCCATATGTTGCACCTAGCAAAATTTTCCAGCGATGCTTCTTGTTGCCTCATAGTTTCAATACTTTATTTTAATTCAAGAATGCAGACAATAGGACTGTTGCACAGTTGTCACTCGATATGCACAACCAAAAAATATCATTGTTACCAACACTGAAGAGCTGGCTTAAAATGAATAGGTTGAAGAGGGTAGATTCAATTATGTGTATTAATTATCAAGTGTCAAAAATCTATGATTAGGAGCTGGGGCAACTAAATTTGCTGTCTCCATCTATTGTGGTACAATATGAGCATTATATTATTATTTCTCAAAAGGATTTTCAGGAATTTGTCAAAATTCTAGAACAAATTATAATATTTCATCAAGAAAACCAACTTTCTTTTGAGATTTTGACGATAATGTTTCTTATCAGTAAGACAAATCTAAAAATGGATGGGCTATAGAATGATTTCTATAGGTAGGCTTACCGTACGTCCCGTTTTAGGCGGGACAGTCCCACTTTTTAACGTTTTGTCCCGGCGTCCCGACCGGTCAGCCAAAAGTCCCGATTTGGCGTCCAGTCAGTCAGCATAATACGAGAACAATAGCAATTGAATTGTCATGTTCTCGATACTGTTGTTGCTGTGTAGCGTACCGTTATCCTATCTACTTACAGCCTATCTGAAGGCGGATGCGTGGTTTTGTTTGTTTCGTTGTTTTGCTAAAATTTGTTACGTGTAAGGGTTCCATTACATTTGAACCCACGACGATTGCACCTGCATACTATTGCACCTATCAATTTTTTTTTGTTTAACGGATATTTGAATCCATACTAACCTAACCCATGGGTGTTGGCACCCGCGGATATACACATGGGTTAAAATGTACGGTCACCCGTGTAAACCCCGTACGCCAAAGGGGTGCTTAACGTTAACGTTAATTTCTTTCTATTTTTCAAACTGAAACCGATATTCAGACAGACAGCCCATGAACTCTCCATGACAATATGGTCAAGGAAGACAGCCGGGATGGTTTTAAATGTAGGCCCTAAATGTGAAATCGATAAATTTGAAGCAGAAAAAAAATCACAGCTATGGTCTTTGGAGGCGTCCCGCTCTGAGGTCACAAAAATATGGTAACCCTACCTATAGGACAAGTGCTTTTAATTATCATGAATACATTGAATTAAATATAAGGATATTCTTCCCGTAACATCCAATGTGCTTAAAATATTTGTCCCTGATGTTAATAATTTCGAAACCCGAAAAGCTTTTACCGCGATACAGCTGATTGATTGCTATTAGATCCGTAGTTACACAGGATATATAACAAATACAGTCGCCCCCGCGCACTGTAAAAAACGTTTGCGTCTCTTCGCCATTTCGAAAACAAATCTACAAAGCCCCAGTTACGTTGCCAATCGATTACGGCTTCCCAGAGGAAATTTTGAGTTTGTCAAGTTTTGTCACTTTCTTGAGGAATGCTTTTCTTTATTTTGAAACTTGGCTACCTTGTTGACATTTTAGATGCTCAGTATGGTGACAGCACATTTGCACCCGCGTACATTTTCACCCATACATTTGCACCTGCATACTTTCGCACTCATAGATTTTAGCACCCGCGGACATTCGCACCCATGTACATTTTCACCCACGTACATTGCACCCATGAACATTCACACCCACGAACGTTTGCACACATGTACATTTGCACCCATAAACATTTGCACCCCTGTACATTTGCACCCGCGTATGTTTGCATCCACGTGCATTTGCACCCACGTACATTTTCACCCACAGGACACTTGCACCCACGTACATTTGCACACACAGACATTTGCACCCACGTATATTTGCTTCCATGAACACTCAACTCAGTATCGGTGTTTTCACTGCACGCGAATTCTAGTTTGTTGCGACTCTATTACAGTTTGCTTTCCAAATACAGGTGGATTAAACCTTAAACTACTGGATCAATTACTTTGAAATTTCCAGTGGTTAAAGATTGTATTTTTTGCTAGAAGACCACTTTGTGTCCAAAAACAAGATGATGATCAACAACAACATAATAGTAAAAAAACAAAATGATCCATGTGTAGGCTACATTTCGTGTGGCGGTGTCGCAATTGAGAATGACGACTGGTGCAAATGTTCATGCATGTTAATATGTACGGTTGCAGATTTCATGGTTATAGACGTCTAACTCTAATGTCTGGAGTCCAGAAATGTATGGAGTGTAAGTGTTTATTTCGATTTTCCAATACAACAAAACAATACATGGAAAAACAAACAAATGTACGGAAAATCAGGAAAATGGGGAAAATCTAAAAAAGATTCAAGACGTGCTGGTGCACGTGCCCACTTACCCCAAACAGCAAACAACACATTGAAATAAATTAAAAAAAGGAACACGGAAGATAATTCGGGCTCGGGCGTAAATACTTGGCTGAGGATGTGGCAAACAACACATTGAAGTAAATTGAAAAAAAAAGGAACACGAAAGATAATTCGGGCGTAAATACTTGGGTGTGGATGTGGAGTTTTATTAAGGAGTGTAATTTCTACTATATCTGTACATATAAAAAACGAGAATTGTAGAACATAAACAAACAAGCAGTGCGCAATACCGGTATGTGGTAATTGATTTGATTACAAACGCACTCAACTAATAGTCTACCGGACGATAAACAACAAGGATAAAAGCACCATAAAAGAAAACAAGAGAGCTACGCACAATATATATATGGACACGTTAGACCAGAGCGAATCAGTCCTTACCTTTGACGCTACCGGTACCCTCAAAAAAGTTCTGAATTTCCAGTAGCAAGAATTTTGCAGAATCAAAACGTACAGCCAGTCATGACACTGACTAAAATCAGTGTTCCCATGGATAAAAAATAATACAGCAAAATTTTAGACGAAATATCAAATTTCATAGAATTCACGCAAAATTTTGAAATAAATAAAAGTAATAGCCTTCTAGCAAAAAAAATAATCTTTAACCACTGAAAATTTCAAAGCAATTGGTCCAGTATTCGAAGAGAAAAGTGACTTTTTAAAAACGTGTCAAAGAACAAGAACAACAACAACAACAACATAATATTGAAACGATCGTTATGTCCACTACGTGTCCAACAACAACAAACGAAGTGAAATATGACAAGAGCATTGCCCTGGCGTTACAACTTCAGTTTTAATCAAAATTCATGTGCTTAGTGTAAGTAGTCTTTTTAAGGCAATCTACCTTCAAATATTCGTTACATTTGACTGTTCATGTTTTTCCCAGCTTCGACCAGTTTTCCATGATCTGATGCGAACTGATCCATATCGTATCAGTACTGTATCCGACAACATCGTTTTGACTTAAGTTTGTATGTATCTTCTCAGTAGGGTTTATATTCGTCTAATTTCCATGTTTTCGTCCAAATATTTCCTACCCCAGTATTCCACCGTTGATATTTTACGTCCGCACCCGACGGCGGTCTCAATGGAGGTTCAAATATGCTGGGTGTCGTTTACGTTGCAAATGTACGTGGGTTCTCTTCTCACTAATTACTAGACCAATTATTTTAAAATGTTTAGTGGTTAAAGATTGTGATTTTCGCTAGTTGGCTATTACTTTTATTTATTTCAAAAAATTTTGTTTCCTCGTGCGATGACGTCATCAAAATTAAAAAATTCGCACTTTGTGGCGATAGTCTGCTGTTATAGGTTGCATACCCGTAACCAATCGTTCGCCTGTTCGTACGCGGAAAGGCGTAGAGACATGACATCTTCGTACTCTGAGATTTTGAATAATCGTTCTGGTAATATTCCATCGCAGAGAGATGAAAGAGTTGGAAAGATACGAAGACCACATTGTTTACATATTCAATTTTCGAAAGACGAACAATTTGACGAAGGAATTAGAAATGCTGCTAAAAGCATTGTTTTAAAATGCTTGACGAAAACTCATATCAAAACAATTGCAGTGAGGCCATACAACGCTGTAGATATTACATGTAACTCAAGAGCTGCGGTATTACAGTTAGCAACGTTTTTAGAAGCTGAACCTCATACCATACTTAAATGGCATTTATATGAGCCGGAATTGATCAAATAAAGTTGCAGCTGTGCAGACCTGGTTTTCTTAAAACTGTAAAATGGTTAACGCTGGACGGTATCATACCCTAACAATTTGATTTAGAAATCAGGTTGAGAAATACAGAAATACCGTAACAGTCTCTGAGTCTGTCAATAGGAAAGAATCAATTTTCAAAATATTTTCCATCTGAATTTGTGTCTTGTTTTGTTATTCATACTAGGGTGCTACACATTAATAATTTATCCATACATTGCAATTAGGCTACTATAAGTGTTCATTCGATTGAATATGTGAATTTCGTACAATTTCAGTAATAATTCTGTAATCGGTCCATACTGCCATAGATGGTCGCTATTCAGTGACTGTGGAATTTATTATTCAAAATGTGGCATGAAGCTCGACGACAGGAAAAAAAAATAAGAAAATTTATAGTTGATCACAAAAAAAGATCTGAAAGAAGACATGAATACTATGAAAGAATAAAGCAAGATCCAACAAAATTTCTTCAGGTGTGCTTTCTACCATTGTGTTATATCTGCATATATTATATAAAACATTTTTTATCTTGGGTCAACACTGCTGCTCATTATTTAGCCAGTTAGATTATAATGTTGAAATTCTCAATTCAGGTTCATGGCCGCAAGGCGAAAATTCACTTGGATGGAACAGTTGCAGTGGAAGCAGACAATAATCATCATATGATGCCATGGCAGGGAGATAGCAGCAATATGATTGACAGGTGTCTATTTTGGCATTCTTCGACATCATTCAGTACATTATTATTCGTATTTCTTGTAGAAGCAAATTTCACTGAAACAGTAATTTAGGTCATCTAGATTTTTAAATCACATTAAATTTTTAATTTAATCGTTTTCATATAATTGCTGCCAATTACAGTTTATAAGAACTCTATGTTGCATATTAGATGGGGTGATAGACTGTTCAAGGTTTAATATTGTGCCATTATGAAATGTGTATAGTTATAATTTTTTTATATGATGCTTGGTCATGCCTTTCACTCCTAACAAGCCCTGTTCAAGCAGCCCCTGATATCTAATGATATGTAAGTAGGTACTATTATTAGGAGGGACCAGAATCTTTCTGGTTTGGCATTGCCGATACAATTTCTAACACCTTGAGTGAAGTAATCTGCAATGCAAATACATTTTGATCTATTTGTGACGCTGTTTTTTCTCTCTTTCCATTCAGATTTGATGTTCGTACACATTTAGATTATTATATACCTACAAAGAAGGAATCTGATGAATTGGTCACAGAAGAAGAAATAAAATGCAATTTTGAACGTTACAGGGTGTTAATTTGGAATGAATACAAGTGTGTAAAATTGTGATTATAGTAGTAGAAACAACAACCTGTGTACGGATTCAATATCTCTCACTGTTTCTGGCTGTTTGCTTTTCAAATCCTTCGTTTTTCTTTAGTGTTTTATGATATGTAAGTAGATGGTGGGCTCTGAATTAGCAAATGATGATCAATCGATCCAATATCATCATCATTCAGACAGAAAATTCATTTTTATAGCTCCTAATACAGGCAAGATATCAAGCTATGAATCATGTTTTTAGACGTGTTTCGGAGCATCAACATCTTCGACAAATTTATATTGAGGAACAGTTTCCCGAGATTGCTGCAGAACAGAAGCAAAGTGCTGAAGCACAGAAACAGATTTTGGCGCAGGGTCGAGCTACCATTGGATATAATTATGAAGTGGATAAGAACAACTCGAGTGATTCCATCTCGAAACGAAAAGCCGGAGATGGTGGGGTGATTAAGTAAATTTATTTTTGTTCCTAGTGCTCAAGTGGCCCTTGCAACTATTCACTGGTGATATTCCTACCTCTCATTGAGGCATGTGACTTTGATTTTAGCAAAAAAAACTGTAAGCATTCCACTGATAATGATCATCATCGCTCACATCTTCAAATTTAGTTTACAAAAGTCATGTTCAATATCAAATGACCCCTCAGCAATTGTTATTCCTATAATATTTGTGAAACCTACCTTTTGATTCTTGCTTGTAAATATTGGACAGTCAATCAATCTTTGGGGAAGCTATTACAAGCAACTAATAAATTGTATGTCCGACCAACGATATAGCATAAGGGCGATGACTGAATGTATTCAATAAGATCATTTGTTTTCAGTATAAATTCATATTCCTAGTTAAGAAAATTGCTTCCAGGCTGCCACCGTCCCACTAGAATTACGTTTGCTTTTTAAATATTTACTCAACAATATCATGTGGGTGAATCATCTAATATTGAGGAAATTTAAACATTGCTTGAATCTGGGAGAAGAACAATTGAAATGTAATTCCCATTCTCACATTAGCGCGGCATGTTATCAGTGGCAGAATGATCGAGAACTCAGTATATTGATTGTTAGGTTATGGGTTCGAGCCAGATAGCTTCTTTATATGTGAAATACATGCTTGAAACAAACTAAGTTAATTGTGTGGCGTGTCCAACTTGTTCCAATGCTTTGGTACAAAAGAGTTGGTCAAAGTGACACTGTAGTATACATTATATAAAAAATTCTCAAGAGGAAGATAATTTATTCTTGTGTGGCATTGAAAATACAGTGAAATGAAAGCAACATCCTAACCAATCTAACCAAGTTAGTTTTGCATTAAAATAGAATGTATTATTTACAGAAAAAATGGTTGATCGAATCATACAACCTGTGATTTTAATTTATTTCAGATCATTATAATGTCAAACAGTCATTTTGAACTACAAATATATATAGAATATAACTTGTAAAAAGGTTGTGCTCTTTTTCTACACTGGGATTTCAGTTTTTCATGTGCTAGAATTCTAGGTGGATAAATATTCTTCACCCTCAAGTTCTCAACATACTGTCTGAATTGTTTTATTTATTTGAAGTCATATTTATTCTAATAAAATCAGTAATGACAATTTTATGTCGTGGGTAAGCAAATGTACATAGTTTTATGACAACTTTATTATATTTTTTGGACACTGCAATATCCATTATGTAAAATTATGTTTATGGACTGACATTATTGAAAACCACTAAAGAAAATCCTTAATCACATCAACAAAGACTGCTCTCTAAAATGTTCTTGTGGCAGACATTGAGTTGTAGGTGCAGTTAATTCCTGCCAAAACCACCTTAGTTTATTTGTTGCCATCATCGGTGACGAATTATAGATCCCTCTCACTCACTCACATACATAAATAATTAACTTACTTCAATGTAGACATAAAGCCAATGTAATGGGGATAAAGTTGATCAGTTGTGTTCTATTAGTACCATGTTTTTTATTTATAGAAATGACCTTTTTACATTTTAATAGATGATGAAGAAGAAGAAGATGATGATAAGGATGATTTTGACATCACTGCAGAATTGGAAGAAATTCCACCACTTTCCGAGATTAGTATGGAAGCAATAACGGCTCTTGATGATATTGGTGTTAAAAGCTACAGTCTCCGGCGAGGAGGATTTGGTGATTGTTTACTAGATGATCAAGATTATATAGATAAAATTGGAGCAGCAAAAGCACTTGAAAGTGAGAAGCAAAAATTTTCCGGAAGAAAATCTAGGAGGGAACGCAAACTCCTAAAAGATGAAAGACTGAAGGTTTGTACTGTGTAAAAAATTGAATCTTCTGCTTTACTTTATGTAGATTAACTGCCATTACATTTTGATTCTTTAACTCTGCTTCATAATAACCTATATTTTATTGTTTTGAAATTTGGCTATCAGAATATATTCATTGTTTTGTAGGGAAGAAAAATAAGTGCATTGAGTTATGTGCAACAAGAATCTAGCAGTACAAGTAGTGAAAGTTCAGGTAAGACAACGTTCAAATTTTCTGTAAAAACAACTAAACTGAAAAATATTGCTGTAAATCATAACGGTCGGTCGGACGAAACGTTACAGAAATACATTTATGTTAGTGGGCAGCTGGACTCTAATTGGATAGAATAGTCATGTTTATTCCAGCTACAGCATCCCTGCAGTACACGGATACGGATTCCCTAGCATAAAGGCACAGAGGAAAGATAGGGAGTTAATCTTGCGCAACCCAACTCCAAGTCATCGCTGTGAACTTATAGTAATGATCAAAAGAAAACACTTCAAGTTGATATTGACTGCATTTTTGTATGCAGCTCAATGAGAATGCTTTCCCTTCCATTTTGTAACACAATTATTTTTATTAGAAGACGCCAGTTCATCTGAAAGTACGAATTCTAATTCATCTGATGAAGATGAAAAATCTAAAAGAAAATCTAAGGGTAATATTGAATACATCACTTCCTTTGGAGGAGAGCAGGGAAAGTATGATATTTTTAGTTCATTACTCTTTCAACTGATCCAACAATGATATTTAAAACCATAAAGTTTATGAAGCCGGATATTTAGCATTTATTTTAAATCAAATTTTCCCAGACTGGGAGGCATTTTGTGGTTCTTGGGGAAGAAATATTACTTTGTTTTTCATTTAATATGGTTTAGTTATTTATTAGGGTTATTGTAATACATATTTTTGCATGAATTTTGAACTATTCAAACTGAGAAAATGACAGAGTGCACCTTGCACATAGTTTTTATGAAAGTGAGAGTGGTATTAAGAGTTGCAAAATGGGCAAAGGGAGGTATTCTTCGGGAACGACTGTTTTAGATAGTTATGATAGATTACAAAAATATTCTGAATTCATGACTAGAAGATTTGTTTAATTCCATTTTTATTTCTGCGCATACATATATTATTTGAAATATGTGTGCTTCGCAAATTTCCACATATTTAGGTGATTTTAGTAGTATTTTTTTACCAAATAATATTTCATCATTGTTTTTCAGAAACTGTCCCAAAAGTAACAACAGCATCACGAAGGAGCCAAAGAAAAGTAAGGCTGACACAAGGAGTAGAAAATACAGAAGAAGATCTCATTCACATTCTCCGGAACGCAATAGATCAAGATCTCGATCAAGGTCACCAAGATATAGAAAGTAAGTTTTCACAACAAATATGAACTGCTAGAGTGCTACTACTTTATTTATTTTGAAAATTTTGTGAGCTCTATGGGATTCGCTTGGAATTTTTCGATGATGACTCCCACAAAATTGAAAGTCTGCCGTGTGATAACATATACCTAATTTTTTGACAAAAAAGACGACTGGTGGTACTGTAAAAGATTTGATACGACTTCTTTATAGCCTTCATGTCCTTATATTTGAGCATTGCTCTCTTATACTACTTACCGTAATATACTTCTTCAATATAGAAACTACCGGTAATATTTTCTAAAATGAAAATTGATTTTTTAGGCTTTGCTTGAACTGGCAGTTGCTATATTTGTGTGATAATATGAAATCTTGACAAATCAACCTGTTATGCAATTGAGTTTTGTGTAATTAAAAGAAAATTACTATAAAGTATTACCTGGATGGTACTCGCCTTGCACTGGTTTCATTTAATCATAATTTTCAAGAGGTCTATTTTAAAAATACTTGCCTCGGCTCACATGCAATCAGTGTGACTTGATTTCATTTTCATCAAAATTGAAATATTCTTATTTGAACATGTACATGGGAATTTTTTCATCTCAACACCCATTTCATCACAGATCTTCGAGTCGGTCACGTAGATCTCGTTCTAGATCATATGAAAGGAGGAGATCAAGATCACGATCAAGAGATAGGACGTCAAGATCGAGGCAACAAAAAAGGTTTGTCATCTTTGCATGTCCATGATAGTTATCAGTAGTCAGAATAGGGAAAACTTTTGTATGTTTGATTCTTGCATGGTGATGAGTGCAGACTACAAATGAAACATTGCCTGGTTGGCTACATGTGCTTACATATTTGACAAAATCCATTTTTAATAAAACTTTTGAAGCAACAATAATTCTCGGTTATTATTTGAATATGTTGTCCTTGTGTGTTGTACAGTGATTTATATTTCCATTGATTTTCATAAGTTTTTTTGTTAAGGTCCAATTATTCCTCTGTTGCGAATATAAGCTCAACTTCACAAAGTAGCGAAAATATTTTGAAAAGCTTGTCAAAAACGAAAACAGCTGAGGAAAAAGCAGCTGCTTTGCAGAAATTAACTCCGCAACAAAAACTTAAAATTAGAATGCAAAGAGCTTTGAACAAACAGGTAATTATTATATTCAATGCAGCCATTTTAATCATTTACACTTGAGCAAAATTGATACTGAATTATGGATTCTAATAACATACACTTATTGTCATATCTGTTATTGAATATGTAGAGTAATATTGCTGCTACACAACACTTATTACACTTGCACTCAAAAACCTAAAAATTTATGGAAATTTTTATTTTTGCCAGAAGATTGCCTGTGAATAATTGTTTTTTATCAATATTTTACATTAATATTCATGGTTCACCCTCAACTTCGTTTTATGCATAATTCACTCCATTAGGACAAAAAATACTACAAATGACGTTGGAAATACCACTATTCCATTTTCTAATATTTCCACATCCTGCCAAGCTTATATTCCCAATATCTCATTCAATATTATAATGGATTTGCATTATCTGTTCAGTTAAAAGTGGACCGCAATGCTGACAATGAAAAGCGAATAATTAAACAACAAGAAGTGATGGAGAGAGATGATGATATCCGAGAAATGTCAAGAAAAATGAGACAGCGGGCTGGTGAAAGGTGCCTTCGCACACATAAATGATTAGGGCTGGGCATTTTCGAATATCTGATCATTTCAGAATTGAATCATATATTTTTTTCGAAGCGAATCTTGAATATTTGGAATATATTCATATGTATGTGGCTTTTTGATTATGATGATCCTCCAAGCACTTAAATTACTGAAAACATAGAATTCGTCCTTCAGACAGTTTGCTGAGCGTTCACACACAACAAGAAACATGTTTCATCAATACCTCACAAGAAATAAAAGAGTCACATGTCAAAAAACAATATGGCGGCGGTTTGAAATGCCCAGCATAACTATTCGATTCGAAATGCCCAGCCCTATATGATTATGTTTCTTTCATTCATTCAGTTCTAAGCATTGTTAAGTTTTGTACTGTATGGTTTTGAAATGGCTTAATTGCAGCACAATCATTATTTTGCTTAGTTGTAATAACTTTGTACTTACCGGTACATACTACCAAAATAGCTGTAATTTTAAACAGCTTTATGTATGAGAGAGAGATTTATTTCGTCAACCAGAAAAAAACAGTCATAATAATAAATAAATAATGGCTATCGGTATAGACTGGAAGGAGTGATACGACCATGCGGTCAGGTACTTGTATTACTTTGTTTTTCATTATGTAAGTTTACCTTTTTGGTTATTTCAGACGTGAATATACGGACTCACCTTACCACTGACTCGATGCTTTTATTGGCCATGTCAAGAATTATCAGCGAAATTGAGGAGCATGCATACTTTAATGTTTGCTATCACTCAGAAACGCAATGGAGTAGACCATAAACTGCTTTTGGATCTGAAATGGTTTCAAGATATGACAATCGAATTCAATTTTCCCCTACAGTATGTGCAGTTATTTTTATCTCCAAGCAAGTTTGTGCGCTGTCAACTGGAACCAAATATTGATGGAGAAGTTAAAATGCATACAAGAATGGGGATTTGCTGACACCATATAGATGAGTAGTCGATACTGGGTTAACTGATTTGAGCCCTCCAAGTCAGAAAAACGATTTTAGACTGCAAAATCTGAGGTTTCCTTTGGCAGGAAATTTCATAGAGAAACCATTGGTGCAACTCGAATTTTATTGCAATAATTTGGTCAGAAAAAACGTAGTCCTTCGAATTCTAGTTATTGGAAATTTTCAAATCGTTTTGTATGTGCCTACTTCGTAGTTGTGTACAAAGTTACACTTATATTGTCTCTTGATTATTCACCTTCATAAGTTATGATTGTTATAAAGATAAAGATTAAAATAGCAATGCCTTCTGTAGCAAATATTGAACAAGTTTTATTCTGTTTTTAGTTACTCAAGTTGATAGCCCAATAATCCTCTGTGGAGGAGACCATTTCGATGGTGATAGTGGACTGGTGCCTTATGTCATCATTGCTAGGGGATAGATTTGGTAGACTGATTGAGCAATTTTGTGCATTATTGCCTGCGGTATTGAAATTCTGTAGTTTTGTTGTGGTTATGTTATACTTCTGATGTCAGATACATTGTTCAAACAGTTTGATTTAATACATGTTTATTGAGAGATTCGTAAATGGTACAATTTGAAATACTGTATTATGGCAAGCAAAAATAGTTAGCAGTCTCTGACAAACTGGCTTCAGAAACCGATAATAGGGTTAGCCATTTAGATGGTTACGAATAATTAATTCTTGGATTCATAATATCATCAATTGACTTACTCCAGGAGATGCAACAATTAACTCTTGTATAATGGTTATTTGTATTTCATATACTGTATAGCGGTCGATCAAAAGTGTATCACTGTAATAGTCTGCAGCAACAAATGCGAACACTGATATAAGCAAATCCATATTTTCAGGATATTGTGCCGAACGTCTCGAATTTACAATGTGCCCCACCGGTAGTCAAAAGTCGTAGTCAATCGTGATTCGCATTTAGCAACAGCAGCGGCAGAGAAATGCTAAATTATTTATGTCATTAGTTGATGCACACTGTAAATTCTTTTAGTGGCCCGGTGTAGGCTACATGTTAATCAAGTCATCGATCTAGTCACACTGGAATGATTTTGGCGTTTAGAAGGCCGTTAATCACTGTTCTCGAGTGGGAAAGCGTTCATCCCGGCAATGGGAATTTTTTCAAGTGGCATTGAGAGTGGGGGCAGAGCCTCCGTCCCCGCAGTGGTGAAAAAACGTTTGAAACGCCACGCCCACTTGTTACCTAATCCTAAAAAGTCGCTTTTCTCTTTAATTACTGGACCAATTGCTCTGAAATTTTCAGTGCTTGAAGATAACAATTTTCTTTAAAAGGCTTTTACTTTCATTTACTTCAAACGTGTCTATATATTGGAGTATAGCTCTCTTGTAATTTAATTGCAGTAATAAAAAATTAGTGTACAGATAGCTGTGACAACTAGGCTTTACCGGTACATTTAAAAAACATATTCTTGTATGTGATGAATCATAATGATGGTTCGAGACACATACCCCATTTCACAGGCGCCAACTAGCAAAAGCACTCTTAAAATAGCCCCGGAAATTTTGCAAGGGTAAAGTATATTAACGACTAACTGGTCTGAGCGGATGCGAAAAGAGACCACTGTTATGTCACTTTGCATTTTGAGTATATGAAGTATTTTTCGGGGGTCAAGGGTCGGGGAAAGGTCCATATGTCTGTGAACTCATCATCAAGTTAATTATGACGTTTGCGCATAATTGGTATCAATTTTGGTGAAGTCAAAGTTGTTCATTTTGTGAATTAGAGACTTCTGCTCGTGATCTAACTCCTAACACACCAACAAGCAAAAAATTCCGATAATCAAGTATCCGAAATTTCACAAACATAAAGTAAAGAACAGAGTACTTTCGGGTCAAGGGTCACAAAAAAATAAAAATTTTCTGATCTAAAGCGCAACGTATATTATGGTATCGACCTGATGCAAAAGGCTTTGTTTAGACCGCAAGCGTGATCCTACCCGTGAGGTTATTGCTAGATTTCGCTAACGGGTCGACGACGTTTGTTCGATATTCTAGAGAGAGATGACCAACAAACGTATCCAAGTTCCAGAGCCAGATCAGTCTAAAAAAGATGAACCAGACCAGCATGTTATGAACCAAGTTGCTGAATTGAATGCTTCGGGTAGTGACACCGATGATGAGGCCTATGATATGGATGTTCATGGGTTAGTAAAGAAAATATTATGGTGCTGGTATCGGTACGGTTTAAAATCTCTATGTTAATCAAAGTTGACCAATTCCCTATGCACATTGTTTTGTTGCAGAATGTTTACTTGTTTGATTTCCATTTAAGTCATTTACTGTTAAATCAATACTGCAATACATCTTTACCAAATTGTTATATTTATATTAGCTCCACCTGACAACGAACATAAAATAAAAATGATTTTTTAAACTATTACTAAAGACAGAAAGACGCTTGCTCAAAAGTTGTAGAAAATAGATTCATGCTGCTAATTTCACCAGTTGTTCCCTTCATACATTACTTATTACGGTAACTGTAAAGCAAGCAAATATATATGGGCCATTTTTCAGCTCTAGTGTATATTTAAAATGCTTAAGAATAGATCTCCACATTCACAATAGGCCTTGAAGCTACATTTTTTGGATCGAGAGTGTTATTTTAATTGTCAACTTTGACCTGTGTATATGTACATGTTCGTTTTACAGGTACCTGCCACTAACATTATCTGAAAATGATGCTGGAATATCAGAGTTTCATGCAGAACCAATGGATTCTTCAGATGATGAAATGGCTGAAGAAAATGACGAGGTGTCTCACCAGGAAAAAAGAGAATTAACAGTTAATACTGGTAATTTTTGTATAAGTGTTTTATAAACACTTACCATTTCCATCAGGTTCAAAAACACCCAAATATTTTTCAGATCTTGTCCTTGATGCAATGAAAAGTATTTCACTTCCACAAAGCAGCATTCCATCTTGGGCAGATGAACTTTCAGAAAATGATTGGAACAGCATGATTCAAAGGACTATTACTGGAGAAAAAAAACCTGTGCAGCAAAGTCTGAGCCAGAGTTGTGCTGTCACAACAGACAAAGGAGAATCAACTTGACAGCCTGCTTTGTACCAAACAATATTGGTGCAATATCAGTGATCCATTTGAAACCGTCAGATTTGCCCCATTCAGTATAACATATTTTTGAAAAAATATTTTAATGGTGAAAACGAATCGCACATGGTTGTGAAAAATAATTGTGCCAAAGAAAATAAAAACTACAGTGAAATGAAAAAAAAACATCAAGAAGAATACAGTGTGAGAAAATATCCTGTACATATATGAAAAAATTGGCAAGACTGCATTAAGATCCTATCTTTTTATATTTTGCTGTTTTGAGACTTTCAATTTTCTTAAAAGCGATTATGCAATGTAAATTCCTCCCTTTCTTTTTGGTCTTCCTTTCTTGTACTCCACGATGTGTTTGACGAATATCAAAGTAGTATGGGGACTCTGAGTGCAGATCTTGAAGTATATCACACCATCTAAACAAAATGGTTATGGGTATACATAAAACACTGCCGTGATGAAGGTTATGGAATGAATATAAAAGCAGCACCTACTTTTTACAATGAATAGGTGGGTGACATCTACTTGGCTCTCCAATGAAAAACCAAGTTGTGCATGGGGTTGTACATGTCAAAGCTTCTGTGGAGTCTCTTTCAGGAATACTGGTGAAAGCATGAGTGGGGAGATATGCTTCTGTTGGATTCTGCAAATATTAAAATAATCACAAAAAACTTGCTATAACTTCGTAGTGAACAACAGACATACCAGTGGTGTATCCTCGTATCCAATCGGACAGAAGTAGTGATTCAAACAATGGTATATAAATCCCATTTTTTCATCTACAAGACCATTTTTCAATTGTGTAATTGCACTTTCATCAGTCATTGTTCGTGTCTGCAAGCGGCCTGATATAAGAAGATATTGGTCCAGCTTATGAGAATAACCTGTTTTTTTCATCATGGATTTTCATATTTTATCAAGTAATAGCTTGATGCTGCGTTTTTTATTATCTAACATTGGTTATTCGGTATGAAGTCGCCTTGTAATAGACTTTTAAAAAACAAGTTATGAATGGTATCATATCATTGCAGCAATATGTCAAATCTTATACAAAGGTAATTAATATATGGTTTACTCAAATACAATTGCGAGAGTGTTTTTTAGTTCGCATTTCATATATATTGAGATATTTTATTTGGAAATGAGTGTCTGTATCCAACTAACTGATTGTACCTTTCGGTTTGTAGAGATAATATGCTCGTCCATGAACACCATAGCGTTCATTCAATCGTCTGAACCATCTCATCAACGTAGCATTTCCAGTAAATGGGCCAAAACGTATTTCTTCGAAAGGTGGTTTAAAACCCAAGCAATGCAGAGCCGCTTCCTGATATTACATCAAATTTTGTTATACATTGTGAATTAATTACTCACATGTTACATCTAACTGAAAGCCCTATAACAAAATCCACAGTACATTACTGTTGCGATTAGTTTGATCACATTATATTTGATTTGCAAATTGCTCGCACAATCATATCTTGATTAGATAATTCACATACACACTTTATGTGTCAGTCTGAGAAGTTTTCCAACAAAAGTGTGTAACAGCATTAAGAGTTTAGTGCAGTGGTTTCCGACTGTTCTCGATATATTTAATGACGTTTATACACCGTTTTGCTATAGACTTTCAAGTCTGAGACATGAAATGTGTATGTGAATTATCCATTTGATATCTGACTGAGCGAGCAAACTAATCCTGACTGTTGAAAATTTAATAAAGGCTATCAGTTAGTTGGAACATGTGAAACTGCTATTTTGATGTTTGCTAAGTTGGGAAAAGCTGGTGTAGTTAATCATGTAACTTTTTTAGCTAGTGAACATATATTACCATTACCATACTTGAGTAATCGGAGGCAATGTTCCTGTTCCTAAGTTGCTGTAAAGATAATTCCAGACTGAGACAACCGAAGAAAGACCACAAGATTTCTTATACTGGGGCCTTGAAATGCAGTGCCATCTTCTTAAGTCAAGAACTTTCCTCTCAGCAAGAATTTCGTTCGTCAACCCGGACAAGTCAGGGCCTTGGGATCTGAAATATAATTACGGTTTTAGAATTGTTGCTAATACAGAAGTTAATTATTAAACCTAAAATCTTTATTATACTTTTCTTGACTTTCCCTTGCAGATCTCCTAAATTTAGTCTTTGAACTCTTCTGAGCAGACTTTTTCAGATCACTGCCTACATCAATTTCCCATGCTGTTGAACTCAAACAAGGATCACCACCTGCAGGATTAGAAAGTATGGTGCTAAAATTATCCGTGGTACATGGCTGGCTGGTTACAACAGTACTGTCATGTGTCTGCAAACTTTTTAAATTTCTAGCAGATTTAACAAAAATTTTCCCCTTCACACCTAAGGTTAATGGCTCGCTGTCTGATTCTTCTGAACTTGACGACACTGATGTTTCTTCCATCACGGATCCTTCAATTACAGAATGTGTTTGTTCGGGTAGTAGAAAACCATTTTTCTTTTTCGACATATCATTATAATGGTATTTTGTTGGTGTTTTCAGTTTCACGGATTTCAAGCTTTCGGATATAAATGTGGAGGACTGCCCCAAACTATGTTGTGATTTGCTCACTATGGTATTGTGGTTTGCATCATCTTCAAAACAACTCTCGTACTCTGAATCACTTTCATCAACAGGGGTGTGGTTAGTGCGGTTTATGTCAGGCAAAGCATCACCAATCTTTGGTCTCAAAATACTTAGTAAAGAGCCCATTTTACATTTCGGTACTCTTGTATATTTATTAAGAAAAAATATCAAACTGTTCAAGACATCTGGAATATATTGAAAATTTGAATTAGTTTTACCGTTGCTAAGGACAGAAGGAGTAAAAATGATACGTTAAAAATTTTTCCTATTAAAACTATGTCTGTACCTGGATGTTTTGTAGTATTTCTACCATCACAGAATACTTTTTTGCCACCAAACAGCCCTACATAAGTTTAAATCAGTAGTGTAGCACAATGTCTAAATGTATGCTTGAATTAGATTTGTCAGTATACAGATATACTAGACATGAATGACAGAATGCTGATAGTCAGATGCTTCTGCACAATTAATTTGTTTGAGAATGAATTATATCTGGATACAAGAGCTTTTTGGTACCGTGCCATTTGTATTTGCAGTCTTGTGTGTCTCTCCATGACCAGACTGCCAGATGACTGAACCAGGTGCTCGTACAACCAGCTCAACCATTGTCATGGAAAGGGGCTGCTATGGTTGGACTTACTAAGGCCACAACCGTACGGATGCGTCCAGACTGCAAGATGACAAAGTCTTCTTTCAGTCTTAGCTGTTAGATTTACAAGTTTTATTGCTAATTAGACCTGAAATGCTGTTTCTTGTCTGAATGCGCATAGAATCGGTTTGGAATTCAAACAATACTGTAAGGTGTAAAACGCGGGCACATATTACTCTATAATTCAAGTCTTACATCTGTAGGTGACCGTACATTTGAACCCATGCGTATATCCACGGGTTCAATCTATATGCGGAATGCGGGTGCTAAAACCCATGGGTTAGGGTTAGTATGGGTTTAACTATCCGTGAAACGAAAAAAATTCCATAGGTGCAATAGCATACAGGTGCAATTGTCATGGGTTCAAATGTACGTGGGTTCAAATGCATTGGAACCACATCTGTACAATGTTCTCAAAACCAAAATATCAGACACCGGTAAGCAAGGTAAGGTACTAAAGCTAACCCGTTAACCACCTTCGCTTGATGAGTTGACCATATCGAGTTGGCCGCCGTGACTTGTAGCCCTCACCCTATTATACGCGATGGTGCTGAGAAGTTCGAGTGAGTGATAGTCGTGCTCGTGTATAAATTAATGAATATTTATCAAAACTGCTTCATAATTAACTTTAAATATATAAAATGTGCTTCTGAATAATATTGATACTCTCTACGGGGCGAGGCTAACTCGACAGCATTACAGCGGCTCCTGTAATCGGGTATGGTAGGTACCGGGGGTAGTTAAAAAATGGCTATGTCCCATATGTCCGCTATGTCCCTACTAAAATGGCTATGTCCGCTATGTCCCTACTAAAATGGCTATGTCCCATCTAAAATTGCGTCTCCGATATTTTCCTACTAAAATGACTATGTCCGATATGTCCCTACTAAAATGACTATGTCCGCTATGTCCCTACTGAAATGGCTATGTCCGCTATATCCCTACTAAAATGACTATGTCCGCTATGTCCCTACTAAAATGACTATGTCCGCTATGTCCCTACTGAAATGGCTATGTCCGCTATATCCCTACTAAAATGGCTATGTCCCCACTAAAATGGCTATGTCCCATCTAAAATTGCGACTCCGATATTTTCCTACTAAAATGACTATGTCCGCTATGTCCCTACTAAAATGGCTATGTCCCATCTAAAATTGCGACTCCGATATTTTCCTACTAAAATGACTATGTCCGCTATGTCCCTACTAAAATGGCTATGTCCCATCTAAGATTGCGACTCCGATATTTCCCTACTAAAATGACTATGTCCGCTATGTCCCTACTAAAATGGCTATGTCCGCTATTTTCCTACTAAAATGGCTATGTCCGCTATGTCCCTACTAAAATGGCTATGTCCCATCTAAAATTGCGACTCCGATATTTTCCTACTAAAATGACTATGTCCGCTATGTCCCTACTAAAATGGCTATGTCCCATCTAAAATTGCGACTCCGATATTTTCCTACTAAAATGACTATGTCTCTACTAAAATGGCTATGTCCCATCTAAGATTGCGTCTCCGATATTTTCCTACTAAAATGACTATGTCCGCTATGTTCCTACTAAAATGACTATGTCCCTACTGAAATGGCTATGTCCGCTATATCCCTACTAAAATGGCTATGTCCGCTATGTCCCTACTAAAATGACTATGTCCGCTATGTCCCTACTGAAATGGCTATGTCCGCTATATCCCTACTAAAATGGCTATGTCCGCTATGTCCCTACTAAAATGACTATGTCCGCTATGTCCCTACTGAAATGGCTATGTCCGCTATATCCCTACTAAAATGGCTATGTCCGCTATGTCCCTACTAAAATGGCTATGTCCCATCTAAAATTGCGACTCCGATATTTTCCTACTAAAATGACTATGTCCGCTATGTCCCTACTAAAATGGCTATGTCCCATCTAAAATTGCGACTCCGATATTTTCCTACTAAAATGACTATGTCCGCTATGTCCCTACTAAAATGGCTATGTCCGCTATGTCCCTACTAAAATGGCTATGTCCCATCTAAAATTGCGACTCCGATATTTCCCTACTAAAATGACTATGTCCGCTATGTCCCTACTAAAATGGCTATGTCCGCTATTTTCCTACTAAAATGACTATGTCCGCTATGTCCCTACTAAAATGGCTATGTTCCATCTAAAATTGCGACTCCGATATTTTCCTACTAAAATGACTATGTCCGCTATGTCCCTACTAAAATGACTATGTCCCTACTAAAATGGCTATGTCCCATCTAAAATTGCGACTCCGATATTTTCCTACTAAAATGACTATGTCCCTACTAAAATGGCTATGTCCCATCTAAAATTGCGTCTCCGATATTTTCTACTAAAATGACTATGTCCCTACTAAAATGGCTATGTCCCATCTAAAATTGCGACTCCGATATTTTCCTACTAAAATGACTATGTCCGCTATGTCCCTACTAAAATGACTATGTCCGCTATGTTCCTACTAAAATGGCTATGTCCCATCTAAAATTGCGACTCCTATATTTTCCTACTAAAATGACTATGTCCCTGCTAAAATGGCTATGTCCCATCTAAAATTGCGTCTCCGATATTTTCCTAATAAAATGACTATGTCCGCTATGTCCCTACTAAAATGACTATGTCCGTACTGAAATGGCTATGTCCGCTATATCCCTACTAAAATGGCTATGTCCCTACTAAAATGGCTATGTCCCATCTAAAATTGCGACTCCGATATTTTCCTACTAAAATGACTATGTCCGCTATGTCCCTACTAAAATGGCTATGTCCCATCTAAAATTGCGACTCCGATATTTTCCTACTAAAATGACTATGTCCGCTATGTCCCTACTAAAATGGCTATGTCCGCTATATCCCTACTAAAATGGCTATGTCCCATCTAAAATTGCGACTCCGATATTTTCCTACTAAAATGACTATGTCCGCTATGTCCCTACTAAAATGGCTATGTCCGCTATATTCCTACTAAAATGTCTATATCTCTACTAAAATGGCTATGTCCCTACTTAAATGGCAAAGTCCTAAATGGCTATGTTCTAAAATTGCGATTCCGATTAGTTTCAACTAAAATAGCTATGTCTGGAATATCGGATCAAAATTGATAGATTTATATCGAACATGATCATCACCACAAAATCAATTGTGACGTAGGGTTAAGAAAAGAGACTTTGAAATTAACATCAAATCAACTGTTACTTTGTATCTAGATTCTTGACTATAGATGCAATTTTTCAAGTTCTAATTCTGATTTAAAATTTGCACATTTTTAAAATCAACTATTCTAGAATGTCAAAATAAATTGAATGGTAGTAGTTAATATTTTGTTTAAAACTTACCTATAAGGTAGATATCAAGGTGATCCAAACCCAGGCACGCAAGCCACATGTGGCCCGCCGCTTTATTATCTGTGGCCCGCCGCTTTATTATCTGTGGCCCGCGTCACATTCGGAGAGTAATCAAAAAATCGCATTTCGTGTTGTTTCGTAATAAAATTGAATAGAAAAAACTTTTGACATTTTGTTACATCAATAATGTCACTGAATTGACTAGTGTTATGGCTAGCTGAGGCAACTAGCGAAGTTGAATGATGTGCTTGGCAGTCTAAATCGTTATCTGGCTTTCTATCTTTTTGTTCGGGAATATATGCTAACAATATATATACCGTGTTTCGCCGAAAATAAGACCTACCCTAAAAATAAGACCTAGCCTAAATTTTAGGATTGATTTTAATATAAGTCCTCCCTAATAAGACCTAGTCAATAACGCGAATTTTTTTTTTACCTGGTCGATAGCAAGAAATCTCTCCCATACGTTATAAATGATTACCTAATCTAAAACGTGTGGGAGAGGAAAACGTGTCATTTAAGTAAATGGATATCGGTTTCAATATTTTTTTTTTTATTTGAAAATCTCCTAATTCTGTACTTTCTAATTTTGTTTTTGATGAATAAAATTATAAGACATTCCCCGAAAATAAGCTCTAGTGATATTTTTCGAAAGAAAATTGAAATAAGACACTGTCTTATTTTCGCGGAAACACGGTAGGCATCATAGAAAACTAAAAATCGAATGCGGATTCTATTAGCCTGTGATGGCTATTGTTATATCTTTATAACAAGTAATGAATACAGACTCATTACAAAACTGCACGCGATTTATTTGGACATCCGTCCGTCAACTTAGTTCAAAACAAAAGACCACTAAACAGAGGAAAAACAACTTACGGCACTAGACAGCATTGTGACGTAACAATATAGCACACAAGCAGATAGAGTAGTAAACAAGCTATGATAGTAAGCTCAACATAATATATAACACTCCTTCCCCCCTTTTTGGAAATATTGTACAAATTCAAGAACCAAATATTAAAAATAAATGTACAACACAATTACCCGAATTCCAACATTCCCAATCAAATGGTATAAAATATTGCAAAAACAAATATACAAGCAACGTACAGAATTTCACAAAGAAACTAAGAAATTCAAAGAAACTTTTACAACTATAATTCTGTCCAGTACAAAATTATAAAACTTCTTATAGAGATAGTTTTTCTGGCGGTTTTGATATTCTGCCAGATCTTGTTTTATAAGGTATGTTTGAATTACTGGACGATTCTGGAAAATTAGGAACTGGGTCTACATTGTCTCTGTCATTTTGAGATTCATCAGTCTCTTCAATAGCAGTAGAGGTAGGAGTTGAATTTCTATCTCCCACATCAACATCAGGTATTCCTGTTGGAATTGCAGCTGGTATTCTCTCACTCATTCTAAAATCTTGATTCCCTTCACGTACCATTACATCATCAGCAGAAAATCGATGTCGAATATGATCAAGATGACGTCTAAAAATTCTTCCATCGTTCAAACGAACACGACACATTTGACCCATAACTTCAGTTACTGTGGCAGGTAACCATTTGAAACGAGATCCAACGACTTCTGTAATAAAAACTGGGTCATCAATGTGAAAAGTTCTTATTATTCCACTTGGAACATTCTCTGCTGACTTCTTCAAACGTGATGAAGGTGCGATTAGATCCAGATGCGTTCTAATCTTACGACGAAAAAGTAATTCCGACGGAGTCTGACCAGTCGTTGTATGTGGTGTAGTTCGGTATTTAAATAACCAGCGAACAAGTCTGACTGACAAAGATGCTGGTGCTTGTTTCTTCAATCCAAGTTTAACTTGTTTTACCATTGATTCAGCTTGGCCATTAGAAGCCGGATGTCTCGGTGGTGAAAACAAGTGCTTCACTCCATTTGCCTTTAGAAATGTTGCAAATTCGTCTCCTGCAAAACAACCAGCGTTGTCAGTGACTACAACTAGTGGTAATCCATGTGTAGCAAATGAAAGTCTGACTTTTTCAATAGTTTCATGAGCAGAAACTGACGATGTAATCCACACATCTGGCCATTTGCTAAACGCATCAACAATAACAAGAAGCATTTTCCCATCAACTGGACCGGCATAGTCCATATGTATTTTTTGCCATGGACCATTAGGATAAGACCATGGGCTAGCAGGAACTTGAGGTGCACTGGGACGTAACTGTTGACACAAACTGCAAGATTTCACCAACTCTTCAATATCAGCATCAACCCCAGGCCACCATACATGATTACGAGCAATTCTTTTCATAGAACAAATACCAGGATGACCATCGTGAAGTAATTGCAACACTTTCTGTCTTCCTTGTGGCGGAATAATTACTCGACAACCCCAAAATAAACAATTTTCATGGACACTTAGTTCCGTCTCTTTGCTTCTATAAATTTGTAATTCTGGGTCTATGTCAGAAGATTTTGGCCAGCCCATTTGAGTATGATGCATAACTGCGGACAGTACAGGATCTCTTCTCGTCCAAGACTGAATTGCATCAACTTTAACAAGGGTAGAATCGACTGCTTCAAGAAGATTCACTACATCACCACAAGGCGGTATATAATCCGGTTTATCAGGCAAAGGCAAACGACTTAGTGCATCGCTATTGGCTTGGTTTTTACCTGGAACATACACTAATTCGTATTGATATCCATCAAGTAATACTTTCCAACGGATCATTCTCGGTGGAGCTGCATCAGGAAGTGGCTTATTCTTCCCAAGTAAACCGAGAAGTGGCTTGTGATCAGTTTCCAAAACAAACGGTCTTCCATATAAAAATGAATGGAACTTTGTAACAGCGAATACTAGAGCTAATCCCTCTCTATCCAATTGGCTATAATTACGCTCTGGTTTTGACAAAGATCTGGATGCAAAAGCCACAGGACGTTCTCCTTCCTGCGTTATTACAGATAAAACTGCTCCGATTCCATAAGGACTGGCATCTGCAGAAACAATGACGGCGGCATTTCCGTCAAAATGAGCAAGGCATGGAGCATTACACAATAGCGATTTCGTTTTCTTAAAAGCTTCCACTTGCCTTTTATTCCAGTGCCATCGAACATTCGAACGAAGAAGTTCATACAAAGGAGCAGCAACAGTTGATAAATTTTTAATGAATTTACCATAATAATTAAGCATCCCCAGATATGAGCGCAACTGATGTATATTTTGTGGTTCTGGGGCATCCAGAACAGCTCTCAGATTATCTTCAGTTGGTTGAACACCAAGTTTATTTATACGATATCCAAGATAAGTAATTTCTGAAACCATCCATTTACATTTGTTTGAATTAATTTTTAGACCTTCATTTGTAAGACGCTTGAAAACTTCTTCCAATCTGGCTATGTGTTCTTTATCAGAAGAACCGGTTACTCCAATATCGTCTTGGAAAACACCTACACCTGCTATGTCACCCAGCAGTGTTTCAAGATATCTCTGGAATATAGCTGGGGCACTTGATATTCCATAAACAAGACGATTTGTCGTGAATAATCCCTTATGTGTATTAACTACTGTGTACTTTTGACTCTCTTCTGCCAATGGTATCTGCAGATATGCCTCTTTCAGATCAATAACAGAGAATTTTTCCCCACCAGCAAATTTAGTCAATAATTCATCCACCTTTGGCAATGGATACTGCTCAAGACGACTTGCTTTATTTACAGTCAAGTCATAACTTCCACAGAGCCGAACTGACTTCTGATCAGCTTTTAATACGGTAACCATAGGTGCAGCCCAATCGGATGTTTTACATGGCTTCAAAACACCGATTTCAACTTGTCTATCAAGTTCAGCTTCAACCAATTCTTTGAGTGCAAGAGGTACAGGTCGTGGTTTATAAAATTTAGGCTTAACGCTGTCATCAATCTCCAATTTGGCTTCAGTTTTTGCACAACCTAATCCAGGTGAAGACAATTCAGGATACTTATCAAGCAGTGTACTGATTTTAACATCAGAATAGTTAATTTTGAAAATTGAATTCCAATCAAGTTTGATATGTTTCAACCAATTTCTCCCCAGCAATGGTTTACAGCGGTTACTATTTCTTACCACAGTGATTGGCAATACCATTGGGTTACCATTTTGATACGTTACAGTAACATCCCTTTCTCCCTCTACTGGAATAGACTCCCCCGTGTATGTAGACAGTTTAACATCGGTGTGGTTCAATTCTGCTTTTGGCCACAACTTTTTATATTGCACTAAAGACATGACAGATAGTGTAGCCCCTGTATCTACTTCCCAAGAAATGTTTTTGCCATCGACGTCAAGATCAAGATAGATTGGATTGCATTTCACACCCACATTGTTATTTTGCACGGACGACACTGTATGATGTAATTCGTATGATGAACCAGAGTTTTCATTCGTTTCACTTTCGCCCGGCGTATTCTTATCACCAGCGATACAACATTGAGAATTACATTGCTTACTTCTCTGGCCGTGTCTATACTGACTTGATTTCTTGAATCGACACACACTTTTGGTATGGCCCTTTTTACCACAACAAAAACACTTGGCATCTTTAAATGGACATTCACGGGCAAAGTGCTTAGAACTATCGCAGCGAAAACATCTAAGAGACTTACCCCCTCTAGGCGAAGAAAGCTGTGGTGCTCTAGGCTTGGATTTGCTATCGGAGTTCTTTTCACGCTGCACATCAATTTCATATAATTTCTCTGGTCTCGTGTGACGTTGTTCAATTTGTTTTGTTTGTTGCTTTGCTTGTTCTAGACTTTTTGCATAATCCAGAAGTTCTCGAAGAGACATACGCTGCTGTAGAGCTTTTTCCCTAACTCTAGAATCACATCCACCAGAAATAACTTGCTGTTTTATTTCACGATCAGCATCCGTAAAATCACAGGTAACAGCTAATTTACGCAAACGTGCCACATAAGTATCAATATTTTCGCCAAATTTCTGTTTTGCATTCCTGAAAACATCACATTCAAAATCAATGTTTATCTTTGGCACGAAATAATTATCCAATTTCTTAACGGTGTTGGTATAAACATTATCATTTTCATCTGCATTCGGCGGTTCGGGCAAGTTCTCATACAGGTCAAAAACTTCAGGTCCCGCAAAATGTAATAATAACGCTTTCTTTCTCTCTGCGTTGTCAATCGACATGGCGAGGCACATGTTTTCAAATTGTCGCAGCCATTGTTGCCATTCGTCTGGGCGATTAATGTTGAATTGCGCAACTTCCAATGATGCTGACGTCATTATTCTGTTAACAGTAGCAATCGTGCTTCAACGATGCTCAAATAATTTACTGCCGTTTAATTCAATATAATAACAGGCCTTGGGTTCCCAGTCCAGTGAATGCTGTTCACTATGAATATCCAAAGTCACTGATTATGCTGCAATAATCAGTTCTAATAGGCCGCGAGCCGAGGCCATTTATCTTTCAGTTTCGTAGCGCACATCAGGTAACTACCTGAAAATGATTTTAAAATGTTCCTTAGAAATTTAGTAACAAATATTGCCTTGTTCCCACTTCCAAAAGTTGCACGTTTTACAGAAAAGACGCTTTTACTACAATAAATATGTGTTACCATCTGTCCTATTTTCTCTGCTTTTCCGGTATCATGGGCCAATGAACGCAGACTTCTGCACGACGTAACAGTCAAGTTAGTCAGCTTTAGGTGGATCCCCAGTGGTCGGATGAATATCAGATGTACTCAACTGCTCGCTTTTGCGTTGAGTCTGTGAGTAGCCTTTCCATAGTTTTTTTCAGTTACCGGTAATATTAGTCCAGTTATTCTAAGGAGGTGTTGAAAAGTATAGGTAAGATATTAAACACTTGTATATCCTTGCCATAAATAGCAATTTCAGTTGAGCACTAGCTCATAAGACGTTGTTAAATAGGTACCGTACGGTGCGGTAACTCCAAGGAAGGCTAGACCTAGAATAATATGTCACAAACAACGATATTTTCTGGCTTGCATGAAATGTTTATGATTAATTTAATGACTCTTCTTGACTATTCAGCAGACTTATACTACTATATAGGCCACAGCATATTTGGAAATAGAAATGAATGGCTGTTTCTGTAATGCACGGTTGTGTGAAAGAGAAGAAATTAATCAATTTTACTAATGTCGGTTGGTCTAAATCTAAATTCATAGAGTCGACAAGAACCTGGGAAGCAATGATAAGTTATGCCGGAGTGGAAAGAAAGGTAGCATTGGAAATGATTGAGAGGTGAGAAATGAAGTTGTAGATAAACAGTTGATGTTTCATAATATAGTCTATAGTCCATACTCATACTGTCATAGGACATTTCAGACTGTGATATATCAAAATTTAGTGTAGATATAGTCTAGTAATGGTATGCAAACACTGCTGGACTGTAGAACATGAAATGAGCATATATACGCTCATTTAGTACATCAGATAAAATGCATTATGTATTCAAGGTATTAGTTAGTATTTAGGGGTATTTTTAAAATCATGCTGCTCCAAATATTATTTTCTTCCTTATTTTAGATACTGTACTACAAAAGAAAACGGCAATGTTCCACCAATCCGACCTAACGCAGGCTCTGATCCCTGCTGCTATCAGTGCTATAAAATGGATTAAACAAGAAGTCTTGAAGCTTAAAGGTATATGAGAATCATAATAGTTGCAAACAGCTTAGATGGGCTATTCATATTGAAATACTTTAGCACTTTTCTGCAATTGGAACTGCCCATCAAATTCATGTTGGAGACTTCATTGAGATTTTCAATTCATTTTTTTCCCTCGACTATGAAGATCTTTTGAGGTTAACGAGGTATTAATAAATAAAGCTGAGGAATTTGAAGAGGATATGAAGAATGTAAATGATACCAGGGCACGTCTATTTAACACTGTCAAACATAAGGATTATACTCTCCACCCAACAATGATTCACTGAAGAAGCATGTGGCCCTCAAATCAGTTCTTGAGTTGGCAAACTGCAAAGAAAAATAGTCAAAATAATTTATGAAAGTGTGCCAAAATCAACTTAAATTGCACAGATTTTTGTTTTTGTATTGACTGCAGAAATCACAGTACACCTATAGAGGAAAAGTCGATTTTTGAGATAGTGGATTTCGAAAACAATTCAGAAGAAAGTGAATTATATATTACAGTTGATTTAATAAGTATCATACATTTGTTTTTTTTTTCGGACATTTGTTAGTGTCGTAGTCCTGTTTCTAGAAATATTATTGCCTTTGTTCAAATACATAACCACATAAACTAAAAAAAGATTAATTGTAAATTGTAATATTTCTGTTCACTATGTTATGTACATATTGTACATTCATTTAATTTTCTTGACTTTTGCGGTAAATTTCTAAGTGAGAAATAACTGATTTATTTGTGTTTTCGTGCTCACGATGTTAATTTGTGACTTCATTGCTTAAAAATAAATACGTTTGATACTTGATAGCTTCTATAAAATGGATGTAGCTTTTTATGCTGTTTTTGTTGTAAACTGCTTGTGGTTATTACATAAAATTTATTCTCAAATGTGAATCCGCGTTGTTGGTGTCGCTGCTTTCGAGGTCACTCCCGACTCCTGTCACACAATTAAAGTATTTTTTGTTGTTGGTTACATGTATGCCATATTTTTCGTAATCTACCTAATAAATTATGATTGACTGAGGAAGTCCGATTTTGGTCAGGCAAAACATTACAGGAATACATTTGTGTTAGTGTGCTGTAGGGCTCTCGAATTGTATAGTTCTTATCTATGCGTTGTAAACTTATGGTTATTGAGTTTCCGGGAACCTCTTATATTCAATTTCGCACCAGGATTGTGGAACAAGCTGTAATGCGTTCATTATGTTCGTTTTCACACTAAACTGAAGAATTTATTTAGTTACCAGATGTGCGCTACGAAACTCATTTTCTGGGCGTTTTCATGGTTTCGTCTCACGGCCCATATCCGTGGTAAGGATCTACAAGTGTTTAATAATTTACTTATACATTTTTCAACAACGTCTTAGCATAACTTAACTAATAATAACTAAACAGGGCTATGGAAAGCCTGCCCAACTCAGCGCAAAGTCGAGCAGAAATAACTAATATTCATCCGCTCGCTAACAGCTGGTTTAATTCAATTGTTACGTCATGCAGAAGTCATTGTTCAGTGCCGAAAATGTAGAGAATATAGGACAGATCGTAGCACATATTTCTTGTAGTAAAAGCGTCTTTTCCGTAAAACGTGCAACTTTTGGAAGTGGGAACAAGGCAATATTTGTTACTAAATTTTTAAGGAACATTTTAAAATCATTTTCAGGTAGTTACCTGATGTGCGCTACGAAACTCACTTTCTAGGCGTTTTTCAGGGCCTCGGCTCGCGGCCTATAACTCCGTCGCAGTCCAGCGACTGTTCTCTTATCTATCCTCGAAATTAAGCTGTAACTTCGATATATTTTCCTTCCTTCCCCAAGAAATGGCTACAAAACGGCACAAAAAGGCTTTTTAATCCTCGTCGCCAATTTGTTATATCTTTATAACAAGTAATGAATACAGACTCATTACAAAACTGCACGCGATTTATTTGGACATCCGTCCGTCAACTTAGTTCAGAACAAAAGACCACTAAACAGAGGAAAAACAACTTACGGCACTAGACAGCATTGTGACGTAACAATATAGCACACAAGCAGATAGAGTAGTAAACAAGCTATGATAGTAAGCTCAACATAATATATAACAGCTATGTCTGAGTGATAACTATGTATTTGCACAATAAAAGTGTTTGTTTTGTATTGCACTGTTTACCTATTCTTGGCACTATTGTGGCCCGCGAACAATGCAAAAGTAATTTTGTGGCCCGCGAGGCGACAACCTTGGACCACCCTGTGAATATATATTCCGTATTAGTGACGTCACAAAGGACATTTCCAAGCTAGTTTTCCCAACGTTGCCACATAGTATGACTATACCGTAAAGAAGAAAGAGACAAGGAAATTATCAAAAATTAAGATAGCATTTTTAAAGTGCTTGTTGGACTGCGTATAATTTAGAATTTATTTAGCAAAACACATTTATTGTTTATGCTGGGAAAATTCATGAGTGTGGTATCTTTTTATTGCGAGTTGGCACCATGTTGTATTTGTCGACGCTGGCACAACGATTTTTTTCATTTCTGCCGGATCGAGGTATGTATCAGTCACAGGGTTGCCATATTGGCTTTTTTAACGCCAAATTTGCCATTTTTGGCTTTTTTCAAACGCGTTTGGCGTCAGAATTTCCGTTTGGCTTTTTGGCGTTTTTTTGGCTCTTTTTCAAGTCTATTATAGTGTCTATTATTAAAATCATATGAAATACGATATTTAGTGTGTAACAACTGAACAATACCGGTAGCCTATTACCTGATCTTATTAGCTACCGGTACTTAACATTAGGATTTCCTGGAGCATCGATTTCCTTGTTTGTTACATTAACTCTTAACCCTGTAACCATACCCAATAAAAAATAATTGCAGTTTCTGCAACTGCTCAGACAGATGTTCAAGCAGGGTTGTAAACATTGCCTCGTTTTTATAGTTTTGCGTGTTATTTGTCAGTTTTACGTTCCGATTCCAAAAAATAGTTGTACCCGTAACTGTTATAACTTAATTTCATTATGCCTGATATGGTTTATGTGAGCTTTAGTTTAATTCTGCAATTGCAGTAACGATGTGATTAACTACGCTAAAATTACTGAATTAGATATCAGTGGTCCACTTGCGAGCGGCAGAGGGTTAGATAATTTTTTAATAAAATTGATGGTTTATAAATTCTAAAAGTAAAAAAATTTTCAATAGTAAAGTACGATATAGGGAGACTTTTTTAAGGTATATCACAAGTTTAAGTAGAAACATGTAGGTATATTACATACTGACAGACTGAAGCGGCACCCTGTATTGTATATATTGAATGGTAAAATAAGGCTGTCCGCTTGATATTTATTTTACTTTCTAAAGTTCTATAGGAACTTTACTTTCTATTTGTGTGCCTCACTGAATGAACTGATGGCTCTACATCATCATCAGTATGTTGCCAAGGGCTTAAAATCTCACAAATCATGGGGCTTTTGTACTTAGTAAAATTGTTGGCTTTTTCTGGCTTTTTTTATGTCTTGATTTGGCTTTTTTTGATCGCTGGGGTCTGGCAACCTTGATCAGTCATCATACAAATGCTTGTTTTGCGGTTTGAATTGTTCAACTGGTTGCATTGAATGTTCTGGTTGTGAACGCTGGTGCCATTTCGATTGTGCCCGGATAGAAACCGAATTACGGCAACAATGGGGAGAAAAACATCTATCTTACTATTGTAAATCTTGTGTTTTTCTTGACCATGGCTATGATTTCGAGGTGTCGATGAGAAGAGTTATGAACAAAATTGATCGTGTGAGTTTTGATACCAAAAATGTATATAAATTCCTGAAAGAAATAGCTGAGCAGGAGCAAATGCTGATGGACGCACATAAAGTAAAGCTTCCTGAGTTTCCAGAATCGAGGAATTTTCAGGGTGAATTAGATGAACCGTCCAATACTCTGTTACAACAATTGTCGCCATCGGTTTTAGATGAATATGAACCGATATATACGATAGGTGATGGTTTGTTTGGTACACAGGATCATTTCCTTCATCTTCGCTTCTTAACTATTATTGAAATTCTGTCTTATCCCCAGTGTTACGACATCGAGAGTACAAATTTACATCCAGTCCTTAAAGACTTTAGGATCGTTACTCTGGATCTGAAAAACGTACTACACTGTGCAGCGACAATTGGCAGCCATTGTGGGATGGATTGCTTATTGGCTCTTAGCGCCGCATTGAAAGTTTCATACAACTCCTTACAGCCTTCTACCGGCCCAACAGACATGCGATCTCCCGCTTATTCAATAAGTATCCAGGGTAGGGAGGTTTCTTCGAGACGGGGTCCATATTTTCACATAATGTGGACTACAACAAATGTTCCTGCAAATTTTATTGATTTCGTACCCAATCACTTTGTTCCTTTATTAAAGAGACACCTTCGACAAAGTCAAAAATTGTCCTTGAATACTTGCATTGATCTGGAGGGACCAGGTCTGGAGATTTCAAATTGCCACACTGAAGAATCTGAAAATATGATATCCAGTATGATTTATGCGCAGACTGACCAAAACACTGTAGACGAGGGCTGGCATGAGCTTCCGTTTGGTATTTTCTTGGGTATTTCAGAATTGTTGAAAATATTCAAAAACAAAACCGTGAAAGTTAGTCCTAGAATACCAACGGGGGAGAAAAACAACTGTTATTTCATAGTTGATCACAACGAAAACATACGCAGAAAAGAGAAAAAAGTGAAGCAAATTTTCGAAGACGATTGCGGAAGCTGGAAACAAATCAATTATACCTCCGCTCTGTATTTACTTCAAAATGACGAGGTTAAATATATTTATGAGAAAGGGGGGAGATTTTGCATAAGATCGCGCCACGGAAAAAAACTGTCATATCCAGTTATTGAGCCACAACCCAAAACGAGTGAAATATGGAGAATTGGACGTTATTATGCTCGGCAACCGACTGGCTATGAACGACGAATCACTTGGATCGATGGCCACATTGGTATGAAGGTGGCAGTAGTGGAATACAAGGGCATATTTCCTGGTCATACACCCCATGGAAATGCAAAGATAAACCAACAGGCGTACATAAGAACATCAGCAGACGTTATGGAAAATATTATATCTAAATGTGAAGGCGTTACTGCAAAAAAACTTTATGTTAATCTTCAACAACATGCGGAGAAAAACCCCAGAAATCTAAGACAAATCGAAAATGCGAGGTTCAATCAAAAAAAGCAGGGAGCAGGAATAAAAATATATCATAAAAATTACGCTGACGAGATATTAGAGGTCATTAACATGGCGCAAACAAACGAATTTGTACAAAAAGTAACCCACAGTAAAATGGAATCTGTTAATGTACCTTTATTCTTTGAAGAGCAATGCTTGGATCTGAAGCGGTTTTGTTGCTCAGGTAAAACTATTCTTGGGATTGATAAAACTTTCAATTTAGGACGAGTCTACGTCACAGTTACAGTTTTCAAAAATCTTTCCTTGCTGTCATGTAAATCTGGTGAACACCCATTGTTTTTCGGTCCTATATTTTTACACCACAAATCTGACAAATCCACATTTACAGAATTTTTTACCAACATAAAGTCCAAACTTGGTAGAAAGTTGGATAACTTGACCGTTGGTACTGATGACGAATCGGCCCTACACGGTGCTTTCACATCTTCTTTCCCGGATTCAACTCATGTCCTTTGCAGCAGACACATGAGGGAAAATTTAATAAATTATCTTAAGGATAAGGTCGGTACTAGTGAAAACCTCCGGAGATCAATTGTTAGTGAAATTTTCGGTTTGTTTCATTGCCAAAATGAAAAAGAGTTTGATTCAAAGACTGAAGAAGTCGTATCGTACTGTAAAACCAGGTGCAAAGGTATTGTTGGATACCTCAAAACAAGATTTCTTCCGTTATTTAAAAATAATATTTGGCAAAAAAAGTCACATACAAATGGATACCTGTGGACAAATAACAACAACGAGTCCTTAAACCATGTATTGAAATGCGTTGCCAATTGGAGACAACATAAACTTCCTGATTTAATTCACATGCTTGGTGATATAATCAAGTCGTCGTATACCGATGTGAGAAAGGCACTGTTGAAGCAAGGGCCATACACGTTGTACGGACCATATGCCCAATTTTCGTTGTCCGTATACACTTGGATGCTGATGACGGAAGTCGAACGAAATAAATATTTTAAAGATTTTTTACAACGTGTTCAGTTGTCTTCCCCTGATAAATGTCCTCCTCGTCTTTGTTCATCAACTGATGGTAAATTGCAAACAATATCTCCATCACAAACAGCTGGATTGAAAAAGGGAGAAAAAAGGAAGAGAAAGACTCGAAAAATATAATTTTTCATTAATGACTATTAAATATGTAGACCTTGATAGAGTCGGCCCTTGACACAATTCGTTAATATGCCTAAGCAATAAACTTATTTTAATTGCATCAAGACATATACTAGCTTTTTTTCTCAGATATGCATGGCTATATTAAAAATGTAGTAGATGACATAGCCATTTTAGTAGGGACATAGCGGAAATAGCCATTTTAGTAGGGACATAGCCATTTTAGTAGGAAAATATCGGAGTCGCAATTTTAGATGGGACATAGCCATTTTAGTACGGACATAGTCATTTTAGTAGGAAAATATTGGAGTCGCAATTTTAGATGGGACATAGCCATTTTAGTGGGACATAGCCGTTTTAGTAGGAACATAGCGGACATAGTCATTTTAGTAGGAACATAGCGGACATAGTCAGAAAATATCGGAGTCGCAATTTTAGATGGGACATAGCCATTTTAGTAGGGATATAGCGGACATAGCCATTTTAGTAGGGACATAGTCATTTTAGTAGGAAAATATCGGAGTCGCAGTTTCAGATGGGACATAGCCATTTTAGTAGGGACATAGCCATTTTAGTAGAGACATAGCCATTTTAGTAGGGACATAGTCATTTTATTAGAAAAATATCGGAGTCGCAATTTTAGATGGGACATAGCCATTTTAGTAGGGACATAGCGGACATAGTCATTTTAGTAGGGACATAGTCATTTTAGTAGGAAAATATCGGAGTCGCAATTTTAGATGGGACATAGCCATTTTAGTAGGAAAATATCGGAGTCGCAATTTTAGATGGGACATAGCCATTTTAGTAGGGACATAGCGGACATAGCCATTTTAGTAGGGACATAGTCATTTTAGTAGGAAAATATCGGAGTCGCAATTTTAGATGGGACATAGCCATTTTAGTAGGGACATAGCCATTTTAGTAGGGACATAGCGGACATAGTCATTTTAGTAGGAAAATATCGGAGTCGCAATTTTAGATGGGACATAGCCATTTTAGTAGGGAAATAGCGGACATAGTCATTTTAGTAGGAAAATATCGGAGTCGCAATTTTAGATGGGACATAGCCATTTTAGTAGGGACATAGCGGACATAGTCATTTTAGTAGGGACATAGTCATTTTAGTAGGAAAATATCGGAGTCGCAATTTTAGATGGGACATAGCCATTTTAGTAGGGATATAGCGGACATAGCCATTTTAGTAAGGACATAGCGGACATAGTCATTTTAGTAGGAAAATATCGGAGTCGCAATTTTAGATGGGACATAGCCATTTTAGTAGGGACATAGCCGTTTTAGTGGGAAAATATCGGAGTCGCAATTTTAGATGGGACATAGCCATTTTAGTAGGGACATAGCCGTTTTAGTAGGAACATAGCGGACATAGTCATTTTAGTAGGAAAATATCGGAGTCGCAATTTTAGATGGGACATAGCCATTTTAGTAGGGATATAGCGGACATAGCCATTTTAGTAGGGACATAGTCATTTTAGTAGGGACATAGCGGACATAGTCATTTTAGTAGGAAAATATCGGAGTCGCAATTTTAGATGGGACATAGCCATTTTAGTAGGGACATAGCCATTTTAGTAGGGACATAGCGGACATAGTCATTTTAGTAGGAAAATATCGGAGTCGCAATTCTAGATGGGACATAGCCATTTTAGTAGGGACATAGCCATTTTAGTAGGGACATAGCGGACATATGGGACATAGCCATTTTATAACTACCCGGTACCGGTACCGTATACAAATTTTGCAGAGTTTTTCGAATATCTTCAGTCGTTTTTGATATCATAGATTTCAAATGTTTAAGCCAGTTTATATATAATCTGAATTAATTTTAGCAACACCGCACGGAAAATATCACAATTCTCATGATCATTAGAGCGTAACCATTGCACTAACCAATCATTCATCCGCGCGCTGTGCTTTGAATGCTTGTGGCTTTGTTGATATTTGGCTTTGGGGGTCGGGAGGTTTTGCTGGTTCCGTTAATTCTGCCATTGCAGCATTAGGATAGGATAGGATTTACATATTTATCCCGGGGGAGAGGAAAGCCGATAAGACGGCTTATCCATATGGCGAACCACGGCCTCTCGTCCGGTTACCATTCCAAGTCGGGTATGGGATTAGATTTACTGTATTGTTTGTTTTCGGAAGCATGGACTTGGTGGTGGAGGAAGCCGTAACCGACCAGCGGTTACGTGAACCACCCAACGACGGCGAGGAGTCCAGCAATCCTCTCGCACATAACCATCTCTGTCTGGGATTCGAACCTGCGAACCCACGCAGAGTAGTTAGAGGTGCGGTGGCGATCGTATTCCTAACGCTTAGCCCGTTGAGCCACACCGCCGCGCATTGCAAATGCAACACGAATTTTACTACATAACTTGAGCAATTGGAACACAGATTTATCATGGAATGTAAAGATAAATAGGAATGTAACTTGAATCCTATCAATGTCAGCATTTTGCATCTGATACCGTCAGACCGTACGGGCGTACGGTACAGCCGTAGACTAGTGCTGTAGTGATCCCGGTAAGTTAGATTGGTTAATAATATTAACTACAGAACTATATTAATAATACTGTAGTATAGGGCAGTAGGGGTGGATTTGCATATTAAAATAGAGTAAAAGCAATAACACGGCTCAATCATATGATATGGTGAAACACGGCCTGACGGCCTCTCATCTCCGATTTCAGGATTACCAATCCTGCAATCCATGTCCGGTACCAGTAGGTAGGTAGCCTAGTTAGGGTTTGCTTTTAAATGGGAAATTTTGACTATATTGGATAAAATGAATTATAAGAACATTAACAACTACGGTATGTTAATGCAGTAATGCCCATTCAAAAGTAAAAATGTGCGGAGTCATTTAAACACAAAACTCCAAATACATAAAAACCAAAGTGCATGAGAATAGTCACCACATTTAAAGACATCAATTTTAGTAATGAATAGAAACCCCGGGTCTCGTGTAGTTTCATACCTAACGTACTTCTAGTGGGCGTAGCATTAGCATATTATTTTATTATGTCACTGTGACATCGTAGTGACATAATTTTTGGATGGCGTAATCAGGTGGGGGTTAGGATTAACATATGCAAAAATTGTTATGATACGCTCACTAGAAGTACTTTAGGTACGAAACTACACTAGACCCCAAACCCCCCTATACGAGACAGTACGGACCTTCATATCGGCAAACCGACACTAGAAATAAACTAAAAGGAAGCGCAATCTAAAAACATCACCATTTAGTACGGCTCCTCATACAGCTCCTCATTGTCTCATTTCAGAGAATCCCATTTTGGCGATGAACAAACACTTCTTCTTTAAGTTGCACAAAAAACTACAAAGAAGTGCAATCTAAAAACATCATCATTGAATTCCTCAGGAAAAAATAATCCAAGTCACAAACGGAAAAATATTCTACCGTGGCATTCGTGAATTTAAAGCAAAAAGCGGCAATTTTGGTCACATGACTGCTGCAATTAATTTATATCATTATTGAGACAAACATGATGCGATATGACGTATCTGCTGTTGTACAGACACCCATCATTTGTGAGACACATGGAGTGTCTATTTTATCATTGAAGCAAATGACAGGACATTCTTGGAATTTAGAAAGTGTGCTGTACTGCCATTGAATTCCTTAGAAAAAATAATCCGATTCACTGAAGAACAGAAGGATAAATTATTTTACTGTTGCATTTGAGAGTTTTAAGCAAATAACCCCAATTTTATCGTGTGATGGGCCATGCACGCTATGATTGACTTAAATTATTATTGAGACAAGCATGGCGCGATCTAACGCATATGCTGTCACGCCAGACTCCGTCGTTTCAGAGACAAATAGAGTGTTATTTAACCAAATGTCAGTGTATTGCGGCCCCATTATAACAGAGAATAGTTTAGTGTACAAGACCTTGTTTGCCTATGTCACAATTGTTTGACTCGACAGAACACAGAGGTCTGATATTGATCGCCAATTTATTCAAAAAACTTGCAAAATAGGTTATGATAAGTTTTGCTTTGGCAAAAAAATTACCAACATTGGCTATTCAGGAGTATACTACAGGAAATGGATCTGTATAAAAAAAGTCTAAACTTAAATTTGCATGTATGAGAGCGAATAAACACTATTGTGTTTCATTTATTTAAACCACAGTTGGATTATTATACAAAAGAAATAGAATCAATATAATGTTTCTGTAAGAAATTTATTCACTTGTTTTTAGCTTACTTATTGTAGGCATATTTTTGAGTTTATTAAACACTGTCGTTTTTGGATTCTGGACGATTTATCAATCATCCTTCAAAGTCCAGTAGTCATGTTGTCCTCAGATTTAAAGTCAATGAAAAGAGCTGAATTACAGAAGCTGGCTAAAAAACATGGAATAAAAGCAAATTTGAAGGTAATTTGTTTATTCTTATCGCTTGTTATCATAATCCAAATGATAATTTATTTTATAGTATCTGTGATAAGCCCTTAAAATGAAAAACAATCAAAATTTATTCATGATAATTGGTGATTTCAATTTTAGATTATATTTTTATACCAATAATTACTTTTTTTTTATTTTGCAGACTGATGGAATTATTGCAGCGTTGCAGTCAGTATTCGATGCAGAAAAAGAAAATGCAAAAACACCTGATACTTCACTGGTAGCACAATCAAAAACACCAGTTAATGTGGTATAACATTATGACAAAGTTAATTTGAGTTCGTTTTCGTGTCATGTTCAATGTATTTCTTTTTAGCATTAGCCTTTATGGTCTTAATGACATTATCAAATTGTGTTTATATTAATAATAGGATGGGACTGATATTTATCTTGCATTCTCTGCAGGATTATTTGCAAAATATAAAGATTTATAAGATATTTCCATCTCTCTAATATATCTTAATGAAGTGCATTACTGTATTACCATAACCTATGAGTATTGTTGTGTTATATTTTATTATTTTTCTATTTTAGTTTCCAACTCCGCCATTAGACGAAGCAGAAGATTTGTTCTCAGTCAAACCACCATGGAATAATAGCGACTTAATGTCTTTTGTGAGAACAGTTTATTATATTTTTCTTTCATCAGAAAAACACGATATTGTGTAATTATTAATCATAATTTGGTTCTATTTTTCTAGGTTATCTAGGTTTTTATATTTAATTTTCGAATCAAATGCAACTGCAACTATACAGTCTATGTGTCTTCACAGGACTCTACCCCAGAACAAGATAGCAAGAATGACAAATCTTTGGAAGCAATTCCTGAAACTGGAACAAGAACAAGAAGTTCATCTGGGAAGAGGGTGAGATTACTTGTTTGTATTATTTTCTTTTTCAATCACAGTTGTACCCTTAAATGCCAACTATCCAATAAACTTTTCCAAGGATGTCAAAAACGAATCAAATATTCAGATCATTCCGAATGTTTTGGCAAGGAACTGTGCTGTATGACTATTCATCAGTAAACAAGGGATATTCATATAGTCTTTTATAGAAATTAGGGCGCTCCAGAAGTGTGTGTACCAACATGGGGGTAACTAATTTTGTTCGCCTACTTTACATCAAGTTGTGTAAAGAGACGGAAGCTAGGCTATGGGCACGGGCAATATTCACTTTACTAACACAGACAGTCTCCGAACTTGTAATAGAACCAAAATAACGAAAAACTGAATAAAATTATTGTAACTTAACTGGTACACACACTACGGGTGTGTCGAAATTAGAGCTATCTTTTGAAATTTTAGACTGTTTTTGCATAATTTACCATATTTTTACAAGTTTTTAAGATTGAAATTTATCGGAGAAGAAAGATCTTGATTGCCTGGAAGGGGACATTTTTATTCCAAACCTCATTTTTCAAATTTCAGTTTACTTTGTGTAATAAATAACCAATATAAAATTAGAATAACAGCTAATATTTTGCTCTCTCTGAATATGATTTTGGAGCTTCCAAGATATATTTTATGTATTCTTTTTGTCCTAGACCCCCAAAATAGCTAATGAATCGAAAGATTTTGCAACAAAGACATACAGCGTTGAAAGGGTTAAAACAAAATCAAGAACCGGTCGATCAAACAAAGTTGCTCCCACTTCTGGCAAGAAAACAGCTAAAGTTTTGAAGCGTCGATCTTCAAATGCAGTTGAAACCATACAGGTTAGGTCGTTTTCTGGAACAAGGTATTGACACTTGACAGTCATCGACCTATCATGCAATTGTTTATGAAGTGTTTTACATTTGTTAACCAGCAAGTATCAGGTTTTGCATTACCTACTACTAAATTTATTACCCATCAATGTGTTATTTTGAAAATAGGATGGGAATAAGATATGCTGACTTGTCATATGATATAATTATAAACACACTTTTTATTAAAAAAAATTTAATTAGAACTAATTTTTGCAATAAAAATGTATTCGAAATTTCAATGTTTCCCCGTTTGTTTCAAAACCTGTGGAATACTAAATATGACGTTAGAGTATTTTATCGAATATAGTTCTTTTTATTGACTGATGTACATTCTAGTTTTAAACCATTTTATATATAATCCAAAAGGCTAAAAAACCGAGGAAGAGTGGATCAAATACTGACCAAGAATCTGTAGATGAAAAAAGTGAAGCAATCGACATTGATCTTCAGAATGAAATTATGAATGAAATAAGAAAAAAAATTGATGCAACAGGTATGCATGAGCCTTCCTCTCACATCTCGACTCATTCCACATGTGCATAACAAGGTGTTATATTATATGCATATAGTAGCCTACTATGGAAAAAGGCCATTAAAATTTTATATGGCTCTTTGCTGTTTTTTATAACATATTATCCCCATTATTTTGAGAACTTCCATGCCGCACCGACACAAAGTTCTGTTTTTTTGTTCAATTAACCAGATGAAAAAAGTAAATATGGTGGCAGTGATTCTTTTGCAAGTAGAATTCCAAGATTTACTGCATCAGGTGTTACTATCGGAACAAGCAAGCCTATTACACCTGGAAATAAAGACTGGAATAAACTACACAATAAGTAGGTGTCATATCTGAATTTATATATATTGTACGCAATCTAATATCAATTCTTGAATTTAAAATTCTATTTTAGAAAATTCGATAAACTGGAATCCATTGATGATTATGAGCGAAGAAAAAAAGTGCGAGCAGAAAGATTACTCGGTTCCAACAAGAAAAACAATGCAAGTCTGAGCAAACTGGCACAACCAGTGAAAAGGGTGAGTTTTTATACTTGAATTGACTAGTTGCATAACGAAATGGCAATCTGTGAATTTGGGATATCGTCTGTGAAAGTCCAATGGATAGAAGAGCATTCATCAGAAAAAATTTCTTAATTATTTTATGCATGTTGGAAGTATCTACGTAGTGTTTCAATGAGCATCTCATAATTCATAAGCATACCAAGATTTATTATTACAGACTTAAACAGTAACTAAAAACTCCCAAGAGATTTCCTGATAACTTAATACTGTTATGAATATTAATTCTATCTGGCGAATAGGACGATGCCAATTTTTGGCACTAAAATAGTGGCTTTTTCCATATGCCATTGACCAATAAGTTGAGGCAGAAAAGTTGCGTTACTTTGTGTCTCTGTTTATCGGTTAAGCACCAATGCGCGCTCATAATTTTATATGGTACAGTTAGTTAGAACAAGAACATGTCTATTTCAGTAGAATCATACTTATCAAATTAACTATTCTGCCCAACAAGAGTCATAATTTGGAGTTAAAAATGAAGCAGCAATCATTCCGAACAACCGATTAACTGGAGCATTGCAATAACTAGTGAATATTGTGTCATAAGTACTGCACTAAACGTCCATGCGTTAACTGCTGTGTTGTCTAGTCTGGTGTCTTTTTTCTGGAAATCTGCAATACCAAAGTTCCATAAATAACTTTGGTTTGTGGTCGTTTTTTTTTATTGATGATATCGTCCATACATAGGGAGTGAGTGCATCATCACAATGGGAGTGTGCTTCATCATACGAGCCACGTTATGAATTATGATTGCCACTAAGATTTTAAAAGAAATGAACAGTCTTCGCATTACGCGCTCGTTACAGGGACGTCTTTTCAGCGTATAATGATTATTCTTGTCGCGTGAAATATTCAATCTCTGACAACTACAAAATTCTAAAATGTCTTTATATATTAGTTTAATTGTGTCCAACGTAACTCGCGGTTGCTTCTTCTTACGTCAAAATTAAAACATTAGTTCTCTGAAATGCCACAGCGATCGGTGGACATAAAAATAGGAGATAAACGGTGTATTTAATTTTAATACGTATTTTTGGAACCTTGTCAACTCGTTATCGCCGTTAGAAAAATCTCAATAACTGATATAAAATCCCGAAAAGTACAATTTTATTTCGTACAATGAAAATGCATATGAAGTATATCGTTAAATCAAAAATACATATTCATCGCCGCGATTACGCCACTTGTTAAAAGAGCCGACCTTTACAACGTAAAATGATTTTTCTGTTGTGCAAAGTAATCAATTCGTGACCGATAAGGGCATATTTAAAATGTCTTGCTTTATTAATTTAATTGTCTTCAATTTAACCAGCGTTTGCGTCGACAAAACAAAACAATTTTTCACAATTCACAATTTTAAAATACCTCGGCCATTTGCCGACATAAAAATAAAAATTTGTGGTAACTGCCCGTCGCCTATCATATATTGTTTTGATCCGTATTTTTTCTATTTTGCAAATTCGACAAATTTGAGATGTGCTTGTAACATTGACTCCGTTCAATCGCAATGCTGACACTCCGATTATTTTTAAAGATAAAACCTCCTGAAAAACCCGTAAATCTGCTGTAAATTCTCATGGAGTAAAATTTATTTCAGTACAATAAAAATTGATGGATATACTTCGGATTAATTATCTTATATATCATCACAAACCGGGAAAAAATCGCGTTTTCAACCTTGTTTAATGATAACACGAAAATTTTCTACGACAATTTTAAAGTAATGGATAAAAGGCAAATCCCACCCACAAGTATGTTCCTAAACGGCGACCAAACATAATGTGCGCCGTAGGTACACAAAATTTTGTGATTTTGCGACTAGAAAAGCGTTTTTAGACTGTCGCGGGACTCAACAAAACTTATATTGTTTACGGTTTTATTTTCAGTATTTTATAATGCCGCTTTTCAATCAAATTCAGATCGCGGTTTTACTCCTTCTTTTGTCTTTAGAACATCGCCACCCATGAACGTAACTCACGAATTCACAATTCCGTGCAAAGTACAAAAATAAAATAATTATCATGTTTATCGTGGCACAAATTTATGATTTAGAAAGAATAAAAACCGACGTAAGGGCGTTGACGGCCTAAATAACACGCTGATGAAAACATGGGCGATTTTAGCAGAAGGCAATTGCACGCTTTTTCAGTTTTCACATTTCCGTGCGGGTACAAAAATGAAATAATTATCGTTGTTCCCGCGGCACAAATTTGTGATTCAAAGAGAATTAACACCAATGTAAAGGGCGTTCACGGCATAAATAACATGCCGCGTCGATGAAAACGAACGGCGATTTTAGCAGAAGGCAATTGCACGTGTTATCGGCCACTTTTTCACTTTTCAGAAAATTTAAAAGGGGGGGGTTCGACCCCGAAAACCTCCGACCCCCTGGCTGCGCCACTGCAAGTACCATTGAATGTCTGTCAGTCATTGTAGTCCAATAGGTTGAATTTCTACACCTGCATTTATACTTGACTTATTGCTATTATCATGAGATTTGAAGAAATAATGATTATAACTAATTTGTATTATTTTTCAGAGTGGGCCGAAAATTATTAAACCAGTTGTTCAAAAAGGTCGTCCAAAGCCTGCGTTCATGTCGCCTGCTGTCCAAAGCGGAAACAGGTACACACCCAAAACACCAAAATCCATCATGAAGGACTCAAAAACTGACAATAAAACAGCAAGCTCGAAGACACCAAAAGTTTGTAGCAAAATTATTATATCCTTGTCAACTTTATTGTAATAGTGCCTCTCGTCTCATGCATGCTGAAACCTACCGTACCTTTTGTATTTCAAAAAGACTAATATACATTGAAATGTCCTGTATATCTATATTTTATAATTCCCAACACAACAAAGTTGTTTTAGCGCTCAGCATAAGGATATCTGTCTGTGTTTGGTATGTTTTTATTGGTGTTGGAGAAAATTTGAATTAGTTGGGAGTTAAATTCCAGACTTCTAATTGTGATAATCAAAGTCAAAATAAAGTTTATTAGTCGTTCTTAAAATTAAATACCAAACGTAAAACAGCCGTTTTCTGCTTTATGTGTAACATTATTGTATTACTTATGTGTTCAGGGTAACAACGTCTCGGTATTCAAACCTACTGTCACATCAACGAACAAATTAAATTTGAATTTTGCTCAAAAATCTGCAAAAGCTGCAACACCAAAAAGAGTCACTATTGTTTCAGGTAGTGGTTCTCTTTTGTTTTCACTTTTACACAATGACAGTATATTATAAGCTAGAAAGTCAATTTGCCACATCCGCACACGTGCAGAGCGCTGTGGTGTCTTTATAGTTTGAATTTAGTTTGAACTTTGAATTTATTGGAAAATGCTACGTTCCCGTGTCCGCCATCTTGGTTCACATACTTCGGGAGTACTGAATTTAGTTTCAATATTGTAGCACAGTCGCATTATTAGAGGCTATACCATAGTCATGTATATCTCTTGGAGTATAATACAGGGTTTCCTCAATAGAAGCAGCAATAAGATATTAGATAAGTTGACTATTTCTAAATCTACTAATTTGATATATATTATCCAGATCAAGGCGATAAAAAGCAAACATATATAAAAACACCTGCAGCAGTTTCAAGAACTAAATCTATGATCACACCTGGAGAAAAACAAAAATCTTTAGTTGGGACTCCGGCTGCTCTTTCAACTTCACTGAATAATAATCTGAACACTCCTACCAGCACTAAGAAAAATCCATTTGATCTCAAGGTAAGATGAAGTGAACAAGTAAGTCATATTATGACGTGGAAAGTTTTTTTGAACCTAAAGGAATGCAAACATCAAGTGCTCACAGTCGACTCTTTAAATCGACTCTATCTGTGTGAGATTTTTCTGAATTTTCAAAATGAAAAGGTGAATATCAAATTATTCTGAAATGCTTTTTTTCAGTAACAGTAAACAGTTATAAAAAAGAATGACTCTGTTTATTTTGTTATATGAGATTTCATACAATATTATCGCAGGTTGTTTTGTTGTATAAGCATTTAATTTTTTTTTGAAATTTGTTGAAACAGGAGAGTTTGAAGAAACCATTGTCATGGGTTCCACACAAAGGCCCTTTACGTCCATTCAATGACACATCGAAGAAACCAAAGTTCCAAGATCGAATAAATGATGTAAAAAAGTCAAACATTGGCACAAGGTAGGATAAAATGAGTTTTATATTTATAGTTAAGTACATAAACAATTATGTGCATGATTAAACTAGTCGAATGTATTCATATTTTTTCTGACAATACAAAAATAGAAAATTAACAGAATCACTTTTCTCTGGACATGACCTGATTGAAATTCCGATATATTCTGTTTTCAAAATAGTAGATTTTCCCAATTTGGCCATGGTGGCCTGGTTATGAATAATTGTCTAGTCCAGTTGGTACTTTGGATATTGATGCTGGATATTTATTTTCAGCTTCTTGCTATTTCTTTTTCTACAAAATGTTATTTTTGTTTCCACGTTCGCTTCAAATCTGACTTTCCCCTCGAGTCACAAGTACAGGCTGTGGGGTCAGAATTCCAACTTCCAAGTCAGGGGAGGATAGGAAGCCGGCTTAAACATATAGTGAACCACAGTCTTTCGTCCGGTTACCAGTCCATGTCGGTATGTAATTTGTTAGCCAATTATTTGTTTTCATATGCATGGACTTGATGGTGGAGCCGTAACCAACCAGCGGTTAAGTGAACCACCCTACGGCGGCGCGGATTCCAGCAATCCTTTCGCACTTAATTCACCTGCATGAAAGTTTAACAATACTACCCTACGGCGGCGAGGATTCCAGCAATCGTCTCGCACTTAATTCACCTACATGAAAGTTCAACAATACTTTGACATAACCCCATACTCTCATAATATCTCTCTGTTGGGTTTTATTCTGCATGTTTTTAGGAATCAATATTTCTCATTATTATTATTCATTACCAATTTTAAGGGATAAAAGGAAGCAGAGAGCGGTCGCTGCGAAGAAGCATGCTAAAGATGAGAGAATGATGATGAGGCGTGGAATAAAATGAAGCTTATGCTAATTTTTATGATTTTAAAACAAGCTTATTTAAGCTTTTACTGCCTTGGAATGTTATGTTCAATTTCCTGCCTGTTTTTATTGTTGCTACATGATCTCATTGTTCTTATATTCATTCATCAGTGACTGAGTTACAGTTCTCAGTTTTCTCCTGGAATCCATATTATACTTGCCTGTCTCTTAAAATATGTCTTGTGTCCTATATTTTTATAGTATATGGTTTTTAGAGATGGTACAAACTAACCCCATTGGTTAATCTTATTGGTCTTAAGTTTGGCCAATCCTAAATTACAAACGACAATTAATTCCATTTTATATTTTTTGAAATGCTTATTTTGTTGCAGAGTGACTATGGTGTTTTTGGTTACCTTGTCATTTGCGGCATTCATTGTTATACAGAAATGGTTGTAATATGCCTTTTTATTCCCTTTTGGGGAATAAAATATATAATACTTCTTCTTTTGTATTCTTTCATTAATGGGAAACTTTGTAAATACCACATTCATTCATTGTAATAAAGTCATATTTGGTTTTCATTGTTGTCCTTTTAGTGGGGGATCAAGTTATACGAAAGTGGCTAGCTTTCCATCCACAAATATTACATTGGCTACTTTATGCCATGTGGGAACATGCGCTGGTGCCTGGTTTCATTTTCACGTCACTGTTAATAGATAAAATACATTCTTTCAATTGAATGTGATATTAAAATATTGCAGAAGTGTAGCGAACCCGAACAATTTTTGTGGTTATAATCTGTTGTCGCATCGTTCTAAGCGCTAGGATTACGCTTACCATCGAGCCTCTGATAGCCATGTGTAGATTCGAATCCCTTGAGGGAAGATTATGCGAGAAGATCGCCGTCGCAGGGTGATTCGGGCGACCGCTGGTCGGGTCGGTTTGCTCTACTACCACCAAGTCCACGCTTCTAAAACAACTGGTTAACTATTCCTATACCCGGCGTGGACTGGTAACCGGACGAAAGGCCGTTCGCAATATGGATCTTATAAATCGACCGTTCGCAATATGAAAACAAAATCCACAAGACTATTTGAGTTCCCGCATTACAATTTTTCAACCACACGAGGCTGTCGTTCGTCAAAATATCCCCGCGCAGTCTTCGATTCTTGCGAGCTGCCTGCAGTTGCGCTATTGTTACCCATGTTGTGTATTACTACGGAGTCGTGTCGCGTTGTACGTATTAGTGTTTTATGTCCTCGCTCGGTCAGGAAGTTGTTCTCATTTGGGGTCTCATTACTTCGTTAAGTTACAGAAACAAGTCAGTATGCATTTTGCCACCACTGAAGAAAGTTATGTAATCGTTGGGGTATGCTAGAATGCAGTAATGTCGACCAATCTGTCGGAGATGGGAGCGTTCGGCGAATGTGAAGGCAATCGTACCAAGGATGCCGACTCAGTGTTGCCGACTGGCAGATCTGTGATTGCGGCTAACGAACAAGAGAATATACCCGAAGATGCATTCAAGGGAATTATGAAAATTGATAAGGTATTGTAGTCTGAAATAATAGCATTTTTTTTTATTTCTGACCTAAATCTAAATCATAAGTGCATGCAACTCGCAGAACTAAAGCCAGGCTGCAATGATTGCCTTGAATTCTGCAAGCAAGTGAAACTATAATATTCTAAAGCTGTAAAATTTAATTAGGCCTACTAGACGGGCACTAATTTTTTTTTGTAAATATTGCTCAATGTTTCGTTATATTTTAAAAACTATCATGATGTATTCTCATTCAGTCATTCAGTTTGTTCAAACCGATGGTTCATTCGCTTTTATTACTGTTAAAATATTTTCTTTTTTGGATTATGTTTATAATAGTGTTGACTTTGTTTTTGTGAAAATGGATCTTTCTTCCTGGTTTTCCAATGTCTGAATGTGTTTGGGTCAATATCTTAACCACTAGTTTATTATATCCATGGCTGCATGTGGCTTTCATCATATCTGATTTTTTTTAAAAAATTCTAATTGTTTATAGTTTAGTCAGAGACAAAACAGATAGTAGGTTCCATTAATAAGACACAACTCTAATAATACTTGACACAGTAAACATAAAAGTGTGAAACAAACAATATTCATTCTTGAATATATGCAACTTTTATTTTAATATGTTAATATGAGAACATTGAATTATAAAGTTTTAAGCAGATAAAATTGAAAACTCCAAGCTTTTTTAAATTTTTTTTTTTTGAAATAGTTACCCATTTACCCAATGTACACCTAATTTCCATATTTTCATAGATAAAAAAAAAATTACACAAAATAGCAATGTTAGAACAATATATAGAGATCACAAAAAACTACAATTTGTTTTTTAGTGCATCCATTTTTAAACTTTACAAATATGTTATTTGAATTGGTGTCTGTGCTCTTAAAAACAATTTTACAATCAACTTTGTTTGTTTTTTACAGAATAAAAATCTGCCAAACAGCTTCAGCTCTTTTCCGAATAGTAACATGACTCCTGGAGAGAAACAATTGTCGCATAACATGAGTAATAATAACAGCAGGACATGTAAAACGATGTCAACACATTCTACAGATTCTCAATTATTTTTGAATACTGTATCTGAGAATAAACCAATGGAGACTGCTGCCCCAACTTATACTTTAGATAATGTAATTAAATTCCTATTGATTTATTTTCGTCTGGTTGCTATGAATTTATTTACGAATATTACTCCTTAATCCTCTTTTTTTAAATAAGCAAACTTTTGTTTCACTTTTCATAGCAACCAGGTAATTTCAATTAATTTATAAAGTACTATTGAATTCCAGTTCCAATAAATGCGTTTGTTGTTATACATTTATGATAACAAGTTCATTCTTACTGATAGACAAAATATAGTTAGCTTTTTCTGCCAGTTAATCTTTTTAATATATCGGAATTGAATTACAAAGTAAAATTTGGAATACAATAATTTCTTGAAAGACATTTTTATACGGTAATAACAAAAAAATGTGAAATTGAAGTTTGATTTCTTGATATAGAACTCATTTGATACCTATATTCAAAATATATAATAAAAAATATGGCCATTGAGCATTGTGGTTTGAAATGAACATATTTTTCTTCACAGATATCCTGCATATGTAAGGCACTGAAACAAAGTGAAGATTTTCATAAACTTGAAAATTTTTTGAAAAAAATACCACCAGATGATTATAATTCTGATACAGAAAATATTGTGATGGCCAGAGCATATATTGCCTTTTATAGGTATGATATAGTTCTAAGCGTTAAAATTATTTCTGCTAACAAGATACCTGGTTCTAACTTTTAATGTGTTAACTCTTCGTAAGCTTTGCCCACTGGAAGACACCACTCACACATACCATCATCAACAAGCTTCTGTTTTGTAAGATGGGCTATGTTGTGTCTTTGAACATTTTATCCCAATGTCTGTATAATGTTTCAGAAAATAACTGAAGCTATTTTTTTATTCATGATTCTGTCAAATTTATTTCTCCAGCTGAATGGTATGGCCCATTTAATATTTATTAATGTATTATATTTTAACAGGAATAGTTACAAAGAAATGTTCAATTTATTGGAGAGTCGCACATTTTCATCATGTAATCATAAATCCCTACAAAATTTATGGTATATGGCTCATTACGCTGAAGCAGAGAAGGTAGGAAAGTATTCAAATTATCTTATTACTGAAATTTTTGCTTTTCTATAGATTTCAGACAATATTATGTTTAATTATATTTGAAGTTTTTATAAACATATTTTTATTAGCTTACCTGTCGGAATATTACAAAAGTTCATCGATTTGCCTATTTCTGTAGATCAGAGGAAGGGCACTGGGTGCTGTAGATAAATATAGAATCAGAAGAAAATTTCCACTTCCTATGACAATCTGGGATGGGGAAGAAATGGTTTACTGTTTTAAAGAAAAATCAAGAAAAGCCTTGAAGGTATTTTTAGATTTTTAAGTCTGACATAAAAGTTAAAATTACGAAAAAATTACTGTCCTGAGTTAGTCCTGTGTTTTGAAATAATTCGATAATTGAAATAATCGAATCCTATCAATGTTGAAAAAAAAACACTATGGGAATTTTGTTGGAAATTTAATATGAAGCATTCTCAAAAATAAGCTTCAAATAACACTGTTACACGATTTTTTTTGTGTTGTATAAGCATACTTTTTACTCCATTGTTATTAGCTTTCTGAAATATCTGACTTTTTAATTTTGAATTTTGGGAGAACCCTAGTTCTCACTGAGCGATTTTCATTTTGATCTATTGATTTAATAAACCAGGATTGTTACAAAACAAACCGTTATCCAACGCCTGATGAAAAACGAGAACTTGCAAAAATGACGGGGTTGAGTGTGATACAAGTTAGCAATTGGTTCAAAAACAGAAGACAAAGAGATCGGTCACCTCAGCAGTCGCCAAATTCAAGGTGATTATATCTCTGAATCTGTGAAGAATTGAAATTAGCTGCTAAGTTTGAAATGTGTTTGTATCAAAGTTTTAAAAATTAAGAAATAGTTTTTATTTCTTAGTCTTGTGTTTATGTTTTCATGTTTCCAATAATTTATTCCAGATTTATAGCAACATCTAGGATGGGAAGCCATTAATGTTTTGTCCTGTTTTGTTTGGTTAAAATGACGAATAAATGTAACGATATTTATCAGTTTTAAAAATTTGTTTTTGTATTGATCATTACTCTACTTGGTACCAATGATGATAAAATGAATGAATCAATTTAAAAATAATAATAATCCATATTTAAAATCAGGGAAAAATGTCAGGTAAATTCAAAATGGAATTATTGAGGAACCTCATTTTAATTAAGCAGTTAAAATTGACCAATATAACCGAGCACTTCTCCCAAAAACTTTATAAAATAGAAGAAAAATTTGTTTAAATTTTCTTGCATTACCAAACTTGCATCAACATTTCCTGCATTTGGATATTTGAATATGCTTTATTACACACAAACCAATTTTAAAGTATGGTTAATATTTTAACGTATAAATATCGCTTTCGAGGGTATCGCTTTCGAATAATGAGTTTTTTTTTATCCCTGCTTGGTTTGGAAAATGAAACATGTTCAACTCAAATAACAGTGCTTTTATTGTTTGTGCTTACACAGGAAAGACCACTATGATGTGAATGACAATATTTGCAATCCAAGAATGGACATTGGTAAAATGACTCCTGGAGAAATATCTATGAATTTACAGGGCAGGTTGGTAGAACATGTTGTTTTGTGATTGATAATTTAAATCAGTAAAAACTTGTTTTTGTGAAAAATATAAAATAGTTTGACGAGTTACTCGCGACTTCTTTATATATACTTCTCTTACCTATATATTATTAGCTACAGCTTCGTTTACTTTCATATAGCGAAATGTAAAATAATTTTCATCAACAAAAAGTGTGGTTATCAACATATTCTAGTGAATATTTTTCAGGGCACACATGCAGTTTACAATATAAGTGCAAATTTTTCTATCTATGGGATTACCTTCCACTTTGAATAAAAAAAAATAATTACTTGTAAGAGTGACTTTAACACTAAGCTGAGAATAGGACAAAAATTTCGGTATTTTTTTGAAAAAAAATTTTTTGGTATACCTATGTTTTTCTGTATACCAATTTCTCAAAGAAGATATATTTTGTTTTTTATGATAAATTATATTTTTTTCTCAAGAGTGCCTTCACATGAGTCTTCAAAAAGCATCAACAGTGCAGGAAACAATTTTTTGAAGAACCCATCTGATGTGAAGTCATACTCTACTGTTCCTAATTTTTTACAAGGAACTTTTGAGCCGAGTCACATGGAATTAAAAACTGTAAGTTATTATTATGATCAGAAGTTATCTTAATATTTCTGTTGAATATTACTGTTGAATTTTGTACATTGTTGAAAATGTGGTATTATTGTTAGCTTTGCTATTAATAGGTCAAACGTTCATTGAAAATAAAATTAGTAATTTGAATATCAATATTTTCATGAGAGTGAGACCACTACTTACGCCCAATTTGTACTATCTCTATTATGAAATGATAATTTGGAATATTGGCAACCATGTATTTGCTATTTATATCGCCATGCTGTAAATGAAATCCTATTAAGAGTATCTTAATTTTAAAATTTGTTGCGTTGCATACCATGCCAATGTGTAAACTTTACTTTGTCAATTGTGAAACGAAACTGCTATTTCAGTTTTGAAAGCTGAAAATTGTTGGTTGGTGTCAAATACGGCGAAGCCAATTAATCAAGTAATGATTTCGATAACCATGACAGAATTCATAGCTCATAGTCTTCTGGGGTATTCGATGGTTATTTGAAACTTTGTAACTTGAAGCTCTGTAAATTATCTTGTATCAGCACTAACCCCTTGCTTTATTTTGCCTCGTTCAAACTCACAAAATAAGCCTAGTTAGGCTGTGAATATTATTCTTCATTCTTTACATAGCAATAACGTATTCGACTCATAAGTTTCAATTAAAAGTATAATTTTAGTTTCAAATATTGCAACAATATTCTTTTATTTTTAGTCATTATCATCAACTCAAATCAAATCAGGCATCCAACAAATGAACTCTGTTATTCCATCTAATATGGATGATAGTCAGCTAATTGCTTTGGATGCATTGCAACATTTACATGTAAGTTATATGAACAGTCACACTGAACAGTTCTACTACCAAGTTATCATTTTAACGGCGTACAAACAATCAAAAAACCACAAAATACCACTTCATATCTCTGTTACCAATTCACCATATTTATTTTGTAACCAGGTTCCTCAACTTGTCAATTCATCCTCAAAACTTCAAGCGGGTTCTTTTGATAATCGTACATACAATCAGACAACTCCGAATACAAATTCCGCAACGCCACTATCATCAAAAGTATCAACTGCTTCCATTGCGACACTGAACTTTGATTCCGTATCATTATCGACACCCTTGTCAACACCGGGTTTTATTTCTGTGCAACCTGGCTATGTGAATCCAAAAAAACGTCAACGATGCTTGAGTGACCCCACTGATTGTCTTTTGAAGCAACCAATTAAGACATTTACTGGGACGTTCCATACCATGCCTTACAGACCACATTCGTTACATTTAAGCCAGCCTAGTATTCAGGAAATACAAAGTGTCAATAAGGTCTCGACTGACATGTTTGGAATTGGCGGTAGTCAACATAACGATGGGTTGAATAAAATTGGAGATAATGACAGTTGTGAATTGCGACATAAGATATATCCGGGCATACCAAGCGAGACAGCTTATTCAAATTTCTCTCCAATCAAATATCCATTTCAGACAAGTGGCAGTGAGTCTCTATTACATTTTTTTAGTTTAACATTGATATTGTAATAAAAGTATTAGTATAACAATCTGTTGGAACAATAACATGTTCTTTGCAAAGTGAAGACGTCAAAAATTTTACAAAACTATGTGTACAGTATGTTTAAGAAAGATGAACATGATTATACCCAATTTTTTTATGTATGTAACAAATTTCCTGAATATTCTTAATATAATTCAATGTTAATTTTTTAACAGATCGTATTTCTTCAATTGACAACACAATGTATGGTAGGACAGGTCTTCCTACCGCTCCACAAGTACCCCTCGTCAACTTGCATTCAACCTCTGTCAATATGAACTTGGTTAGCAGTATGCTATCCAGTCCACTTTCTACTACACAAGAACAAATGATGTCAAATCCAACATTATCGAAGCCTGAAATATTCCAAGGATGGGCGGGTGGTTTGCCACGTTGGTCTCCAAATTTTCAGTACGGATTGCAGCATCAACCACCCTTGCATTCCAGCTATAACATGAATGCCAGTAACATTAATTGCAATAATAACAACAATTCGAAGTCTGACTCTAATGGTCAAAATATAGTGATTGCATCCAATTTACTACCACTTATGGTTGGGTCTATGGTCGTGAATGGTACAAATCCAAATATTGCATTGGCTACTGCTGCGGCGACATTGCACGAACTCGGTAGTCATATAACACCTTCCGCAATGAAGGAACCCTCTCCTACATCACCATCTGTACCTACGAAGAAATTGAGAGTTGATAGCCCTCGTGAAGACTGTGGATTAGACTTATCTCGTCCTAGGAAAGCTGCTTCAGAGTTTGCTTAAATTGTTTTAAATGAAGTTGCCAAATATTTAGATTTTCAATCAGTATACTCTTTTCGATACCGGAGCTTTACTATTTACTTTAAGGCTTTAAAAACTTCAATTGAACATGAATGTGTTGTTTGTCATATTAAAAGATCATATTTGAACAGGTTTAACCTAATTGTCAATGCAGTACCACACTGAACATTTCACTGTTGTAGATTGACATTATTGTATCAATCTAAGGTGCCATTATGACTAAACTCAACCATAAATTTTTCACATCCAATCAAAAATAATGTATGGCAGCAATGTGTTTGCACTCCCACAAACAGTCGTAAAAAAAATTTCCGGTTTTGTGCTATTATAATTTGAGGGCTTTCAGATGCAAGAATCTTCATGTTAGTGAGTGTACAGTCACTTTTGATTTTTTTTTAAATTTTTATGTACTTGTAACAGCTTTTTTACAAGCAAAAAAATTGTTCCTAACTGCCGAATTAGAGATTTCTTTGTTATTCTTTTTTTACTATTCACTTTTTCGTATGCCAAGTACTCTTCATTACTCAAAACTGTCTTTATTGGTGCTTTATCTTTTTTTTTGTCAATCTTCTCAGAAAACTGCTCATTTTGTGAATCATTTTGAATCAATACTTTACACAGAAATGACTAACCCTTTTTACCGTAATACTTCTTTCTTTCACAACTTTTTATTTTGTTATACTGTGCTGTCAAATATTTGTGAGTCTGATCACCGAGGTTAAATTTTCCAAACCGAAGACTCATTTACTTTCTGTAACACGAATCATGACGCACTGAAATCTAAATTTGACTTTTTTAACATCAAATTATGACAAGTAAAAGTTATATGATATTGTTCAATGTCTTATGCAAGTTTGTTTTTGTCAACATATTTGATTGAAACATGGCTAAATGTCAGATACAGTTAGTGGTACTTTTCTGTTAACATTAGTTGTAATAGACTTGATAGAAAAATTGTTTAATGTTTCGAATTGTCAACAATGTGCCATAAACATATAGTCAGTGGTATTTGGTCAGGTCTCAAACGTGTATCCTGGCTCTTTACACCGTTTAATTATTATGCAGATACTGTTACATTTTGAGGCAAATAAACATACGTACATACTTTTCTGCTTCGAATTGTCAAAAATGTGCCATAAACATATAATTATAAAATTATATTATAGTACAGCTTATTTTGTTGAGTGGCGTATCACTTTTTAGTTGGTTATGTAATTATTATTCCACACAATTGATATGTTATTCGCAAACAATCAACCAGACCAATGTTGAATCCCACAAAATACTAAATCAATTTTAATTAATTTTATATAAAGAATAAAATGTTTAAATGTTTCAAACACTATTTGGTGCTAGCTTCCATTAAAATGAAAAACTAGGTAATTCCATATTTCATGGCCAACTTCTTCAATTTATTTAATGTTCAAAACTGTACAAACTGTTTTCACATTCATTATATGTTCATCTGTCTCTTGTGATTCATACTGAAATTTTCACCACTGTATGCAATAACTCTTCAAGGTTTTGATAGAAAAGAAATATTTTACTATCACAGCCACTGTCGCTTTTTAACTACATCCAACTTATTTTACCATCGCTGTAAAACTAAAAACCTGACAAGGCTTCTGTAAATTCATCTTGAGAAACTTTGATTTACTATTATTACTGCCAGTTATTTAAAAAATCCCTTGATTTATTAGTCAAGCTATCGTCTTCAATTGTTGTAATTTTTGGATAAATAAATTTCACAACATGAAATGAAAATTGTGTTATGTTAGGACTGATTGATTTTGTCCAAACCTTTTCATTTATATGTTGGCGCAAAAGAAATTGGCGATTATTTTGAACCAAAATTAAGTCTTTTCTTCGTTTCCTACATATAATAATAGGTTTATTTGTCATTTTGGAAAATCGTTTTGGATTTCAATTTGAAATATCCTAGTATGACATTGACAATCATGCGTTATGTGATACTTCTATGAATCAGATACCGGTACAAGAAATTGGAACTGCCACATTGAATATTGTGTATATTTATTTGATAATGTTTTCGTGCCATTTTATTTGTTCAATCATACCTTTGTTACTTTGAACTATGCGTACTAGACCGACACAATCAACTAATATTTTTTTTATTTTATTCTTTACTGATTTTAAATATTTTTGGTCAAATTATGAAGTCGAATTTGCTTTTGGGTTTTCTGTGCATTATAAGTCTTTTTTATGTTAATTTCATTTTACCTTACTTGATGTGTATCTGGACTGATGTATAAATTCTTATTTCATTGAAGTGAGGTTTTTTTCGAAAAAAATAAAAAAAAAACATTTGAAAGGTGTTTTGAACCAATTTCATGAAATTGCTGTACAGAAAGAGTCAACCATTTTCAGGAATTCAACTCTCAATGCAAGTCCTCAACCACAATTTATTTTGGTATTTGGATATAATTCCATTGCAATACAATACAATATACCGCTTCTCAGTGAACAGATGTAATAATACGAAGGCCAACATGTAACTGGAAGGCGTTTTAGGAGTTTGCAGTCATTTTCTTCATGTTGCATTAGCAGACCGGGGTCAATGTAAATATAGCTAACAAATTCAATCCTATCCTTTTTGTTCCGGCCGCGGTTGTGAAATCCACCAACATTTGGGAAAATGATAAAAAGTTCTATTCTATTGAAGACTTGTTCTGTATTGAAGTATCAAATCAACCTCGTCCTGTTGATGTCGCGTGATCAAATTAATGTTTTAGCCTGGATCATTAATCACAAAGCCGCATATCCGCTACGCAACACAATTGACGTTTGACTCTCTTCCTCTCGCCCTTGTCGTCCGCGTTTCGCAATGTTTGATCGATGTTGGGAATCGGGGAACTTCTATTGTGCTGTCGCTCAAGTCAGGCAATAGACGGAGTCGACTTTTCCTCACTCCAGCATTAGTGGGTCTCGTGTAATTTGATAGATCGCTGGCGCCGAGATCTTTTTTCCGGTCTTCGACATTTCTTTGTTTAGTAACATGATGCACTGCATATCGAATTGACTTGCAGTAACACATGCTTCTATCAAGTGGATATAATTGTAACAAATGGACTATTTGTGGGGCAATTTTATCAAATATATTATCATCACCAGTTTGTAAATCGCACGATACATTCTCAATTTTACGGGTATGAAAAACACATACATGCTCAGTATTCAAACTAATACTCTGTCGCAATCGAATACCATTAACGAATGGCATTCAGCGCTGTAAAGTTTCCGAGCATTTACATTAAAACTGTAGAGTGATTTATTGCCACAAAAACAAATTCAACACAAAGGGCACTGTTGGTAGATCTAGAATCCTTAGTACTGACTGAACAATAAAAATTCATGAGCAGGAACCGAGTTTTCAAACTTACTAATACAACATAGGTTAGGCTTTGATACATGGCTTGTGACGATAACATTGCCATGATTTATCCATTCTGCCCGTTCGGCTACTTGTGCCAATACTTTAGTTTTGTTGCGTTTGTTTCGTTTCGTCGAGTCGTTCTGCCGTTTTATAACAATAATAAAATAGAATTTTGCATCAGTAAAGCATTAATTTATATAAATGAGGTTGAGATGAATGTAAAATTCATATATGAAAAAAGGAAGGTCGTCCATCTCGTAGCGATATTGCTTCGTAAAACTGTAACATTAAAAAAGGATGGGTAATATGTCGCGCCACGTGGTGAATTATTATTTTGAGTGACCGGCACCGATCTCAAGCGTTCAGTAGCGAACAGCACATTACATTGGATTTGGGTATAATAATATTTAGCATAGATTGGTAAAGTCTCTCTTACATTTCCACGGAATCATAAGAAATCCCGCGTGTTTGTTTTCACCCCTGCAGGTAAGTAATATGTCAAATGGCAATCCCATTTTAAAAATTAATTCCATAGAAGGAATATAAGATTTCAGGTTCTCCCGTAGTGTGTGTACCAGGTTAGGGTTAGGCCATAATTTTTTTCCGAATTTCCGTATTTTAGTTTTTTGTCAAGAGTTCGGGGACTGTCTATGTAAGCCAAGTGAATATATATATATACCCCCTGCCCATGGGCTTCAGTCCCTTTACACAACTTGATGTAAAGTAGGCGAACAAAATTAGTTACCTCCATATTGGGACACACACTGCTGGAGTGCCTGGTTTCGTAGTGCCATTAGAACGGCATTCCCCATTTTCCGTCGAATACTGCTTCTTTTTTATCGTTATATAGTACATATTGTAACCCAATATGACATGCAAAGCGTTCCGTTGTTTACATCTCATCAACCCGAAATACAAAATCATTTGATGACAGTGTTCGGAGTAATAGATTCGAAAAATACCTGTGGATACATGCAGTGCATTGTGCATACATTATAAAAACCATGATAAAATTGAATAAAATAAAAAACAATTTGTGTCTTCATATGGCGAGGTAGGGGTTTCATCTCCCACACTTTATGAAATTCACAACTGCCCGGAAGAGTTTCTTTATTTCTTGATTGACTTCTTCTATGCGAAACCCGTAAATAATAGGAATTATAACAGTGTGTACTAAAACAAGAACTAAAATATAAACGTTATATGATTTGATTTGGCATGCTCCCACACTTGGACAAATCAGCAACGTTGCAGGCCAAGGAACACAACTTGTGAGAAATGCAGCAACAAACATGACTAAAGTAACAGTCAGTTTCCGATTTTGTTTTTGCCTCTCGCTTAGCTGAATAGATCCGATGGAAATTCGAGATCGAGATGATAAAGTCCGAGATATCGTATTGAGATTTTCCGAACGAAATTGAGATTGTCTGTTTTCTGCCTCCTTGTTGATGCCTGTGACAACGGTAAATGATAGGACAATTAGCGCAAAAGTACCGTACAGCGCAATTTCTACTGAACAACGACAGTGACAGTTGAGCAAAAAAATATCCGCTCGAGCTTGAACTTCACTCTGCCTTTTTAGCATACGGTGATTTTATAGGTTCATTTGTTCACATTTATAAATAAGGCAACACAACGTTATAAATAAATACACAAATACCTTTGTTTATGGTTATCCAAGCTGATACTACGATTGCAACGTTGAATCCAATAACCGTGGCTGCAGTTATAACACAAAGAATCGCTAACAAAAATGTGAGGACTGAATGGCCTTTTCTCCTGTCCCACCATATCATCATTGCAATTCCAGTCGAGGCAACAGACAAAGTAAAAGTCCATATGACAACGCTGATGATTCTGACTCGTTTCGTTGTAACCCAAGAAGTATACCAAAGCGGACATCTCACAGCAATAAATGTATCAATAGTTGCGGCCAGTACAAAGAAATATGATGCCAACAGTGAGGTGGTAAACATTGCTTGTAGGGAATATGTTTCCCAAAAGAAACGTCGTTCACACCTGAAAAGTATGTGTAAAGTAGTTAACGAATAGAGCGAGAAAAATACCTGTTTGTCATTAGGGCTAGGCATTTCGAATCGAATAGTACAATATTCAAATCGGATCAGACTCAGAGCAAAATTTCAAATTGCCGCCATCTTGTTTTATTCTTTCCGCCAATGATCGAGGTAAATTTCTCAATTTTTTTATTAGAGCCAGATTTTTTAACGATTTCTTACATATATATGACTCTTTTCCGTAGTGAGTTATTGATGAAAACGTGTTTTTTATTGTGTGTAAACGCTCAGCAATCTGCCTGAGTGATGTATTCTATGTTTTCCATCTAGTACCTGATACAATAAAAAGGTACATATACTTTTATATCTCCCTAATATTCAAGATTCGATTAAAAAAAATATTCGATTCGACTTGAAATCGCCAGGTATTCGAAAATGCCCAGCCCTATTTGTCATGACTCATAAACTGCGACAACCTGTTATTTCATTAATTTTTTTTAAAGTAGTTTTTCCAACTGTACGCGATATATTGCTCGATGTAAATGTACACGATATTCAAAGTTTAAATATAAAACTTTCGGATAAACTTCTTAAGCAGGGTTGTCCAACGTTTTTGGTCAAAGGGCCACATTTAGTTTACGAATGGTTGCGCGGGCCACTTGACATGGTTGGTATGTTTCAGTTTTCAAGATACATAGATATTTCAATACCAAGTATGACACCGCTTTTATCCAATAAATTTGTCAATATTCGGCGCGATGGACGATGTAGCCATGCATAGCGAATTTTTCATATGACTGTCAGAAATTAGTGATCTCACGGGGGATTTGAATTGGTTCATCAGCTAAAAAAAACTTGCTCTTACAAGTAGCCTATGTGCTGTCAGATATTGAGGGCATAAAAACCGCCTCTTCTAGCTTCAAAGAAAAAAAAGAGATTGAAATACATGGCACACGATAAAAATAAATTCAAACATCTCTCTCCAGCAATACCGCTCACAATGGGACTTAAATAAGCTTTCGATAGCCGGGTGGTACTTCTCGCACGTTTGAATGACAAGGAATAATTTTTTTAGTAGAGGTTTAAATAATGGCCTAGATTTGTAAAAGACATTGGGATTCGAATACTACCGCGCGAGCCACTCGGAAACCTACGGCGGACCACGGGCTGGACGACCTTGTTCTTAAGTCTACTAGTATTGACATCATGGTTCTATATGCCAACGCTTTCTTACTGATGTTGAGTGGAGGTCTATGTAATAAAAGTGTCATTTTATATAATTTTACAAAATTAAAATTACTGTCTTCCTTCACCCTGCGAAATCACAACTTCTCCATGTTTTGGAATAAACCGTACGTATGCATGCATTTGTTGCCCTCTAGAGGATTTTAACAGGTCAGTTTAATTAATAAGTCTGAAAGCTGAAAGCCTGGACATCAAGGGGTATTATATTAAACGTAAAATTTAGCCTTGTAACATATGGCTCAAGTGCTCAATTTATAATTTATGAGACTGCTCGGATGCGAACCCCCAATCATTAAATTTGTGTTCCGAAATTTTTCGACTATCAACAAAATCTGACGAACGAATCTAAAAGGGAATTCCTCTGGGAAATAAATATGCCAAATTAACAGCCCACTAGCCGATGACCAATTCTAAAGCTCAATTTTTCTCTTTCCAAGCGTGTGATACTAAAACGAATGGCCAACTTGGTCGATAAAATATAGGACCTAATATTTTGCAAAAAAATGTCTTAGTTAGAATTGTGGATTAAAGAAATTATTCCTTTACGTGCCTCTCTGGTATTTACCATAAAGCATTCTCATAGTGTAATAACCGCCTCTTTGATGACAGAATCCTATATACTTTTACAATAACATTGTCTTAAACAAATATTCCACGCTATCGAAGATAAATGTATCACAACCGGTGAATAGCAAAACAATTTAGTTTGCCGACGAATTACTATTCAGAAAAACTTCATCAGGGCATGATATGGGAAGCACGATATGATATTGTTTATGATATTTCACCGGTTGTGCTTTATTTATCTTCGACGTGATATTGGTGGCAAACATGCTATGACGAAAACGTGAAAATAACTATTAATATCAATTGAGAATATATATTATAAATATAAAAATTATATTTACTCACGTATAAATTGTTGGACAAACTGATATGGTTCGACCATTGTATAAGACGTAATTAAACGCAAGTATAACATCAGCCAGTGAAAAATGCCAAAGGAAATAAAACATCTTGCACTTCTTCCCCAATTTCAATGAAGCAACAACGAAGAGTAGTAGCAGATTTTCTATCAAGGCAATAACACCTAAGGTTATGATTGAATATGATATTCTGAACTGCTTGACGTCACAATTGTTAACACAACTTGTTGTATACATTGTGCTGGTTAAGAAATATGCTTCAGTCGTTGTGTTTACTTCTTCCTGTAGAAAAATATATTTGCACTTATTTTACCCATTGATTATGTTTACTAGCATTGCTATTACTATTTAAAATTAAATACACACTATTGCGTTAGCGCAGAGTTTATATTTTGCATGACATGGATGGTAGCAGTTGCCAGTTTAGGCATCTGGGTGAAACAAGCATAACTGATTTGATATTGGCCTTTGTATAAATCAAGCCGCCATCAGTGTACATTAGTTCAGTCCTCGTATGACAAGAATCAAAAACCAATTTCAGTAAAAGACAATGACGCAAAGAATCACTGGGAATTGAATATTTTTATTCCCACATTCTGTATCTCATTTTGAGTATATCGTATACCATCATTGTGTTCCATTGGGGGAACACATCGCGTCCAAAATCACCTGATTTGATCATGGGATATAAAATTATTTCAAGAACATGTTCTCCCGAATATTGGACTCACTAACCCCAGGTTCCCTCATTTCACAAAGTCTTGTCAAACCTGAAGCTTCATAAAACAGGGTCACTGTCCTCTGATTATCACGCCATTCTCATGAATCCCCCACTGGTTGGTTATATGGATATATACATATATATAGGCTTATAAAAAATATCAGGTATCATGCGATTACACTAAATATTATTTTAAAACTGGCGCTTCGTTAAAAATATTATGGAATCATTAAAATTGCACCACATTAACTAAGAGCTCAAAACACTTTTTAGTCTTCGACTACCAGATAAGCCTAACTAAATAGTGAAAACCAAATATTAGATGAAACCCGTCCAAAATTTTCGTTAAATAAGGTTTCATTTAGAATCATAATAGCTTGTATGGCTAGTATGTACTAAAGACTATTCTAACCTATCAAATCTTCTCTGAATATTGTAGCCTCACCTTGAATGAGAGACCATAAGAAGTTGTTGATAATTCCGATCCATTTATTTCGAGACCATCAGTAACATAATCCGCTGATCCTTCTTCATCTGACATACTTATAATTAATGGCATCTTCGTTAACATTGAATAACAGATCGTAAGTTCATGAAAAAATTATCATTCAAACTAGTATAATATGAATAGGAATATCTATTAAAAACATCGCAAAATATCCTAGATATGTGTGAGAAAATGTTAACACATCAACTCAGTAAACCTTTCTCCACGTTAACCCTTGTCCATGATAATCCACTATGATAGCTTAATGATAACGATTTACTAAAAGCACGTTGCGGAAGTTACTTTTATACTATTTTTCTGTTAGAAAAAGATTCATGTTAATGGCGTGTACTATGTCTGGTCAGGTTATGACCGTCGCACGGGCGAGAATATTCCTTCGTCGTTTACATATTGGCATATATATCAAACCTAATGAGATTTTGATGAGCAAATATTGATTGCGGGGCGTAAACAAAACTCGACCGTGACATTTTTGGTCTATCTTAATTGTTGCAAAAAGGGAAAAAACTGACTAGCATTTCACGGTATAATCATTTTATGGAAATTAGGAAATACCTGCCTATTTACGGCAAGTCGAGCTTAAAACATTGCTAAATAAATTCCATGTCCATCAGGTCATGGGATATGCCTGATATTTAATGTTGTTCTAGCTCCTGTTGTTTGATTTGATTCATATGTATGTGCCTCGAATTGTATTGTTTGTAAGATAACTCTCATCGCTCATCCTAGCATTATAATCTTATATACTAAGATTTTGGACAGGAATTCCTGGAACGTTTTATTCTGCATCTTCTTGGTGTTAATGGCCGGATCCAGACGGACTTAATTGAAAAAATTTGGCATCTTTATCACAATTGTTTGTTTGGTAGGATGAAAGCGTGGAATTCTTTGGCGCCCTAAATGAGTCTTCCTCATGGCAATTCCAGTCGGTGGTGGACATTTACCCACCGCAAAGTCGTAGAAAGCGAAAGGTCGATGAGTGGATTTTAATACTAGGACTATATATATATAACATTTTTATGCAGCAATTTTCTAATTATCAAATCATTTTACGACACTTCGTTGAAAAATAAAAGAAAATAGGCCAAATAGAAAACCTTGTAATTTAACTAATTTGTTAGTTGCGATCATTATCACGCTACTCTTTCGGTCCTGTTTTCTTGGGCGTTTTCTTCTGTCATCCTAGGGCTGACCGGCGCTCGATTTCAGACGTACCAAATCTAATCTAAAACTCTCAAAACAAGTTTGCCTTTCTCATAAGTTTTTGCGTTCCATTAATCTACTCAATCTGTCCTAGAATGCGCTAAAATACAGGACAATTTTCTCGGATGATTTGAAGGTAATTAGGCGATATTTTTTGAATTCTAAGAATTCATTGAAGCCATGAAAACATATCTTCAAGTAATATTCTCCATCATCTTATATGTTTGCATTACAAAGGATGATTAACCACATCGATGTAAAGATGTTTATTCATAACGTGAAGAGTCAAACATCAAATAATGTTAGAAACCAATTGCTGTTCGATTCTGGCTACTGGAGTAGAAAGGTTGTTTTCAATAAATCATTTTCTCAAATACTATATCGTAATATTTATTTATGGTAAGAATCGTTCATTGGTATATTTTATTTTAATCTTTCTCCGTATGTAATGTTTCTACATGATTAACCTATCGCTGACTGAAATCCGTGAGTAAACAAGTGCTGCAATCTACATGGAATTCGAACATTTTCTGATTACCAGCTTAGACAAATAAAATGTAAATAGAGAACTAAAGTTCCCACAAAAATAGATGTATCTGACCAAGTACAAATCCGTTCGGATCTTACAATATTGACTTTTCAAATACACGGCCATTCATGACAAAAGGAAAAAGCATAACCTCAAGTCAATATAACTAAATCCAAACGCCTGTTAAAAATATCAATTCCAAAAATACTAAGCATCAGCGACGAATTTGTCATATTGATCCTTACCCTTGGGACAAGACCGAATCAAAATATACTTTTTTGAATTTGAAAATATAAACTGGTGACGAATATTTTTGTGCCATCTCCAGAACGCCGATCTCACCGATAAACATTCCCATGTTCTGCTGAGTAAAATCGTTTTTTTTTTACTAGAAATACTGCCCCGTTTTGTGCCGTTCAGCGTAGTAAATTTCAATTCATAACATTCTTTGAATTTATTTTTAAAATAAATATATTTCTGGCATTATATTAATATCCTAAAGGTCTTTGGAAAATTGTAAGATTTTTCTGGTCATGAACGTTTCGAAATTCAGGTATTTTCGATTTGAAAAGCAGTTTTGCTCAAATTTGAATCTGAATTCTGATTCTTCCTCCATGCAACTTGGCGGTCACAATTTGACTCACACGTACGAAAATCTGGAATAAATATAACAGCTACTCGTCCAACTCGTCGCTTCACTGACGTAAAAAACAAAACGTATTATCCTGAGCGACGTTGAACTACATCACAATCCTCATCGAAATGAAAACAATCACCCGTGTACAATTGGAAATGACGTTGATCACAACAGCTGATTTTTCACGTTTTGATTGTGTTTTGGAAACAATCGTGTTTTCGTGGGCTAAAACCAATTTAAATCGATGCTATACATCACTAATTGCCGTCTACGAGCCATTAGGACCATCACCAAACGTTCGTCGGAAAAAAGTGTTCCATCGTTAAGGTCAGTATGACGTCTCATACATGACAATATTTCTCGACGATACATAATTAATAACGGAAGTTACAAACATACGGAGCATAACACCTTATAAGGCAATGTTGACAATTTTTGTCACGTCTACATTTGAAGCAAAAACAGAATAAATGCTAAACTGTATTCGGGTATTATTGAGTATATGCCATTACTTTTTTTTTTAAATTTAATTTCTCATTATTAATATATATTATTCTAATGATGCATGAAATTTAAACAAAATGAATAACTACAGTTGTGATTCAGGTTTTATATTATTTATGATTTTTCTGGAACGTTGAATCAGAAATTTTTTTTTACATTAATATATCTAAATAAGCATCATACGTAAACTTATGACAAAATTAACCCTCATTTTGTTTTGCCACGCGGTTAGTAAAAAGGTTACTAGCTTTGGTTTATGGATTTGGTTCAGTTTTGTTAAGAGTTTTCGACAAAAATACTAAATTTTTTATTTATGGAACTTGTCTGCGCAATCTTGTTTATTTGATATAATAAACTTATAAAACATGTTAAGAGTAAATTTGTCTACAATTTTCTTGTATTTTTTTTTTGTTTCTTGTCATTTTTTCTTTTTGTAAATCAAAATATTGTGAATGGTAGGATACGCTAGAGAATTGAGAGACAAAGTATTGCCATTCCAATACCACACTTCAATAAAATCACACGTCATGCCCCCAAATCAAAATAAATCATTATCGTTCATTATCTAATGTCCACAATCAGCTTGTTACTTGGTGACCATCTTTGGGTATTGGTTATAGATGTGACCAATATTAGCCATTTGATATACATGGCACGAATAAAACAAATTGGAATGACCAAATTGGTTTGATTTAATTTATAAAAACATCATTTCGGATTTTATTAATGTCATGAATTGACATGATGATATGTGCGTGGCCATAAGGTGATACGCCACACTCCTTTTAAAAAAATGATATCGTGGAGCAGATTAAAATTTCGGGTCGTTTATACGTAAGTCTATTTCGAGATACTAACCACCAACTAAACAACGGTGTTTGGATAGATACAACATGATGAGTTCGTAAAAATAAGTTTTCAGTCCTATGACTGTATTATGCGTTCCTTACTTTCCTAGAATCTTGTTTATTACTCACAAAATCATTTCAATTTTATAATTCAGTACAAAATAAAGAATGATTGTTAAATTTGATTATCAGGTTCTCAGGTTTATACTTAAACAAGGTCGCTCAATAAAGGAGAATTTTTAAATGATTAGTTCAAGTTTAATCTGAAGCGATGTTACTGAGACTATACATTGAACTTAATTATATTGGAAATTTCGAAAAATCACAGTAGAAATACAAAACCAATTTTAACTATGATTTATAACTGTAAATAATTCGCAGACAGGCATCAGTAATCTTCCTAGAAAAACTATCCATCGCTGAACGTCGATCATGTATGAATCGCGTATCGCGAAAACAAACGTTTTCTCTGTCTACTACATAAAAACACCTCCCTTCAATTGATGTGTATTCTGTTGTGGAATAAAACACCACCCGATGAAATGTGCCTGACTTTCGTGGACATCTTTTCAATAGCACTGGCATTGTTACAACATTTTCATTGTACCGCTTCACGCAACTCAGTAACAGAGGCGAGTCCCGGTGAGTCGACTGATACATATAATTGTGAATAACAAGACTTATCGTTGACATAAAATATGCCAGGTGGTGGATTGGAATCGTTTATTCAGGTGAATAATAAAATTTTGGTAAAATTCAGGTAAAATTTTGGTTAACTAAAATTAAAAATATACTGGACGATGTACAATGCAGCATTTTCCTGAATAATCATATTATTTAGAGTTCTTCAGGCAGTTGTTCTGTACTATACACAGTTTGTATGATGTATCCATAGTATTTTATTTTAGGACGTGTTGTCTACATTTGAAAGGGTATGCACTGCTAGGATAGATTAGTAACAAGAATACTATGTTCTAATTGGAGTTTTTGAGGTTATCAAAACAGCATACAAAAAATAATAAAATTTTAATTTTTTCAAACATTCTAAAAATCAACTCAAATTTCTTTTTCTAACTTGTGAACTGATTGTCGTTCAATTCTAAATGTATATTTACTGAAGTCAGTGTCAATATAGTGAATGTCATAGATTGCAGTGTTGATTCAAAATCCTCAGATGTTATTACGTGATGTTCACATCACACGCCTCATAGAATATCGATCAAAAAATCAACATTTCGTCTCACCCCCTCGGAGATTAGCTGTTGCACACTATTATTAATATATGTACTCATATTTGTATTTTATGAATAATGCTTCTATTCGCATATTCAATAAGAGATAACGATGGAGTAGGTACATCGAAAATAGGTGACAGTTAGACAAAAATTGAGATGCGAAAATGATTGAAGCATTCTAAATCACGATATTGAAATTACTATCCCAAATCCCACTATTATCGGGTATTTTGTGTTATTTCTTCTAATATTAGGAGGGTGCAATTTTCTATTAAAAAAGGAATATTATATTAACAGTGTGAGTTTAATTGGATAACTAAATGCTATTCAATTAATAATTTTTGGCAATGTATAGAATGAACAAGCATGCACAATTTTCAATTATCATGAAACTTTTTCCTAATCCGTATATATATATGTTCAAATATCTAGAAATTAGAAGAGTGCATTTTTGTGTTTCACGATTGTCCGCATGCTCATCGATCACAAAAATAATTTCCTTAGATATGTGATGATTAATTACAACCTTGGATATTAGATAAATATCTTTTTGATAAGATCTACGAATTTCTCCTAAAATCGGTAAATTTTGGTTTATAATGGCCTAATGAAACATATCAGCACTGCATTGATCGCGCCCGTAGGCATAATTTATTTCAATCATGCGAGGCAAGGCCGTTTGTTGTGGCGACTAAATTTCATGAATGAACGTGACGTTCGTTAATAACTGCTATTAAGCTTATCGGGGGATAGATAAAAAGAGGAATAATAAAAAGATATGCCCTCACGCGACCATAAGCGCATTTTTCTAAAATGCTACTATTTGTGGATTTTGTAATATTCTTTGTACAACGAATTCGTGTTCTGCATTGTGGCATGATAATCTAATTCTAGAGGGTTCAGTAAAACCTATTCGTAATATATATATATAATTTATTTTTTTTCTATCTTCATATATATATTTGTTTTGAGAGTGTTTGTTGTTTACAGACTAAAATATATCCCACTGCTACCACGAATGAAGCTGACCACGTTGTACGAAGAGCGCTTGCAATGTGCCGGCTATGTTATGAAGAGATTGGCGATGGGGTAGAACAGGTAGAACTTTTTGGTGTATTACTAACCGCAATATATATATTAATTATAAAAAAGTGAAATGTTGTCCTCTTTTGCTCATTTCATTTCGACGAGCGCTTTGATTTCATAATGAGGGAACTATCAGGCATATTTAATATAATATACAGTATATAACAAACTCCATTTGCTTCCGTGTCACTTACAAATATTGCACTCTCTCGACGCGCCACCCGACCCACCAAGTGGTACGCAACCAAAGTCTAAACTACTAGAACAGGGGATCTCAAACGGTGCCGTAGACAATTTTTTAGTGGACGTAAAGCTAACTTAAAATATTCGTTAGATTTGATCTTGCATGCCCTATTTTGGATATTTGCATTTCTTTATTTTGTATATTTACGTTCCATCCACGTATTTTCAACGCGTTAATTAAATAAAGCATATTTTCGCCTTACTATCTGTTTTTGAGGTGGGGCGACATTTGACAAATTCTAAAAGGGGCACGGCTCAAAAAGTTTGAGAACCACCGTACTAGAACATTCGACTAGCAGCAACTAACGATGGACAATACTTTTGACTTCGAATTCTGGTAACTTTTGGTACACAGAAATGTTGCACTCCAACTTTAGGATGTTTGGACATTTTGACAACAACGATTTGTGAATTTGGTTCCCAGCTACGAGAAGTTTAGAAATACGTGTTCGACACCGATACCAGTAAAACGTGACTGCTTCATTCAAACCCTGCTGCCATACATCACCCAAGTGTAAGGCTAAACAAACCATAATAATTTGCACCCACCATTTTCTAGGTTGCTGAGAAGCTGAAGGAGAATGTGGGGCCGCATTGGAAGGAAGAGTATGCTGCTAGAAACGCTGAAGAGCCGAGAATGGAAAAAACAAACATTCGAGCTAAAGGGAAATGAAATTTATCAAAATATATATTTATATTCGTTTTATGTTTAATTCTTTTTTTGCGCAACTTTATGCCGATAGCAGCGTGCGAGGAAAAGTAACATATTCATAAGCTGATCTGTCCCAGTAAATATATATATGGACTTCGCGAAAATTACAACGCGGCGTGTTTAATGTCTACTCTAGAAGATGAAAATTCGTTAGTGGTTTCATGTATTTTATCCTCAGTTTGCTAAGTTAGTTTTTTGTTATTTATTGTAATACAACGATTTTATTTGAACACAGAACTGGTCGAGCATAATAACATTAAAATGAGTTAAAGGTCAGTAATCAGTAATCAGTAATTTATTTTTTCACCATTCTAAAGCACACAATGTGAATACACAATACAAGAAATAGGAAATATGGTACCTTAGGGGCCAAGTATGAAGTATTAAGCGTGTAATGGTATGTAATGTTTAAATTGATAATATATATATATAAAGCAGTAGTTTTATCCTTCCTAATCATTTCTGAAGGTTCCAAATTTTTTAATAAAATTTTTTAGTTTGCCGGTATATTCGATCTCGGAATAGTTTCACTATACCAATTGCAGAAAAGTCGTTTATAGTATGGCGTGGTGAAAGATGAAAACGTGTTCGCCAACCACGAGATCGATGTTCTTCACATTAATGCTCTAGATATGTTTTGTTATCATGGATTACAAATGCCTGCCTCTTTCGTCGATAATTTCATACCACATTTCCGAATTGTAAGTTATTCCTCGATTAATGCTTTGCTGTCGGGTCGTTTTTGTCCCACTTTACAACGTCTTGTCCCGTCGTCTCGACTAGGGATGTAAGTTTCAGAATATCGAAGCGATTCGAATCAACGTCAATTCGAAGCGATTCGAAGCAATTTAAGAAAAGGGGGCTTGATTCTATTTAAAAAAAATTCAATAGATGACACAAGGCAATTGCACGACACAACGGCGCCGCCTTTATAACGACCAAAAGCGTTTATTATCCTCACGTTCACAGCTTTCCAAAGCCGTGACACTCCCAGAGTCGTTATATTTCATATTGGTGGCAGCTCTCGAGGAACCAATGGTTTCGCTCAATTTTGTTCGACTACCGCAAATGTTACAATGTTCCACAAATATTTTAAACGTTTCTTCAAATTATCTACATAATATTATTATAATAAAACATCATCGCTTTATACCTTATCAAAAACATGTCTGCGATGCTTCCCTGTAGCATTGCTTCTTTCAAAATCATGGCGCATACGGTACTAACTATAGCGTTCACCAATTGGATAAATTTTGAAGATCAATTTTAGAAGAAACAGTCGCTATACACGCGGTATTATTTGCAAACAGAATTGTATGTAAGTAAATATGTACCTGAGTATACATTTATGCAACAAAAAATAAATTTCAGCCGTAATATATTTGGTAGTTGATACATCCATGCAGTGTGTTTTTCTAGTAACTTTCTTAATTCTTTGGGCTCGTTATTGTTATTTTATCAAAATTTATACTATATTTCTTTCAAATTTGAAGAAATTCAACGATAATATGATGATATACTAAATAGAATCAGATTCGAAAATATTTGAATCGGAACATTGTGATTCTAAATTCGATTCGAAAAAAAATATTCGAAACTTACATCCTTAGTCTCGACCGGTCAGGCAAAAGTCCCGCTTTGGTTCTGAGCCAGCATAATACACGAACACTATCAATTAGCATGTACTCGTTACTGTTTTTGCTGTGTAGCGTACCTGTAGCCAACTTACTATAGGTGAATGCGACAGAGAATATGCGCAGGAACTCTCGATGACAATATGGCCAATGAAGACAGCGGGGATGGCTTTAAATGTAGGCCTATGTAGCAGGGTTGCCATATTGGCTTTTTTAAGGTCAAATTTGCCATTTTTGATTTTTTCAAACTTGTTTGGCTTCAGATTTTCCGTTTGGCGTTTTTTCTGGTTTTTTGAGTCTATTCTAGTGTCTATTATTAAAATCATGTGAAAAAAATATTTTGTGTGTTACAATAGCCTATTACCGCTAATTAATAGCCTATTAGTACTTAGCTACTTAACATTTGGATGTCCCCGAGCATCGATTTCCTTGTTACTTATCGATTTTAATCGGTAGGTATGCTGATAGGTATTTGTCTGCCTGTTTGTTTGTTCGTCTGTCTGTTAGATGCACGCGATATCTCACGAAAGCGAGATTGAATCTGCTCCAGATTTTGCATGTGCGTTCATCATATGTCGTACCAGAAGCCTGTTGATTTTGGATGAATTATGTAGTATAATTAGCTTTATATATAATAATTAAACATATTATAATTAAATTTATTAGTGATGGGACGCAAGGTGTCACTATGGAGTAAGAGCGCTGTTTTGGGGTATCCCTAACTTTCGATCGGTAAGTCTTCGGTCTCTGACCGATATTCTCGTTTATTACCTTAACGCTTAACCATGCCCAATAAGAAATAATTGCAGTTTCTGCAGCCGCTCTGATTGATGTTCAATTGATGCTCGTTTTTATAGTTTTGCATGATATTTGTCAGTTTTTAGTTCTGTTTCCAAAAATTAGTTGTATAACTTATATTCCATTATGCCTAATGTAGAGCTTCAGTTTAATTGCAGTAATCAAAATTTAGTCTCACGAACGATGTGGGGGGTACGTGGAATATGTTTTACACACAGTCTTCGGTTGAATTGTCTAGTATAGGGCTTCTTAAACTGGCGGTTGCGACCCCGCAGAGGGCCGCGCAATGAATTTTAGGGGTCGCAAAGAGTACACCAATATCACACAAAGTACTATATCTATTGTACTTTTCTAGACTTTCGATTTGAAACAGTCATTAATACTAGTGCAGAACACAAATATCACAATTTTGAGACAATACATAGGATCAGAAGAACAATGCCGACTTAACAGGGTTCACGGAAAATTTTTATATATCAGAATGCGTCGCGAGGTTAAAAGTTTGGGAAGCTCTAGTATAGTATAAAATCATAACCGGTAACATTGCGGGGACTTTCCTAACTTTTCCAAGTCCTGTAGCAATGATACATTCTTCATGATTCAGTTTCAACCTGAGTTGCAATACCAACTAATCCGAATCACGTGTCCAGTAAAAATATTGCAATGATAAGGTATAGAAAATTTTCCCGGGTTAAAGGTCGGGAAACAGCCATAGCCGATACATTTTGAGATTTGCTTGGAAGTTGGACCCAAAGTGACTATAACTGGTTTATAGTCACTTTGGTTGGACCGAATTCGCTGTTTAGGAGCTTATTCTCTCAACTTCACAAATCATTGGAACGGGCGCATCACTTACTACGGTACCGTAATCATCGAAATAATGCTCTGCTACAATACTGACAAAAAATAATGTATTGACATTCAGATACAAGCATGACTTTCGTTTATTTCAATGTTGGATTTGTTCATGATATTGAAATTTTTTCGTCAAGTTATTATGATATTACTCAGGTACTTGTACCGTAACAGGATTGGAGTCAGGAATCCTGCAAAAAAAGATACCAGTATATTGCTAAATTTGTCATTGAGGCCGCAATTCTTTATTTTATTAAGCAGGTTCAATAAAGTTCATAAAATAATGCCATCAACTGGAAAACAAGAGCAGATACGAATAAAACTGATATTTGAAAATGCTCCCCCAGAAATGCCATCCTCGTCAAAGTATATGATTTTGGTGAAGCCTGCAATTTGTGGAACTGTTCATGATTTGGAGAACTTAATCATTCGGAAGTTTGGATTTCCTAAAGGTGTAACGGTATCATTAACTTTGGATGGTTTTGTTCTTTTGTCTACTGAAGAAATCTTTATCCTTGATGATAATGATTGCGTCTCTGTGTCAATACTTTATGACATTCAAAAGAAACAGACAAAGAAAAGAAAACTTTGTTCAAATGAGGAAGAAACTAAATCAAAAACTGTGAAGACACATGAAAAGAGGAAGAAAAAAATCACCAAAATTGCTAAATTTAAAAAAGCATCAGGAAAAATCAAGCCCACAAAACGTAAAGCTGATACATCTGACACAAGTTCAACAGATAACGGTAATTGTAAAATAAATGGAATCAAATTGACAAATGGGTGCTCAAACAATGAGCCATCCCAAAATTCAATTAAAACAAAAAGTAAGATATTGGAAAATCAAAACAAGATTACAAATCAAAATATTCTTAAGCTTCAAATGGGTGAAGGTGGTGTAAAATCTCCAACGAATACTTCATTGTGTAAACATAGTTCAACCAATGAAAATATACATCTAGCAAAGGTATCAAAGAGTTTTTCACGACTCACGCCAAACTCTAATAAACAACACATGAACAATATTTCAGATAACAGCATTGCTAAGATAAATAATGATATTCTGCCAATTCCATCTCATAGTAAAGTTGCTGAGTTTAAGGCAACAGGTCATGTAACATTTTCAAGCAGTTCAGATTCAGAAATGGAAACAGATACACACAAACAGCATTCACAACAAGCAGACAATTCTTTGGAGGTCTGGTTAAAATCAGGGACTACACCAATACACAAAGAAGTGGTAATATCGAAAACTGGTTTGAAAAAACCTACAGATCCAGGAGTTTCTACAAATACTTCTGTGATATACGATAATCCTTCTCAAACAAATCCTAAAGAAACCAACAAATCTGATAATGACGAATATGAAAAACCCTCAAGAGACTATTCTACACTTTTGCCATCGACATGGCCACCACGCATTGGCGATATAATTGCATATAAATTATTAGAAATGTCTGAAAACTATACTCCAGTTATATCAGAATACAAAGAAGCAAAAGTGATGGAAATTTATACTTCTGGTAAATCACCAATAGGGGTTGACTCTGTAAAAATGGACATTTTATGGCCAAAACATTCGCGCGATAAAAAGAAAACTGGAAGATTCGAAATGGATTTGAGTGATGATGAACCTGATGATATGACCAATGAACAATTATTAGAATGGCAAGTGATGTTAGAACCACGCAGGATTGATTGAAAGTCATAAATATCTATTCTAAAATCTTATGGCGACTTTCTGTACTATCAAAAACTTTTGTCTTTAGTAGTCATGTTCCATGTGCAAGCTTAGTCAACTTTGATATGAATACTCGATCAATTAAACATTACTATCAAAGTATTCTTGCCTATTTTATGTCGATTCTTTTTCATATGGATCATTAAAATTCAGTTGCGTTTTCTTTCTTAAACTTTAAGACTGCAGTACTTTATAGATGATTTGTTCATTTTTTAAAGATCATACCATTCAGATAATACAAACACAAAACTCTTTAAGTTTATAATTAGATCATCGCCTATAATACTGTTAACAAATCATACTCCATGGGTAAAATAATATTCTCTCTTATTCAGGGAATTTTGCCATTGCACGTGTAAATGCATAGAGAAAGATAGTAAAGAAGCTCATGCGTTGCTAAGGTGTATTTAGAAATTAACATTTTGTTTCTTTGGCATAGCCAAATGGATGAATTTGAACCCTACCATTGAAATATGATGAGTGTCATTTGCATAAGTTAGCTTCATAAAACTACGAATGGCAACTGTACAACATCTCTTTTCAACAAAATTAATGAGTCATTGGATGTCATATTGTCACACCAATGCTTAACACTTGATTCCACACTATTTTGAAGGCAACTTGGATAAGAAAATGAAACATATTCCTCATTACTCTCATGATCAATAACTTTGAAAATGGTGAGAAGAACCATTTCAAGGCAATTGCTCTCATTTATGTTTGCCTTGAAAAAGTATATTGTGGGATAGCCCAATATACATCCAAATAGAGTACAAAGATTTGCTTGAGGGTGCAATGCGACTATACATGATTTGGCATCTGGAGTGTTTGGTAATTCATATAACTTGCAGTAAATGGTTTGGCATGACTGTGCAATAAGCACAAGGTCTTCATTGTTTGCAATAGTGGGTTCCAAATTTGTTTTACTAATGTCTATAAAAAGGGGAAAACCTTTTGATTTAGCTTTGGAGTGTATATTTAGATGCGTGAAAATGGATTCTAAGTGTGATGCACAGGTCTTGACATTCACTATTAAATTGTGACCTTCCAGTGATAGTATGCAAATACATGATATGTTATACGTTGTGGCAGAATTAGGGTTCGTTCGAATTTTTTGAAGTAATTCTTTTAGGTGTTCCACGTCTGTGACCAGTTCTGGTATGTATGCCGGTCTGGTTCCGCAATAAATCCAATGAAGATTTTTCAGAAAACACAAGATGGAGGAAGTCTGTGGTATTTGCTGATTTCTTTTCCTTTTTTGCATTAAATATCTTCGGACAATGGTCACATTGTCGGCCATTTCAATGTCTTAAAATCAAGCAGCAGCACAACTCGAAATCCTACAATTAAAACGTCCTCAGCAACGGCGTAACATTTTCTACGACGTACAATTATATCGGTATATTAACCATCATCGACAACCTCTATTTGTAGAGTTCAGCCGCCAATGTTAGTTTTTGAAAAGTGCGGCCAAATCTTTTCTTAAACGCTCTAATCGGAAGTTTCTTTGTTTGAACATTACGGTATGACAGATTTACCCTCAGATTTGTTTACTTTTTTGCACACGTGACTTCGCGTATATTAATTTAGAACTCTGCGATTGTTACTTCGTAACATCTGTTGAATTGGGATGTGCAATTTAAAATTATCCCAGTATCTTAGTTACCACCGTAAAAGTGTTAAACAGAGCGGAAAACAGCGGGTTGCCTAATCCGTGAATCAATAACGCGAATTTAGATATCAAATGTTTATTGTACGAGATATCGTTCCGCATCGTCAGTCAGTACAGGGTTAAAATCTAGGGCAATCAATTCTCTTCCTTGCAGAGAATAGCGTCATTCGTCGTTAAGCTCTCGTCGCGTTAAAACGTTAGTTTGTCCTTGAAATTAGAATGCTGGTTTACGCTATTGCAGCTATTTTGGCAGTTTTTGTATATTTGAAGTTTATTCGTAGATCTCCAGAAGATTACGAGATACTGTCGAAATATTATGGAGATAGATGCTGGACCAAGGAAGATGAAATTGTTGATACCTCCATCCGTCCCTTCAAGATTGACGTTAGTGATTCAGAAATTGAAGATTTGAATGAGAGACTGGATAACGTGAGGTGAAATATGCTTTGTTTTATAACATAATACTTGTCATAATAACAACTCAGTAAAGTTGATGTCCAAAGACGAACTTATTTGCTTAATATAACTAATAAAATAGCAGCCGGAAATAGAAATTGAGGAAAATTACAATATACTATGATATACCAGTGTAATGCCATATTCAATGTCTGGTGTGATTGTCCGTTATTAGATGCAACAAAAAATAAATTCTGAAATGTGCCCTAGTCATACTGTATTTTGTTTTTTATGTAGACATGTATTGGTTTCTCGTGACTGTTATCATTGTTAAACTTTTATAGATTTCCTTCTCCATCCCTTGAAGACACAAAGTTCACATACGGTGTTAATCAAGAATTCATGAAGAAATTTGTCGACTATTGGAGGAATTCATATTCATGGAGAGAACAAGAAAAATATCTCAACAAATATCCTCATTTTAAAACAAGAATAGAGGGACTGGATATTCATTTTGTTCACTTCAAACCTAAAACAATGTCAACTCTAAATCAGGTTAGTGCTACAAATTTTTGTATGATCCCCGCACAACTTTTATTTGTTCTACAAACTTAGATTTTAGTTTTGATTCCAAAGTTTATTATTGCACAATATTTTTTACTTGCTCAAAGAATGGTTCTCCTATAACAGGGATGGGTAAATTTTTTTGCAAGGCCCACCTTCACAAAATTGTTTTTGCAAATATTCCATTAGAAATTTCACTTTGATGTCACAGTTACTATTCATATTTGCTATAATAGTGTGAAATGAGGAATGACGTTGTTCAACCAGAGTTGGAAATTATTAATAGTTTTAACAGTTCAAGGTTTACTCTAAATATTTTAAATAAAATTCAAATATGATCTAAATTTTGTATGTAGTGTAAGATATCTTCACAATTTCTCCCAGGAGCAGGCTGTAGTTTGCCATTCCCTGTTCAATACTCACTTAGAACTGATGGAGACTCATTTTGAGCTTGAGCTTGATTTAAGCAAGACATCAATAAAAACTTAGTAATATCTAACCAAATAACTTCATACTTCACTATGACATTGACAATTGACATGACAGCTGCTTTGTAGCCTCCAGTGTTTTTTTCAATCCTTTAATCGAGATTTTGCTTAATATGCCTAGGTATAATATTGATGATTGTATTAATTAATTTCAGCCCAGACCATTGATGCTGCTGCATGGATGGCCAGGATCATTTCTGGAATTTTTTAAAATGATCCCAATGTTAACTGATCCAACTTCACATGGTGGAAATGAGACTGACTTGTTTGAAGTTATCATACCTTCAATACCAGGATATGGATTTTCGCAAGCTTCAGAAGTCCAAGGTACGTATTGATATTGGCAAACTGAGACTGTTCGCTTTTGTTGATCATTATTATAAAACAATTGTATTGAGTTTTTAACAAAATTTGTATTTTACATTCACTTTGTTTTGTTTCTAGGTCTGGGCAGTCTGAATTGCGCAAGAATATTTCACAAACTGATGCTGAGGCTAGATCACAAGAAATATTATGTACAAGGAGGAGATTGGGGCTCTGTGATAGGAAGTAACATGGCCATGCTTTACCCAAGGTGAGTGTTTGTAATTAGATGTAGCTGAAGACGATTACTGATAAACATTTTTTTGTGAAAATTCTCAATAGCAAGTTGATAATTTATTTTGTTTTTATTCACTGTAGTTTTGTTACTTCCTTTATACTCATGCGTATAGCAAAATCAAAGTCTTCTGAAACTCAGTCGTTCATCGTTTCATGATTTATTTAGTTTTGTATAAACTCAGGAAAATTATATATACTGTATATAAATGTATTTAATAATCGTCAATGGTGAAATTTTCTCAGTGAATAAGTGATCAGTTTTGACCCTATTTCTTCAAATTTTTGCTAATATTTTCACAAAACATTAAAAGAATGATTAATTTTTAGTGCTGTTAAAGGATATCATTTCAACATGATAAATGGTGGTCGAAATCCATTGACAGTAGTGAAGATGTTGATTGCCTCTTTTGCACCCAATCTCTTTTTTGACAAGGAAGATGTCAAAGCTAATTTTCCTGTAAAGAATCTATTTATAAAGTTATGGAAAGAATTTGGATATCTTCATCTTCAAGCAACAAAACCAGATACTGTTGGTATGTTGTAGCAAGGCTTGTTTTTGTTTTCCCTATTAATTAAATTGAACAGTGTTGAAATTGAAATAGGGACTGGAGAGCTGAAGCCATGGAGCCTCGCCATTTTGATGGAACTGGAGCCAAGCTTGACTTATCTGATGGAACTCGATCTGAGCCGGCGCTACCAAAAAGTTCAATGTCTCTATCTCCTGACCATCTAATTACTTTTTCTCATTTGTAATTTTCTAATACTATATACCAGGGGTGGCCAACCTGCTTTCGACCGCGATTGACTAAAATCTTCAAAATAGATCGCGATCGGTAATAAGGTTCTACACTAAAACGAATGGGCACTGAATGTGCAGATAACTGCACACAAGCATACAAAAAATTCCACAGTTGCCCATTAGAAGTCTTTGTGGGCACTTTATTATTAAAATCGACACAAAATTGTTATTTTTTATGTTCCATTTAAGTTGTTGATTTGATTATTTAATTGTACCCGGAGTAAATGTTTCATCATTTATTTAAGATTTATTTAAATAAGACAATCCAGATAAAGGGCTTGCCTAATTTTTAGTCGTAAGTGTTTAAAAATTCTTCAATAAACCTTGCCAAGTATTATCCAAACAGCGAAAAATAATTATTCTCAAACCATGAATATTACATGACTGCTCAAACTTTAGTATCTAATTTACAATTTCCTCCAAAAGCGATTCTTCGCTCGCTTAGAATCAGAACGAATTGGGCATTTTGATGCCACTTCTACCATTGCGAATAAAATTTATCACACTACTCTTGGAATTGACAATAACTTTTGCATACTGCGAAAGTTATTGTTGGATCGTTTGTCAGTTTAGTCTAGAGTCTAGACACGCGATATTCGACACTTCATTTTTTAACCTTGGCAGAGGAAACACTTGCATTTGTTACGTAATAATATGCGTTATCGGGCTTGCCCAGACTCAAATACTGTATATTGTATTTTGTGCACGTAAAGTACTGTATTCTTCCTGTTGTAAAACACACAACTGGTTTGAGGCAATTTTCGGGGGTATTTCAATAAAATTCACTCAACATCAGACGCGATCGACTGCTCGAGACGTGGCGATCGACCACGATAGATGTGTTAGCCACCCCTGCCATATACAAACAATATAATCTATCCTTTTCAATTCAAAAATCCAATTTCTAATATTAATTTATAGCCAAATTTATATATCTAAAACTTTAATAAAGATTAATTTTAAGTTTGGAATAATGTTTCATGGTAGTCATACCAAAAATATCAATGACTGTAGAGCAAGAGCTGTAGTTCAGCTCAGATTTTTAAAAAGGGGAACTCTCCAGAGCTATTGTGATTTCTAATCAGCCTCCCCAGCCCTGGTTGACGTACATTCAATGTGACATACTTTATTGTTTTAAGGATTTGCTTTGTCTGATTCCCCTGTGGGACTTGCTGCTTATATAGTGGAAAAATTTGCTGTTTGGACCGATCCTGATAGTGTGTGAGTTTTTTAATTATTTAGATCACTTTTCAAATGGGTAATAATATGCAAAGATTTCTTGTACATCTGGTGTCACTTCATGGTATAGGATAGGACATAGCTTCTCAACTGGCGGTCCACGGGTCCAAATTGGGACCTTTCGAGTATTTGATTTAGTTCGACCTAATTCTTTATTTTGAATCCTTGGCCCAACTTTGGAAGTTTCATTTCATAAAATAGTTTAATAGACTTTAATAGTAGGTTATTTTATAATTTGCTCATATTTGCACCAGACTATATATAAAAAGAACTGTAACGCTGAGGAAGCGCAGGTTTAAGGATGTCGAAATAGAATTTCTGGAAAGACTGAACCCCAATAATTATGAAGTTTTGTATGCGGACCTTTGGTAAAAATAGTTGAGTAGCCCTGGTATAGAGTACACATGTTTGAGAAGTTGAACACCGAACATTATTATGTTGTTGGTATTATTATCACAGAGCTATTGTGATATTATCCTCAGAAATAAAAGATTGAATACCTGTCCTAAACCTGTGTTCATTTTACCAGTTTAGGTATTTGCTTATTTTTTATCAGTGACAATGATGATGGCAATATTCCAAAACACTGGACATATGATGAACTCCTGAATAACATCATGATCTACTGGCTTTCTGGAAATGTCACTTCATCTCTGAGATTTTACAAAGAGACATTTAGTGATTTAATGATAACTAGAGAGTGAGAAATATTTTTTGAAATTTAGTGTAAAAATTTTCGTTCAGTACGGTAAATGAATTTAGCTGTTTTGTAGTGAGTTTGTTATATTCCTGATGTTTTTCTGTAGCTTTGAAACAGAGTTTGAATTAATGAGTTAGACTTGAAATATTAAACTTGAAATATTAAATTTGTCTCAGCTACTTGGGTTTTGTTAGTTCAGGTGGTCATGTAAAATATCTGCCATTGCCTATGATTGCATATAATGATATATGCTGATATTACCATTTTTCTGACTGTTATTTAAATATTTTTATAGCATCAAAGTTCGAGTTCCTGCTGGTTTTGCTGCATTTCCTAGCGAGGTTTTTCATGGAATGAAATGTGACATAGAATACAAATGTACTAGGCTTCTCTCTTACACTCGAATGAGGGAGGGAGGTCACTTTGCTGCATTTCAAGTTCCTCATGTGTTGACTGAAGATTTTCGACAGTTTGTGAGACAAATTGAGGTATGATTTCCGGTACTCTCGTGAGTCTCGTAGTGTGTGTACCAGGTTAGGGTTAGACCATAAATTTATTCCGTTTTTTTCTTATTTTAGTTATATTACGAGTTCGGGGACTGTCTGTGTTAGCCAAGTGAATATACCCGCTGCCCATAGGTTTTAGTCCTTTTACACAGCTTGATGTAAAGTAGGCGAACAAAATTAGTTACCTCAATATTGGTACACACACTTTTGGAGTCTGTGTATCTGATATTTTGGTCTGCATGAGCAATCAAATCCAGTCAAAGAGATATATGAACATATAGTTTCAAGTAGTACAATTTACATGGTCTCTGGGTGGCTGTTTTGTGACAAAATGTGATTTTAAGCTAGGTTGTATTGAAAAATTAATTTTGAATGAAATTTAGTTCAGTAATGACCCTTGAAGATCTTTTGACAATTGAAGTTTTAAATATGAGATTTTTCTGTGTGGATGTTTTAAGATATACAGGCTTATGTTGCTAGATGTGCCAGTTGGATTTAGGAACCTTAAAAATGGAACATGTTCAGTCCTATTTTAACATAATTGCTTAAATATATAATATTTTCTCATAGTTTCAGTGTCACCATGGATGACTTTTGCCAAAACAAGTGACGATAAAATATAATCTCCGCTCCCCAACATACAGCTAGCTAGCCTTTCTATACTTGTTTTAATTTTACCAGAGATGTGTATGAAATGTTTTTTAATTGTATTTAGAGGGTCGATCTGAGAGAAAAGATGGATGAATCCGAGTTTGCCCAAGACTATAAGCAGACTCAACTTGATAGATTTGAAACAAGCTGAACATCCATGGTGTCTACTGAAATTATTGATGCCAGATTTTATTGTGATTTTGCAGTGTTAATTCAATTATTCTTATGCAATTGTGACAAGTTCAATACTTTGTGGAAATCGAACCCAAGGATTGATTAGTGGTACTATTTCCCTAATTTAGCAATTTTTCACTTTTTCATCAGCTTTGTAGTGTGTTCAACACATGGCCAACATTCAAGAAACTACTATTATTATTGCAAACGTCTATATCAGTTGTTTTTTCACACATTTTTGATTTGGCTCATTTTAAGATAACAAATATAATCATAGAATCAAGTTACATATAATCAATGGCACAAAGGTTCCTTGGGAATTTCGAATGTTTTCCATGGTTCTATTCCACCAGAAAAATTTGAGAACCGCCAGTCCGTATACTAGATTTGTTGTCCGTTTGCTGTGAAATATGTTGTTTCAATGATCTCCTCGTGAATAGACGTGAGAATTCACTATTTTGATGTGTTGTGAATAATGTTCTAGTTAATGTGAAATCATTGTTTGATATATTGTATGTGTTAATTTCGTTGAAATAGGTTACTTCATTTGTGTGAAGAAATGCATATCAGCAAGCAGATCTACATATGGCAGCGGTGAATAGGATTGTGATAAGATTTGTGAGCGGATTTGTCATCGCAAGTAATTTGGAAAAATTAACAGGCATGTTATATTCATTTATCTCAACCTGTAAGTGAATGGGTGGCTGTGCTTATAGTGAGGCTATCATTTTCAGGGGATATGAGAATCCTGTCAAATGTTTTAAAGCGAAGGTTGTGCCGCTCTAAGGAACTGGTCGTTACTTCCCACGCAGACTAGATATATGCATAGATTGATATTCCTTTACCACGCTGCGTTTTACCATATTCATTTCTTTCGGTCTATATAGCCAGGTAGATCTGATTCCGTGCAAAGGCATGCCGTATCAAACGGGGTAGTTGCTAAACTGTGACATAAAGAAGCGGAGCGATTATCAAGGGTGATTGAATGGCAACATATTACCCCGACTAATTATCACTCGCTTTTTAAATCATATCGGGCGAAAGGCCCGGACTGAATTGACTATATCTCTATTGCCCATGGCTCTGAATAGATCAGCAAGATGTAGTAAACCATGATCTTGTCAGTCGGGTAATTCTTGGTTGCGCCTTCAAAGTTTAAGTCCAACATCGCCCTCAGCATTTTAGTGTGGGTTCTGTCTATTTGGCTTCTATTTTTTTGGTGAGAGAACATATATAGCAACAACCCCATAGCAATATTACGGCTCTTAAAAAGTTTCTGACCTGTTCCGAGAGGGCTAGTCGATTCAGTTCGCCCCAAGCCTCCTTGCGGTGTGATGTGAATGCCCTGATATTCGAAGTAACATCTTGTTTTTGCGATGTTTTGTGTTTCTATTCGACCGTTGTGCGGTAAGGGCATATATTCAGCTTTAGCTCTATTTATATGCGATTCCTTTATTGGTATGAAATTCTTTGAATACTAATGAAGGTTGGACTTTTTCTGCAAAATCATTCTCGGTATTCACAGGTGCCACAAAACCACAAAAGTTTTGTTTTAGATTCGACACCCATCGTTGGTATACTGCAGAATAAATCAGGAACTTTTATATGGGACATATTTCGAGCTTCACTCGTCACATCTGTCCATTAAGTTTTATGTGAGATATCAGACAAAAAAAGGTCGTAAAAGATTTACGCTTGCAGTGAATTCACGAAGGAGACAATCAAATTGGCGATTGGGAGTTATTGAAAACCCTTCTCATTACATATGTTTCGGGTCGGTGTTAGGGCTGGGCGTTTCGAAACACTGTTTCGATACGTTTCGAAACACTGATATGTCGAAACGGCGCTGTTTCGACTTCCGAAACGGACATTATGACGTCATAGCAATAACCATCTGAAATCAGTCAAAATATCATTCAGCGATGTCCAAGTCGAATTTCATATCTGAATTTATTTCGAATATCGCGACTCTCAAATATCGTTTTTAGTGTTTATAAAAATATTGAATATATTTCAACATAGTCGAGATAGTCTGGGTTACTGCGGCAATAAATCTAAAATCAAATTTTGTCGTAAATAATCTTTTTCACCCTTAGTTTCTATAGTGACCGAGCATGTCCTGCATTTGCCCCGTATGAACTAGCTCTGGAATATCATTTAGTATCTATCGCAGATTTTATTGTTACACTGCCGTCGTTAATATTAATATAGTTCAGTGCAAGTTTGCGGTATTAATTTATAAGCAATAATAAAAGCATAACAGTCGACGTGAAATACTCAAATCAGAACTGACTTGAAGAAAAATGAAACACGATTTTCAGTCTTAACTCTCCGTCATTGGTGGATGGAAATTTGTGAATTGGGTCGACTCATTTGATTACGACGATAATCGCGTTATAAGCAAAACAAACAGTCAAAATTTGTGGGGGGAGGGATAATTGTGGCGGAATTTAGCTTAACGATGTCGATGTCACGCTGACGATAAACAGTCACAACAAAAGTTAGCCGCGACAAAAATCCGAATTTATATTAATTTTACTGTTTAATTTAAATCATTTCTCTGGGCGCCTAGTTATAGCTAATTTCAATCAACGATAATATCATGAAAGCCCATTTCCTGTGTTCATGGAGTTAAGAATGTATTTGGAATTCAGATTCAAAGATATTTTTTTAAATGTATTAGTCAAGTATTCGGTTGTGGCTTGGTATTATGGCTCTCCTTGGTATTATTACCCCAGTGGATCACAAGGCTCTGTGACATCGGATAATATAGAAAATGATCCCAATTATTACATAAGATGAGGGCAGGGTCGCATTGATACGTTGAGAGGCCCCATGCTATATATGCTGCTTGTGAGCCCCATCTCTAACAATGACGTAATTCGTAATAATTATTCTGATGCCATTTGGTCACTGCTTTGTCATTAGCAAAAACCTTCATTGAATTATCATTATCGTTTCATGCTCTCGAATTAGCCTCCAGTGCTTCGTTTTTGTGGTTTTAATTCTTGAAAATATGTGCAATTATACATTAAATTCGATGGGTAATGATGGTTTTATTGTTTTTGACAAACGTGTGTTTCGTTTCGATTTCGTTTCGAAGGCAAAATTTCGTTTCGATTTCGAAACACCAGTGTTTCGAAAATGCCCAGCCCTAGTCGGTGTCACGACTTGAGTTGCTCAGGTATGTCCAATCCCAGAAAAAATATTTCATAGTAAGAATATTCACTCCCATCATATTCTATCATAATCGACGCACTACAACAGGGTCGTCCAACCCGTGGTCCGCGGAAGCATTTTAAGTTGCCCGCGCTGAATTTTCAGAATTGAATATAAAAAAAAATGAGAAAAACTATTTTTCGAGTGATGTAGTATACAAAGATGTGATACAACGATTTGTTTGATTCCCTGTAATCACAATCACATTGCTATACGACACTCCTCGAATCCCACCATGTTCATGACCTAGTGCTAATCTGATATTGACAGCAAGCGAAATCAGCTGGGGTAAAAAATCCACTCAAACATAGTTATTCAACTTTATTTAGGATTCTCTGCAACACAACGTTATTTTACAAAAGACGCCAACATGACAAAAATAACAAGGAAATAAATTGAAATTTAAAAATAAGATAATTAAACAAAAAACAGAAAAACGCAATAATACAAAAATTCATCTTAATATTATTCAAATCATATTCCACCAGGAATGTCCGATTTCAGCACCGACTGTGCAAAAATGACAAAAGGGCGATTTCTACAACGAAAAAAGCATTTATCGATAATTTAGGCATTTCAGAAAATATTCCTTATCGTTGAATAGAAACTTAAAAACATTCAATAACGTAGAATGAAAAATTTTTCCTTTAAATAAACATCTGTGTTAATAATATTCTTTGGACTATTTTGATTTTTTTACATTCGAAAACTCGCAAACACAATGCGCAAAAAGATGAAATTAAATAAAAATATGAAAAGAAAGAATAAAATGGTGATATGGGGGAAAGGCTGAGAATAGTGCCAACCGTTTCTCTACAGAAGCAAATCACAAAACCTCTCCTTTATCTATGATGATGTCAATACCCGGATACTTGTTTAAAGGGTACTCCCGAAGTACGTGCACCAAGATGTCGCACAACCTGAACCCTAACCTGGTACACAACCGGAGTTCAGGCTGTGCGCCATCTTGGTGCGCATACTTAAGGAGGTCCGTTTAAAGTTCTACTCCAAGATGAGATCGATTTTGAATACAATAATATTTTCGCAATGAATTGTTTTTTAATAACATACCGTACTGTATTTATAAAACATCTTTTATTTTGAAATTTACTATATGGACACTACTATATCCAGAAGCTGAATAAAAAGACAATTCGACAAATATGATTTTGTCAAGGACAATTTTCTGTGCTCGTTTATTATAGGAAAAGGGGTTAACAAAAATACATTTGTTGAGGAACATATTGAGTGGAAGTACGGCTTCACATTTACAAATCAAAGTAACGATGCGCCTAATACCAGTTTACGTGTGCTGCTAAATATCCTAAAAACAAAAGTTAATTTACTAAATTCCCCCAAATTTTTACATCTTATTACTATGTAATTAGGAATTTTTTACTTGAATTCAACTTAACAGCTTTAACAAAGGCAAGACTATGACAAAAATGCGCTTGATACTTATGGATTGCGGGGTACTATTCCACTAACGCAGCGGCATATCTGGTAAGTCAAGATTTATCCGCATGGTGGTAGTGATGATGATAATGATGAAAATGTTGTTCGCCTTTCCCTTTGGACTCGGGACTTGAAGAATTGGTCACGTGTTTTGACACAGGAGATGAATCAGACGAACATATTGCTGCTAAAACTGATTCTCCTGATATACCATGGTGGTAATGATGATGGTGGTAAATATTAGAAACGGAAGAAGCATTACCCGTTGAAGATTCTTGTAAGTTATTACTCTGTGAGTTTGTTTCAGTCATATTGTTTTTACAACTTGTAGGTAATTCGGTTGTCGTATGACGAATAACTGTTTTGTTATTCGATTCGATGTTCGATTTTGTGAATTCATTTCCCGAATCGCTGCTACTGTCATCGTCCGCTTCGTCGCTATCTCGACGTCTACCGGTAGCTCTGCACATTTCGTGCGCACCTTGACGTTGAAGCTCTTTTAATCTTAGATACATAGCCTCTTGAAAGTGTTGATCATACGGGGAAGCAAATCTTGGATCTTTTCTTCTGTTTTTGAGCATAGCGCTTCGAGGGTCGTTACCATGACAACGGAGGCGACGATCTCTGCTCTTAGAGTTTAATTTATCTTGATTAATTTGGCCGACATCTGGCAGAGTTTTGTGTCTCGTTCCACAAGAATCTTTATTTCCAAGTCCTTTCTTAATTTCTGCTGAATCTGAGTTTTCGTTGAAAGAATTCTGATTGAGTCCATTTAATTTGGAATATAGTTTTTCACGTTCCAATTTTTCTGACGAGTGAATCGGATGATGGTTTTGGTGTTCGCGGAATGATCGTTCTCGCGATCTTGAAATTTCTTTTATTTTGTCGTGATACTGATTGATTTGTCCTGCTTTCAGTTGAGTCGCCGACACATCGCTTCTGTGTCTCCTGCAAATAAGAAATTGAAAATAAAAACAACAATACAAGTCATAAAATTCAAATGTAATAACAACGTGGTCCATGGATGAATCTTGGATACCCTAAGATAGCTACTAAGCCCTAACCGCGCAAAGTGCAATTTTAGTTATATGTTCTAAATTTAGTTGATTTTGTCCAAGTAATGCTGAAATCAATGATATAGGCGGAATCGCGTCTACGTGGAATTTTGACTGACGCGAAACACGCGATATACCCGAATAACGCGTCAAAAAATTAAAATTGATTATCACCGAACCACGAACAAAAGTAAACTAAATAAATGACGTTTATCCACTATAGTTTCTCAACCAAATGCTATTATAGAAATAATCTTTTAGGTAAGATTTTACTGCTGCTATTTTTCATATATATTAGAGTTTTTCACCGTCGAGAGAAATTATTTCGGCTTAAGCTTGGAACGACCTTAATCCTTTTCTCTTTGTTCGTCAGAGTTTGGTGGGGCCTGTGAGGATTAGGCTGATTCATGTCGACGAGTTGTTGTGAGATTTGGGATAACTTACCACTTCTGTGCACTTAAATATTTTATATTTACAAAATATATTTCATTACGCATGGTCAAAAGAAGAATAGCAAGTTATAGGCAGATTTTGGGATGGCCCATGCTGTTTAAATAGTTAAGATTTAAAAAAGATAAAACAAGAGTTTTTTCAAATTGAGATGTGGAAAATTTCCCCATTAGTGATTTTACGCGGAAATGGAATGCTAATCACAGTCAACCTAAGCAAATCCGACCCGACCTTTAGACCAAATTGTAAACGCTAAAAATACCAGACCATCATCTTTTTGAAATGGATCCAAGTATATAGGTGAGGAGATTCGAAGAGAAGAATTTTAATGATATTTTTTTGGTTTTGCCTGATTATGAAAAACGATATTGTGCGAAAAAAGTGAAACGCTTATATAAATATATGTGTAATAATATTAAATTGTCGAAGTGGAACTACAGCAATTCTGATCAACAATTTTTCCCAAAATTTTCCAGGTGTAGTTAAAATATATTTAAATTAGCCTGGTCAACGTAGTAGGGAGAAGTGTAGCCGTTTACAACCGGGATGAAAAATGTTTGGCCGTGTACGTAAATAGGTTGGAAAAAGCCGGGCAGCAGCGCGGCGGGATCTGTTTTAACGCGACTTAGAGCGTCATCCTCTCAAATGCGCTCAACCAGCGTGCAAGGCTAAGTACACAAAAACTAATTCCCTGGTTAAACCACTTTTGTGAAAATAAATAGGAGTTGGTGTTAAATTCTACAGCAAGATCATCTTAGATCCAACATTAGGTGAATATAAAATATGCAATTTATCTTCATCCCATTCTTGGCCAGTGTGATATTTTATCGCGCAGAAAACTTGAAGGTAATTCGTGCTGAATATTCAAAGGGGCGACGTTCCTTTTTAATGAGAAGCGGTGAACGCACTTCCGCATACGCTATTATTGTTTTTCTGTTTCATTGTTTTTACAGTAAAAATATTTTAGCCATAAAATTTTGTCACAATTTTAGTCGGATGAACTCCCAAAATGCGCGCTTATAAAACTTGCTAGCGCCATTTTGCTTCTAACATCCAAAAATTAAAATTTTAGAACAACAATACCTATACAACAAATATCAACATTGGATGGTACATCCATTATATATGTTATTCGATTCCTATATACACAGACTCAAAATATAAATTTGAATCATGACATTTTCAACGAAAGGAAGAACATATCGACTAAAAATAATATTGCATAATTGAATAATAATACATAATTTGTGAAACAGACAATACCGCCAAAGGTATACAGTCAAATTAATGATTCTCTTACACATTATTCATCTACAAAATTATAAAACCGACTGCAGTTATCGCAGTTCGTAAGATTCATGGGGCGATCAAATATGAGTGTGTTTCATGTACGACTCGTTGTTCAGAGACGATCAACATATACGAGTGTTTCATTAATGACAATGCGATAAATACAAGTTACAAAACGACATGTAATTTTCAGAGATCGTAACTTGTCATGATATAAATATTTTATGAACTTCGTCTATGGTGATAGAACTGAAAACGCATTCTTTTTGTGGTAAATTCTTTACTGAAATGTATATAATTTAATAGTTTGCATATTCCAAAAATAGAAAATCATGATACAAACAAAATACCAAAATAACGATCAAATAAGCCGACACTGCGATGACTAGAATGATTGAAAAGAGACTTCTTGGACAGAACCAACCTAAATTGTAACATTTCGAACTAAGCGGCGTTTCTAGTCCTACCCTGGACTTTTAACCTGTGTTAAAATACTACAAGTCTAAAGTGCTAACCAACAGGGTACCACACACGAAGTACTGCAGATTATTGATATAAAATGGTTTCAAAAGAAAATTTTTATACTGCAATAATGCCTAAAGGTCGTCCGCTTAATTTTCAATACCAGTGATACGTTTTGCAGCAGTATCGGCATATATATGTAATAGTGCTTATGTTAATAACGCTACAATTTTACAAACATGACCGCTGGTACAAAATTATATTTTCGACGAGCTAGCAAATACATATAATTTTGTCATCAAAGAAAATGCCGACTTTACTCTGAAGGTATAAAACGTCACCAAGTACACGAAATGAAAGTCGATGTTGAAGTATCATAAATTGTGACATTTCGTTAGACGTTCGATAAACGCTCAGTAAAGGCCGAACGTTGTGTATTAACAGTGAGCGATTTACTAATATCATAGAAAATTGACTATGTATGATTGCCGCATCAGTGGCCATAGAGGTTCCATATTAAATTCTTCATGGATTATGCTCTCTTCATGGGATTAAACGGACATAGCTGGGCAATATAATAGGACCCAACCCGTTTTAGTATTTTAGTAAGACCATAATTGGGCTATTGCTTTTTTCTCAATCCGTGAATAACAATTCCTTTCACACCTATGTCATCAAAATCTTATATTCGTGTAATATTTATGTTGTCGGCTAGATAGCCTTGGTCCAGATGACCATTAAAACTCAGATGAGAAATTCCACCGTAACCTCCACGTTTCAATTCATTTCTTATTTATTTTAAAAAGTATTACAAGAGGAAAAGACGATGTAATAACTTTGTCACAGTAGTGTAATTCGGTATCCGAATCGAATCGGATTAGATTATTAACGACTGTATAGAGAGCATTAAAAATGTGCTTAACAATATTACTTTACAAACTGCACTTTTCCGCTACTGTTGAGGTCTCTAATTCCATTTATTTATGGGCGTGGTTAGTTAAAGATGACTCATCCGTGACCAAAAGTCAATTCAAAATCTTCAAAATATGCGGCCTAACTCTTCCGTTCAATGACGTTTTCCCTGGTGGAAACGTTTTGATGCCTTTTGGGAATATCAATCATTAGCGGCCAACGGTTTCCGTATTCCCTTTTATTCTTGCAGTAAAATTAATAATATCATTAATATAATGTATTTATAGCACACACAGTGCGGCTTACAACATTAATAGGATCTATTAGACACCTACGGGACCCAAAGGAAAGCATTAAACACTTATTAGAGGCGTAATTTGATGAAAGCGATGACTAACTATAAACCATCTACAAAGGTTCCCAAGAACAGAAGTATATTCGGAAACAAATAACAACATTTGAACATTGTGTTGTCATTATTACGGATCACCATATTCCACAAATATAATTTTCCGAGATTATTCAGGCCATACCTTTCTAAATTACAATAACAAATGTAGTCAAAACGAGCTTATGTGAATATTTTTACGAGTAAATTTCCTCAATGCGTAGCCTTCAATATATTCGGCGGGACCTTTATAAAGGGTGCTGTTACATGCATGGATTGAATAAATTCGTGAAAGTGTTTTATCATGGTTACATCCTAAAGATGTTTGAGGTTATTGGGTGGTAACATAGCGATAAACGTTTAGGAAATCGCAATGTATATGGCAAAGATCAAGATATGAAGAGTAATAAATAAATTCCTGTATGGAATTCAAATTGGCTCGATTTCTGAGAGTATAAATTTCAACTTAACGAAATAACACTAATTTTTTTTTCCTTGACAAATATTTATTTTTCTAAAATACACCAAACTTACTGGCATTCTATGATGACTAAATTTTATTGTACTATTTGTGGTTGCAACCGAAATTTATGGTCACAATGCAAAAGCTGAATGACCCAAGGTTTCATAATTTGTGTGATAAACTTTTCGCGGGTGCCCACTTCACGGTATTTAAAAAATTGAACAACGATGTCTAGTACTTGATGTATGTATCTCATTCTTGTATTTGTGGACAATGTGGCAATCGAAAAGTTCAGTTAGTGGATTAATCGTGCTTTTTTGGATTCGGAAAAAAGATTAATGTCATGGCATAAATAATCGATGCCATGCATGGTCAAAATCAGGTCGAAAAAATGGCGTCGGTATCTGTGGCAAACAAGTAAGCTTACATAAGACGACAAGATATATAGAATAATTAATTAGGAATCTCCATCATAATCAACACATTGTCAATTTCGTGTCAAATTTTTCGAGTATTAATCTCAATGTTATGAAAAAACGGCAAATCTGCGGCGATTAATTGCCAGAAAATGAGACAAACAGGTATGTAATGTTTATGAAGTATTTTCGTATGATATGTAGAGATCGAACGCCCTGTATTGAGTTCAACTTTGCGCCACTTTTCGTATATATTCACGGCGGTTGATGAAAAACCACTTATTATTAACTCTCAATCGCTGAGAATTTCCTCAAAACAAGCCCGAGTTAGTTAATATTTATATTCTTTTTATCGCTTGGATCTAAATCTAAATGTGAAGTAATGCATTTCATGGTCGAGACCCGTTTTATAAGACCTAATATGAGGAACACGTACTACTTGCTAAAGAATATTGTGTAAGTGTACGACATTGTCAAGTCATAAAACTCAAGGTACATTCCAACGTTACAAAGGTTTAATATGGCTCAGGGCACAAACAACTTGTGTTTATTTTCTGTCAACAAGGTTTAACCGACTCGGCCAGCGCGGTTTGCCGGAAAGTCGCATAAAAATCCGATTCCGGGTCACAAGGCTTTGTCAGAAAAACAAGCGATTTATTTCCAATTCATGCTTGGAAGGTTGTGAACTAGTAAAAACAAAAACGAGTCGAGTTCATTTATAAAAAGTCACAAACAACTGCTAATCACATCAAACGAAAAATCTAGCTCGAGCGGTTAGCGACAACAATAGAGTTTGGTGAGATCACCGCCACACGGAAGCTAAGATGGCGACGTCACCCACTAAATTATGGAAAAACTAAGAATGAAATTACTTTTTGAAAAATTGAGACTTGTTCTTCTGTCATTCGGTAAATCGTTTTAATATTTCTGAATTGGTTCTCATTGTCACAAAATAACAAGGTGTCGACTATGTGTTTAGATTACAACTTGATTCAAATTAGTCGGTTTACACTCTGTGTGTATTTGAAATCTTGTCTAACATAATTTCACCTTTAGTAAGTTGATGAAAATAAAAAATACTTACCGGACTCTGCTATCATTTGAGATTTTTCTATTTGAAGGTTCTGTTTTCGGACAATCCTGGCAGCGGCAATCCGTTTTGGCTTTATTAGGATTCGATGAGGTGCGATGCAACTTTGACTGACTCTGTCTTTCTGGTGTTACAGATAGTCTCACTCTGACTGTTTTTCTTCCTTGAGGGGATTCACCCACTTTGTTATCAACGGCGTCGTAAATGGAAGACATTAATCGAACCATGTCCTGAAGACAAATTGCATTTGGTTATTCATGGGAAAATATCAAAGTACACGGTATATTCAAATGCCGATTTCCGATGCTTCGAAACCAGCATAAAGATACGTGTAACCCAGAAAATTCAACAATGGTTAAAAATATCGATTTTCATCACTCTGCACTTATGAATGTGTTATGAATGTGTAAAATTTCGAATTTTGAGTAAACCCGATTAGTTTGGTATTATTTAAAATTTCTTGGATGCGGTACCAAATCCTAATATTTTCCAACTTTCCTTCCAATATACCGTATCCATAAGTCTGTACTTCACTTTATAGTTTCAATTAAGAACTCTGAGTTTGCGTGAGACTGAGTTGAGTGAGTTACGACGACCTTAATTTGACTAAATGCCTCAGCACGAACTCTCAATCTTGGATAATTCTGTTTTACCTCAACACTATTGCTAACAACTAACTCTTTTCTATAAACTCTCCATTACGAGTATTTATAAGAAAAAAAATCTCTTGAAAATGACAAAGTGGGGTACTGTCGCAAAATATAGAATCAAGTAGGACGTCAATGGAAAATAATCAACAGAAAAAGCATTTAAAGTCCTTCAATCGATTGATGAAAAAATTTTCAAGTGAAAACACAACCCTGCCAGATGAACACTTGTATATTCACTTTGATATTGAACTGTTTTATCTACTCTGTGTTGTGGTGTATTCGCCACATCAGGGAACAACCATCCGCTCTCTCATGACAGGACTCGCTATCGAATTGGGCGTTAACCAAAACTTAGCAGTAAAAAAATATGTCTCTGTTCACCCCATTATTCAATAAATGAAAGTGCACGCATAAATAATCAGCAAATTGGACGCAAATATATATTATTATTATTATTATAATATACACTACAAGTCATCGTCCAGTTTAGGTGCGATTAAACAATGCGGATCATGGAGGTTATCCAATATTTTGACTTTGATCGGGAATATAGATTTGAATTTTGTGGGAAAATTATTATTGGAAGTTCAATGCGAGATATTTGAATATGAGTAGTCTTCATGACTTATGCAAGTAAATAGACTGTAAGTAGGATGTAACCTCTGGGAAATAATTTTTCAGTTAAAAAATGCATTGTGAAATAGCCAATACGGTGAGCGGCGATTTATTTAGGCATCAGTAAGAATAATTAATGAGTGTCTTATGCTTAATTTTTATTATCAAATTATGAATACGATTACAACAAGTTTGATATAAGGAATTCGGAATAAGGCCTGAAATCGATTTTAATATGATAGCACACGAATTTGGTTCGAAAGGGGATCAGGGCATTCCTACAGATGGCAGCTATTTCCTCTTGTCGCTAAAGACACCGTTTCATAAAATAAATAATTAATGGACGTCACTTCAAAGTGGCATCACCACATAAAACGTTGCCGGATTAGCTGTTAACAAGTCCCGGAAGAGATCTTTCATTGTGCTGTAACATTTTAAGTTATATTTAACCAGACTTGAAACATAAATAAATCGTTCTGTTTACATGTCGTATATACATAAACTTGCTTGGGCGTCTCTGCCCGGAAAAAGGCGAAACAATGAGCAGATTTTACTAAAACGCGGCAAGATGAAAGTCATATATATAATCCACAAGTTAAAGTCAATAAAATTCAACTTATTCTAGTTCAATAGGGGCTTTATTAACGAAAACTTTATTCATATTCGATTAAGCACGGTTTATGCGTGGCAAAAAAACTTTCGAAAGGATTGAACATCTGGAAAACAGAACTTACCGTCAGTTAGAATTAAAGCGTATGTCAGACTTAGAGCTGTCACATAATGTATTTAAATCAAATGTCGCAGAGTAGGAATTTTAAAGGAAAAACTTAAAATCAAAATTGTATCAAAAAATTACATCAAATCTACATCAAAAAATTATTTAAATCGCTCCGATTAAAAACATCAAAAAAAAAACATAAAAGTCAAATATTTTACGTAAAAATAAATTTAACTTCCGTAACACCGATTGAATAAAAGTGACGCGTTCGTTACGATCAGCGCTGAAAGAAACAATGTAATCATTTTGATATTATTCATTTCAAAAGCTCAAAAACAAACCGAAACCCTTTACCATACGCATAAAGCCACATAAAACACAATAATAAACCCTTCATTGGCACGGATGAATTTACGTGGTCGGTATAAATCGGCGCCCAATGAAAATAATCAAATCGGACATAAAAGGCTGGTGTGGTGCGTGCGAACTTCTCATTAAAGTCATATAATGTTTTTCTAGTCAATTTTCCATTTAAGTTAGATTATAAATGGTCCAAAAGTAACATACGATTTTCAAACGCGGCGTACTTTTGGACCATGCCATTTGGTTAAAATAATGTTAAGTAAGCAAATAAATCCGTTTGCACGTAACGTAAATACGAAATTTAGATGGAAGATAAATCTTAAGAAATCATATTATTTATTATATATACCGAAGAAAACGATTTATGATAGTGTATTTGAATTACATAAATAACATGGTATATTACAGTCTATTCTCCGCAGGAGAACGGCAATTACTAATACTTTTAGCACGATATAAGCAGGCTGAGTTAATCAACAGGCGCCAATAATTTCAATATACTAAAATGAATTGTATGGTGACAGGGAAATGTTTTTTCTTGTTTTAACTATTTTTTTTTATAGTTTACTGCCTCCTTTTCAGTGTAATATCATCTAAGACTGGTTAATTTCGGGGTGAAATCATGCATTCTGAACTTAACTTTCAGTCAAACGACGACACTTTTCTTAGTACAAGCAAAGCATCGCTATTTGACTTTAAGCGCATGCACGAATGTCGTTGTCTTGAAGAATTTAACGGGATCTGATTACTAACGCCCCCTTTCTATTGTCAGATTGATAAAAAAAATTACTTGATTTTTCTAAACGATAGTACGAATTGAAGAATTATGCCTTATTAAAATGATAAATTTCAAAATTAGGGCGCCTTATTTCTGATAGAAAAAATAAACAAATAAATCGCTTCAATAACTACAGTTTACGCGACAAGAAAAAATAAACAAACCGAGAAAAATGGTTTCATCCAGAATCTTGCCACTAACGTTTAAAAAACTTGCTGGTGTGGCGTTTACCTTCGATTTTAAAAGACGGTACTTTACGATGTCATTATATTAACATCAGTATAAACGTGGTTTCATTTATCCTATTGTGGATAAGAGGACTGTTTTCCCAAATTCCATCTTTACCACTTCGGGGCTTTTTATGATAAAATGATTACTCCAATTACCCTATTACCATATCAATGACACTGATTTTATTACGTTCGCGTTAAATGCGCGATTCAAGAAGAATTCGATGGAAAATGTGGCAACTGTCGCTTTGCAACAGTTCTCTCTCAACAGATTACAACTCATGACTTCTCAATATTCATTTTCGAACTCTTAAACTGGGGTTGGTATGGTAGGATTGGATGGAACTCCTGATCAGAAATGTTGAGTGAGGAATGTTTGAAGGATTGAGAACAGGACACTACTAAGTATCATCTTGTGGGCTGATTACAAAAGGATTCCTGCTAGAACAAGCCAGAAATTTGGACAAAGGCCTTCAATGAAGGAATAAAACTTTCATGCTATAATATAAAAGCGACCGATTCAGGTCGTTAAACTGCCTAAGTGGTTAAATCCGCGCGTAATTTGCTTCAATCGACAAACGATTGCGGCGCGGGACTGAATGAAGGGCCCTCGAGTCGATGGACTGACTACCGGATCCGAGCATACAATGGCGAGAAACGGATCCTTGAGCAAAAATGGGGTCAATATGAGCAAAGTTGCTTAGTTTATTGAAATCAAATTAGGAGGCATTTGCCAAGACCTTTTATCCTCGACTCGCATTGAAGACGCTCGTTTCGAGTATTCTCATTGCGCAAGCACGTAATGGTATAAACATAGGTAAACACGATATGGCTGCTATGGCAATATATTACGGTATTAGAACAGAGCTATTAAATTTATCAATTTAATCGGATTCTCAAAAATTGCAAGTTATAAATGAACATTGGGCTCTAGCGTAAACATTGAATACACGAAAAAATGTGGTTTGTTCTAATGACATTATAAAAAATTCTATATAGAAGTCATAATGTGAAATGTGCAATATCATTCCCTCTTTAAATCAAATACCGTATTATATAGGAACGCTGTGTCCAAACGCTGACCCTAAAATAAAAAGCGCGTAAAAATGGAAGGCGCCCATAAGCAAACAATAAAGTGGACTCTTAGAATGCCCATTGCTTTACTAAGTGGATTAATGGAATTTTTGACTTCATAATTTCCGCCCCTATGAGTCCGCATTTTTCGCTTTATCGACGTGAAAAGGCGCGCTAATACGGGACATAGTTGAAATATATAACTAAATATTTCCCCAAGTAGATACCTTGCTATTTCCAATCGTACATATGTTATAAGATGCCTATGGCTCACAAACAGCAAAAAAAATCTAACTCATAACTTTTTATTAGAACTTTGTCGTAGATGCACCATAAATAAATCAGTACGAAGAACACAATTTAATAAAATCAGATATTATACAACATTTTGCATGCTCGATGAAGCGTGGCATTACGTCAGAATATCTTCCAAAGTATGGTTATGGAATTATCATTTTCGACTACGATAAATCAATATAACAATTTCATCATTTTTAATGTATTTTCGTCCACAGGTGCCTACAAATATCAACAACGCTTCCGCATAGAAAGGTCAATTGTATTGCATCACAATGAGGGTACAGACAAGCAAAGTCAAAAATCATCCCCAAAAAGGAACAATGTAGCAGTAGGATATCTACTAGACCCGAAAATTATTTTCGTTGTCGGCATAAGCGTTGTCACGCCGATGAGCGCGAACAAAGGCTTTTTTACCGCCTACCGACTTGATAAACGCAAGCCGGAGCGCAAACAACGCGTTAATCCAGAAAACATGCTCTACTGTAAACAATAGGAAGCCTTGCACCCACATCACAAAAATACCACACGAGATTAGGTTGTTGGTTTGCATCAGGCTCGATTGAATCTGACTTAACAAAATGGGCCATATTTGGTCGGTAACATAAGTACGGGTAATGAAATTAACCTCATTGCCCCAGACACAATTTTCGTTACCTACGCACCCCGCGAAATGCTATATTTCCGGTATTTGATGAATTCACTAACATAAAAATATGGAAGTTTTTAGTTGTACCATTAAGCGCTTCAATCAGCGTTAGGTACTCCCGTTGTGTGTGTACCAGGTTTGGGTTGTGCTATAATTTTATCCCGATTTTCCTTATTTTAGTTCTATTACGAGTTCGGGAACTGTCTGTGTTAGTCAAGTTAATATATCCCCATGGGTTTCAGTCCCTTTACATAACTTGATGTAAAGTGGGCAAACAAAATTAGTTACCTCCATATTGGCACACATACTTCTGGAGCGTCTAACGTTAAACTGGAAATTTTAGATGGGAGAAAATTAAAGATTTCGTTTCCGAGCAACACCTAAATCAAAATTTAACATCGAGTTTTAGGAAAGCTCCTCAATATGTAGAGCGAAAAAAAAACTATAATTTTGTAGTCATTCAAACAGTTGTATAGTTTATTAAATCGCATTGAAGAAAAATATTTGCAATGTCTAACAAACAAACTCAATATAACGACAAATTATTGATATTATTTCGGGTCCATTGGAAGAAGTTAATTTTATTAAATATTAACCAGCCTCGCCACCTCAGTGTAATTTGAAATAATGAAAGCTAGTCATTGGTCAGTACTTATGTCCATTAGGGGGTATTAGTTTTCTTGTGATGGGACAACAGTGTCTGATATCTGATAGGATTGACCGGTGGATGATATTGTTTCTGGACTTTCCCTTGAAAATATCATACGAATCTATCGAGGACCATGGAAAAATCGAAGATATTATATTTAATTTAATAGGGGCCTTGTTTGGCAAAACCTAACGCGGCGATATCAGATTGATGGCCAGATACATAAGCTTTCGTATATGGGCGTCGATATCAGATTTTCGTGGTTTGTGCCACCCACGGCGAACAGTAGGTGAAAATATTTATGCATAATATGAAAATATTATATTTAATATGGTCTTTTTTGTACATGTATGCCTTATTTACTTATAAACTATCATGTTAATAAGATCTGTGCATGATTTCGTTAATATATCTGTGCATCAAGTATCGTTGTATATATAAACTGACAAATACAAATAATATATACACAGACTGATGTTTTAATGTTTCATTTTTCATTTCCAAGAAAAAAAACAGTTTTAAAGCTGTGGTGAATCAAACACAACCGCGCTAATTTGCTAACAAACACATTTGTGGCCGACAGCAGGTGTGCGGGCTCATCGTCAAATTTCCTAATGATTTTCTTTTTAGATTTAATGTGCGGTAAATCTGTTTTTATTCTTGTGGAATTTATAATTGTATGATAATTTATATTAACTGTCATTAAGTTTTTACATTTTAATTATTGTCGAGTTCAATAGGCTTAAAATGATTTACCTATAGGTAATTACTTCAAAATTTTAATTTTTTGTACAAATACCGACATAATTGTTTTGTAACAAGTGTTAGGTTTATTTGATGTCTTGTATCATACATACTAGTATATTGTGTCAACTAGTTCAGTTGTATTGAAACAGCAGTTTACATTGTTAGATGAATAAAATTGGACCTAAAATTGGCCCTTGTGGTGGACCAAAAACGTTTGTCACTTCATATTGACGTCTTGTCCATTATCAGTATTTTTCCATTACCCGTTGTGTTAGTATTACCGTATAAATCGGAAAATATAATGTGTGCGTTTATGTGCACTAGATGGAATTATGACAAGCTCTGCTGACGCAAAGATTGCATTATGAGATATCGATCAATTTTTTGTCACTTTTTGCGTAAAAAATATTATCGTATCTATCTTGAATATAATCGTTTTGTTGGGCGGAATATCTGTCCAATGCGGCAAAACGCATTTTCGTGACGTCTCTATATCAAATACTTTAAAATATAGAAATTTACAAATCGCAACACGAAACGTGTACAGATAAATGAATTTCGGTAAACACAACTGTTGATAGATAGGAATATGTTACCGTTTTACCAAACAAATCTGTAACAATTTGCATAAAATAATAAACTCGCTTACCTCTCGAGGAACTCTTCCTGACATCTTGTCAATTTCGTAAAGAGTTATCGTCCATTCGTCTTCTTCATCTTTAGTCTGTAACCATATATATTAATAATTTGAAACTTGTTCATTGACAGAAAGTCGATGTAAAATAATCTAAACATGAATTTGTTATACGAAAAGATACTTTAGTATAATATACACCGTTATCAGCCTCGCCAAATTTTGGCAGAATTTAGACGAAGACGACGCCGATTCAACCGACTTAAGATGTCATATATGACAGGTGCGTGTAGTCAACAAGTCATTCGATAGTGGAAACCCATAGAGTTGAAGTATATGAGAATATTTCTCTGTACTCCTACATTTTTGGTTAAATCGCTGTCTGCATTAAAAATAGTGCATGGACACCACAAACCAGCACCTCACTGACTTATTACATCCGACACATACAAGAGCGCAATAGCGTGTTGACTTTGTATTCATTGTACCGAGAGTTTAATTTAAAAAAACTGCAACGGCCAAGCGCCATAAAGAAGCATGACCAAAGAAGAAGCAATTCGTATGGGCCACACCTGGGGCATTGGAACTATCATAAAATGATAAAGAGCTAGCGTTATCGGCCGAAAGAATCAATGTGAGACGAACCAGGCAAGGATTAACAGAGGAACTAGAAACCATTGCTTGGGGATTTGCGGTAAACTGACAAAGGGTTATGTATATAATAGAAATAAAAAAAATTAACGAAAACAATATTCACGGAGGTTATTTGCAATTCGTTTGTCATGACGTAATAGTCTATAGATGAATAAAAAATAAGGATACAGTTAATGTGATAATAGTTAGGGGTTGGAGGTCAAATTAGAAGGGTGCAGTTGAAGATTTAGGACTGGGTTTCGTTGACCCAAAAGAAATTCAGAAAAATATTAATTATTCATAATATTGAAAATATATGGGAAATACATTTACAAAACATACGCCATATAAAAATACTGATATAGTTGGAGTATTGGTATCCGGAATAGACTTCTAAAAGTCGAAGGGAAAATTTATAAACTCATAGAGCGTTTCAGGGGGTAAATTAAGTGCAAAATTTGCAATAACATCATTCAATATTGCCCAAATAATCCGGCGGTGATTCTACGCGGTCTCGTCGGAGTTGTTTGATCTTGAGCGCCGAATTATTATCAAGCAATAAACGAGAGAACACAACAAAGGTTTGGGCGCTGTTATGCCCCACGCGTTATGAGCACTAATTGGCGACGGAATGCGATGAGCTCCGATATCTATTCTGGTCCCGTGAGCATTTCATACCCGCCTTTTTCCACATAACTGAATAATAACGCACAGCGTTACGAAATCGGAATTTTAAAGTAGGTCTAAACACTGCTGAAAAATTTGTAAGCTCGGGGTCGTTATCATGTTATTTTATTTTTTAAATTATCACTGATAGAGCGGTAGCTTACAAATCAGAACTTACATACTTGAGTACATTTAAAAATAAAACTGGCCAAATAATGAGAAAATACCAATTTTTCTTAAAATTTAGTTTTATAACTTATATCAGCATTTATTTTAGTCAAACGTGAATAAAGAAATTTAATGTACGTGTAATGTTTGAATAAATATTCCATTTTTCAAGTGATATTCATACCACGTTTTGTTCAAAATTCAAGCAAAAGAACAAATAAGCTTGCCGAGATTAAAAGACCGAGTTTTCAGGGCTCAAAATAAATCCAAATGTGCGCCATATGTTACACAATAACATTCTAATCAATTCCAGATCTCGTTCTGGAGTTTCGTTTAAAGGAAAAAATTATTTGACGAATATTCAACATACCATTTGGTTAGTATTTTCTTGAAGACCCGAAGGAACTTTTGATGGAAGACTTTTACACTTTTCAGCACCATCACAACTCCGATATCGCGCAGGAGTATTAGGGAGATCAACTGCAAAAAAAAAATTTAATTAATATATATTTAGGGGCTGCATATAAGAATTATATCTGGATGGCCTGACGCACTAGATAGAATCTCTTTGATTACGTCATTTAGTTCACGAATGTTCAAAATTTAATTCAATCTAAAATTATTAAATCATGATACATGCTTAATTTTCTTCCTAAATGTCCATATATATCTCGATATAGGTGGGTAAATTGAAGCATATAAAAGAGACAATAGAGCATACAAAAGAGACAATTCAAAACTTTTCTACTGGATGTGGAAATCCTTGTATACAGTTGACAAACACACATAATAAATCAATGAAGCGTTCATGAAAAATGAGCTGGATTGTTTCCGCTAGTTTTTTAAATCTGCCCCAACTTCCGTACACACAATATCCCACATAGGTTGATTTATTTTTAATTGTATAAAAAGAAGATCGATATGTTTTTAAGCACCTAATCCCTGTTACTTCTGGACATCATCAATGTGGTATTAGAGTTTCAAGGATCATATTGCATCATATTAGTTTCAGCATGTGACATATATATACAGGACGCTTCTGTCATTTTTTGAAAAATAAATATTCTGTATCTCCATCAGTATCCCATGCATGAACTGCTGTACAGCGCTAGCACATATAACTTGGTATTTGGTCATTTGTCTTTGTTAATTGCGGTTTCTTTGAAGTCTATCGCTTAGAAAGTTGATCGTATCGCCCATTCGGAAATAGATTCAACCAGACAGATTCAATGAGACACCATTTACAGTCTCACAAATTTTTTTCGGATATTTAGTAACTGATCCTAAGCTTTTTGTTTTCCTGTTTCAGAATTCACCTATCGATACACCAATCAGACCGTTGTTTACAACTATACATCTAAACACATATGTGTTGCCTACACTTTGCATCAAAATGGCCACTATATTTTAAAAATTCACATAATCCACACATGATAACGTTTAAAGCGTCAATGGTTCACTTGTCTCGGATTGGACAACGAAATGTAGGATTTAGACGACTTTCATTGAATTGTTTGGTCGCAAAGGATCAAAATAAGCGCAATATGACGCAAAAGAATTACACGGACCACGTTAAACTTCAATCAACTCAGTAAGGACATGGAATCGATTCCGGCCATATAAAAATTGCAAATAAGCAAACTCGTCGGATTTCATTTATACTTAAGAGATGCAAAATGCTATAACATTGAAACATATTTGAAACTTCCATTTCCAGAAAATTTTACAACACTTCAATTGACAATTCTAATCCGAAGTATTCAAGTGTTAATTAAAAGAGAGAGTTGCTTCGCAGCGAAGGGTGCTATTTGCCCACATATGACATTTACAAGGCGAAGCAACCTGAATGTTATTTTAACCAATATTTGAAGTTAATACCAAACCTTTCATGCATCGAAAAACAGCAATTAGCGTTATCGCATTTACAGTCAGCATCCTTCCTTTATGTGGCGTTGACAAACGGCTGTTGCAAACACATGTAAGTAAAAACCGTCTCAAGGTTGCTACCCGCAAATATGACGTTTATCCCAGTTGAGTTGGCATCACAATAACATTATTCCATCATGTTTGGAAAATAAACGTGGATATGTGGCACACACTTGACGAATATTAGTAAACAATGCCTGTATCTACCAAATATGGAAACAAGACTCTTCAAGCGGAGACGTCATCAATTCTGGGTGCTTGTTCCCAGAAAAACTTAAAACCGAATCTCATTAGTGGGCTATGATGAAATAACTCCATATTTAGAAGAAAGGTTTCCGAGAAATCTATATTGCAAGAAGGAAGTGTATTCTAAACATCAGTGACGCAATTTTCTCTTATCGTGGGGTAGATCGGTCCAACCAAGGTTAAAAAAATACTCGGTACATTACACATTCAAAAAGTTCTTACAGATTTTAAAATGATTCGAATGATTTCCTTATTTGACGAAATATTTGAATAAATAAACAGGACTGATGTTAAAATATACTCAATCTCTAAAAACTAGGGCTAGGCTGTAGTAAATAACGCTTAGGCAATGGTAGTTCCAAAACGTTGTCATTTTCCTAAATATCCAACAGTTAAGATTTGGCTGGTGCTTAATTTAATTAGGAGACATACTTGGTTAGCTATAAGATAGGCAAGTGTTTTCTAATCGAGCCTTGGGAGTACAGTCAATGAGCAATGTTCGGTGGTCGAGAAGCACATTGCGCGGTTCTTTGAAATTACCGCATATTATGAATTTACAACATGCTCAGATATAAATGCAGTTTAATGACATACATTTGAGAGTTTGATCAAATGACGTAATACATCCGCGGGCTCAACGTAATGGTATCTAGTTTAATCAAGCATGATCCGAGTAATTTACTTTAAATATACTTAACATCTAATATCGTAATCGAATCAGTATCTTTACAATATTTCATCGAGATTGCCAAAGTAACTTACCACCACATAAAAGACAAAATGATTCAATATATTGCATTTATATTGAATTGTGGTCAGAGCTAAATGTTATTCGCGTATATACTTGAAAATACGCAATTAAATTCTTGTCTAAGCTGTAATATTTTCAAACCATACAAAATATCTTTAGCAGCAACATGCTGAATTTAAATTTGGTAGATATTTTTTCCTGAATACACAGACGAGAAACTATTAATATGAATAGTAGCCAAATTGAAAAAAAAAATCGTATGAAAATAAAAATCAGATTTCTTTTTTATAATCATTTGGACGAAAACAACTCCTATCACAATATCTTCAGACCGTTGACCATTAAAATTTCAATTATTTTTAATAAATGGTATTGCAAATCTCAACCAATTCAAGATGATTTTAAGCATTGGTTTTGCTATTCAATTATCTACTAACAGAGGTTAGTAAAAACCCAAAAAACAAGAACATCAAAGATATGTTTCGGCCGATTTCTTTGTGGATTAAGTATCGAGCATTCTTTATCAAAAATTGCTGTGTTTTTACAATGTTGGTACATATCACATTATTGGATCGAGAGGAAGCTTTATTATTCTTAATGTCAGCGATCCGTATCCAAGGTTAACGACAACAAGTGCGACAGTCACAAAAAGTCAACACCGAAAAGGCGCTATTGTCACGTATCCATGATTGTCCATTGCACAGAGAGAGGAATGCTGCGGAAAGGTGGTACTGTTTGTTATTTATAAGTGCGGGAGGCAGCGGAATCACGCAATTCACACTTGGTATGCATTTCCATAACTTAACATGTGGCCTAAAGCCAGTAGATTGAAGCATGACTATAGGATCAAAGTGGCTAAAGATCCATAAACACATGAACAGTAGGAAAAGGTGCCAAAGTTGCTTTTATAAACTTTTCATATAGAACTAACTGCTATTAACTCCGAGTTCCAAAGTTTCACATTATTTTACTTCTATTCCAACATAACGAAACATGCAACTAATTTGACAAAAAATAATGTTACAAATGAGAGCACAAAATACAGAAGATAAAAGTGACGTTGTAATTATTTCAAAATATCTAAATTACCGGTAATCACTCTTACCTTTCAAATTGGTCTGGTGCATGAATTTATTATGAAATAAAGACTTTTCTGTCGGATAAGATGAAAATCCACATCGGCTTTCTATTGCGTTTCCATTTGCCTGAAATTAACAATAATAGATACTTAATATATTATAGCGAAATTCTATTTTGTTTCTTAACAATTACCAAAATCACAGAAAATTTGGTTTGAGATTTGAAATGCATTTATATAAAACGATATCTTGGAAAAACACAAACATGATTCAATATTAATAACATAACTTAGTTTTTATGGAGCATGAATAGCATCGGTCGATATCCAGTAGTTCATGCGCAAATACTTCGATGTTCTGCGATGTTTACGAAGTATTTGATATCAGTACACACAGTTTTAAAGGTGATAATGGACCATGTATTTTATTCGAATGAATTAACACAAAACTACAGTTATTGAACCGAGTTTTACATACGTATAGGCATGACAACAGATGACAATCAAATTAACAGGTAGGAAAGCTACAATTACCGGATCTGTGATCGAAGTATGGAAATAGATCAAGCGGTTTTCTAAATCATAGGCCGCGTTGGAAGTTAAGTCACGATCAAAGGAAGGCGCGTGCCTTTTGTGTTTAATTTAGAGAAATTACTTCAAAAATAAATTTTCTAATATGTACGGGAATGTTGAGCTTCCCATCCCCATCTCTTTGCAGGGAAAAAGTAATTCGTCTTCGAAATGAGTGAATTCGTTAAAAATCAGAAATAAGGTCGTTTTAACATTATATTTCAATTCGAAATTTCTCTTTTTTTGAATTATTACCAGACCACAAATAATTATCATCGTTAAGCCATGCAATATTATCGTAGTTTACCCAGACCGATCTCTATGAGCCAGTTCAAAGGACTGATATTTGCATTAGAGGTCGTCGTCGGCAAACAAGGGTTAAGCTATCAAAAGGACGGCTAGTTTGATTCTACATTGTCAAAAAATATCGCGATATCCACTAAAATCGTTATCAAATCTGTAAGTTATTCATAATCAAACTTGGACCGTAACTGAACCGCGCCGTGGTGACATATCCCATGTTTTCCCAAGCTCTATCATATATAAGCAGACAGTAACTTGATCCAATACCAAATTTTCTTATCGCACTATTTGTTAACTGAGGTAATAACTTTAAAAATCAGTCAAACAAGTATATTTTCTGACGATGTTTAATTAGACCATGTATAAGAAAGAAGTAGATTGTGTCGTTCATATTTGCACAAACATTGTCATCAAACCGGGACAATCGTTATCAATAAAGTATCCGGTTTGCAGACATTGGCCAGAACAAAGCATTGTCATGTGTGGCTTAGTTGAGTAAACTCGGTCTGAAGGTTCGTTTAATGTACAAATAAAATAAGGAACAAGGACTTTTTTCATTAAAGTATAATATGCAACATGGAAAAAATTTTTTTTTTTGGACACACTGCGCATTGTTGTGCGTTTAATAAGTACCGTCAATATATAAACTAAATCAAACACTGTATTCGCGAACAATGTACAATCAATTATTTTAATTGAAAACACTTTTGATCAAGCGATTGGTTGGAAAACGACGATTCCCTCTATGTAAAAGGAATATTTCCATTTTCCGGCGCCAATAATTTATACCTATACTTGTAAAGACATTTTAGTATTCTGGACATTCGGAAAAATAATAATAATTTTATATAATAATAATAATAAACAATAATATTAGTACTGTGAACAATAGACCGGTTTAGTAACAAGTTACCAAAACAAAAAATATCAACAAAGTGAACCTCCAAATCCTTATATAAAGAGTTCCAACCAATGTTTGGCTGCTACCATCTGTTGTTGAAATAATGATTTTGAATTCAACAAACTATACTAAATCTAACGTCATCTCTCGACCATGCGTAAACCGCGAATCATAATCCGACGTTAACTTTTTCAAACAGAGGAATCATTCACAGGTCACAGTTCAATCAACTTGAAAGGCAAAGATACTATTGTACAAAGGAATACCGTACGCCAGGTGCTAAATGCAGGCCAAACACAATTAAAAATCATATGCTATGAGACGATAGGAGAAGACAGTAGGATATGTTGAAGAAAACCTTTCATGTTTCCGATGGTTTTATATTTCAATCCAGAAAAAATAAATAAACATACCTAATGTATTATATATATATCACAATAGAATAAGGCTCTTTGATCTAGCCGGAACATATTATAATAAACCTTTTTGAAGTTTGGGTACAATACGCATCTCTTTGGACAATGATATTATCATCGGGGTATGTCTGTATATTGTCTTAAATATTGAATTCAAACACACATCGTTGAATTTATATGCACTGCCTTTCTCGAAATCGCTCTTTGATCGGTCATATAGCTGATCATGTATGATAGCATTAAAATATTCGTTTTGTTTTGTATTCAGTTGGTTAGGTTGTGCTTAACTATTTGTGGTATAGTAAGTTACTGTACAATACGTCGGAAGAATATAAATTGTTATGAAGTCATCATAATTATAGCCGACTCTGATATTCAATATCTTTCATCAAATTTAATACATAATATCGTTAAACTATAACAGTATATCATAACAATATGTTTCAAAATGAATAATTTTGCCAAATTCAAAAACTTAATATAAATACAGCACTGAAAATAAACATGCTTTTCTTTGACAGGCGTCACGATCCGCTCGCGAGCCATAGACGAAAAGCCGCATGAAAGAAGATAGAAAATTCCTTGCTTTTGCCAAATCTCAAGTTCAAAGAGGCCGCGCAGCATGTAATCCTATAATCCTTAACCAAAGAAGTCGAAAAGGTCTAAGGCCAGAGTAAAATTCAATAAAATTGGATAATAATAAAAACTAGTGAAAATCGCCGCTTTTTAGCCTAAAGGCGCACAGGAGCGCAATCGAAATATTTTGAAATTTCGAATAAATACAAGTTTAAAAAATCCGTAAAGTTACTGGAAGGTCTAAAATCACCAGATACAAAATTGCAATATTGCTCTCTCGAGGTGGTTGACAGCCAACTACAATTTACCTATGATACAATACCGGAAACTATTCTTAAATGTGAAAAATACTTCTTTCATGGTTTTCAGGTGCATTACTCATGTTACCTTCAAATTTATAGTAATATTACACATATTTCGTACAGTATTTATAACGATATGTAAGTGCATATAAGTAAGCGTGTAAATGGACCTTCCGTTTACCTTGATCTACCGAAGGCATTTCATTGGTGAGTCACGATATTTTGAAAGATGTAAATAAAATTTGATTACGCAATCTTCTGGATCTTCGCAAAAAAATAATTCGACAGAATTAACGCGATAACGTTCTATAGCAGAAAGTAGATTCATGCAGTCTTTTCTATTCAAGGTTTTCTCAATAGAAGAAACCATACTGTCAAATAGTGCTACGTACATATACCTAAACTCGCGAATAATAAAAGGTTGTGAGCTTGTGGCCAACAGAGCTTATTCTTTTTTCTTTACAATACATTTTTATTCAGGTTCTTTTATGGGGTTAAACTCCATTATAAAAGTTCTATATAATAATAATAGGGTATCTGTATTATCAATGCATATACGAATAGGAAAAAAAATTGAGTATCTGAAATTGTTTTCACCGATCGAACAATCTTTCCAAAAAAATTTATATATATAGCACAATTCAAATTAAGGTATTATAATAATTACGTTGTCTTATATTATGTGATTCAATTAACGCTTTAATTGGGGGTTTCATTTTAAAACTGGAACGGTGTAATTAATTCATTCCACATAACTGCAAGTCTGGCTAGTAATCAATAACACTTTAATTTTGAAAAAAAAGTTGGGTTTTAGCTCACGAGGCTTCCACGCTAAAATATTGTTGTTATTGACAGTATATCCATAAAATAAAAATAAAATAAAAATGGCGGAATGCTGCACGGAAGCGGTTCAACGCGGTCTACTTACCGAAGGGGAATCAAGTGTCAGTGCGCGGGAAGATAATGAGCTTTGATTGACTCTTTCATCCTATGTTGAACGAAGCTTACTATGGGCAAATTATTACTCGCTTATTTGTAATCGCCATCGCACGTCGGTAAATGGATTTTGAGTCAAATTGATCCCGCTGACTCTAAGTCGAAGTTATGATTTAAATAAGAACAAGCATTTTTTAGGTTGAATATTCATCTCTATAGACACGGACCGTTGGAAATATATTTTCTCGATTGAGCACAAACTCATACACATAATCGCATAAAATTACATTAGAATTTTTCCGAGTATGACAATTTAAAAACAATGTACCGCAGAGCATGGTTCACTTAGAACCTGTACTCTGCAATTTATTATAATGATAATAAAAAGACAAGGACTGATGGTAGAAGAATCAAGAGAGCCTTGGCACTGTCGCAAAATTATAGTTAAAAACCGTGCTTCCTTCTTCGGGAAAATTCTTCTCCGAGGGCTAAGCTCCGAATATGCGTGAACCTTTTAGCTCTATCGTGTTGCCGATGATCCTTGTCCGAATTGATTTATCACAAGGTCACGGGGCGACCTTCACAACCGTGTGGTCCTATATTCCACACATTTCGATCGAAAAAATAAACAAAAACAATTTTACCGATGTTATATCTTGCGCTTTTGACCGGACGAGGTTAACAGCACTTTAGACTTGGCAAGAGTAAGAATGCTACTGTTGTGTACAATAATTTTGAGTGGTACTACCGCTATTAAAAAGGCTTTGGCTTAAAACATGTTTTTTCTCTGATGCATCCATCGCAAAAAAAGCATATCATATTTTTGTCTCATTATTAGAATTTTGTTTAACACTTATAGACTTGATGAACGAATATTTCATAAAATGAAATTGAATAAATTGAATGCCTCGCTGATTCATTGAAATTAATATAGTATATAGTCATATCAAAGTCGATTCAAATAGAAATATTCTTAGTTTGGGGATTCATTCATAATAACTATTTTTGTTCAGCACCAAAGTAATAATATCTCTAAGACTTTTTATTACACCCCTCAGCATAATAATAACACAATAATAAAAGAAAATTCGTAAAACTCGCCTTCATTACATAGTTAATCATTCAAAGTACCTCGGTTTAATTTGAAATAGGTAAAAATGATCAAATGTGGAAGTACTTTGCGCTATCCAAATAAAGAATGAAAAAATCAATGCCATAGCTTTTGTATAATTCATCCCATTAGTGGTAGCGATTCGCGGGAGAAACTTCTAAATTTTTCTACGTATGTCTCAAACTCTTCGATCTATCCGCCAATCGTATTCGACGTCAAATTATGACAGAAAGAAAAATAATGCTTTAGATTGCAATTATGATTAGAATATAAATAAACGAACAACCGAGAAGAAATTTTGTCAAAAAAATACAAATTCACAGAATTAGATACCATTATTTATAACTACTGAGACTACAATAAATTTGACATAAGCGTATGGAGATTTGAATAATTTACACTGACCCTGCTTTTTAAATCCAATGACATGTCAATAAATCTCAAGTCATAGAACGTCAATACTTGTACTAATAATTTTTGCCTAACTATATTATGTTGATATAACATTATAATTGGATGGAAGCATTAGGTCTTGTAAAATGTCATCGCAGTGGCCAAAATAGATAAAAAAAAATCCAGAAATTTACTTTTGGGAAAATCGTGACTCGTTTTTATCAAAGAAGAAGTAGAATTAAGATGTTGGTCATAATGAAAATAAACCTGCAGCATTTACCCGCTCAGCGTAATTGCGTAATAACACCATTCGGCGCCTTATCGCTTCCCTAAGGGGTGAGACTTCACATCAAATTGTCCATCAACTGCGAGATAGCAAAAGTCAAAGTCCTATTACGATCGTACTAATGTAATCGACCAAACGTGAAACTTGCATGCAATAAAACATGCATTGAATTTACGAAACTGCTTGAATTGGGACTAGTGCGTCTTAGATTGATTTTATACAATTCCGCTCACGTTTATAACTCGTCGATGTATTAAAGATTATTCACATTCGACTATCTATGTCCATGACAGCAAATATTGCTCACTAGAAGTTAATTAAATAAAGTGGAATGAAGTCCGTGAATTTCAAACTTATCTGATTTGACTTCAGTATAGATAAAACGCTATCAACCACTCCCATTCAAAAGAATTCATCTGATAGAGTAATATGACAGTCCGAAGATTTGAACAAGAGTCATTCCAGTTCAAAAATATTCGAATGGTTATATGTAGTCTGAGAATAGACAACTGATCGAGGTGGCCGTCGAAACGCAGGACACGCAATCGATGGGAGTGACGTTCACCCAAACAGGACGTTACAGCGATAGCGCTGTTTTAGTGCATGCCCGTACGCAAATTTTCATTTAAGATCTGGTCGGGAGTCACTACGAAATATTATGCCGCCCAATTGCTGGGTATATCTATCCAGCATCAAACTCTTAATTCAAAAATAACGACGACGACAATTCATAAAACATGATGCAATTTTTTGTGGTTTAGAACCAGCTAACACAAGTTACACAACAATGGCCTACAAACCACGTTCTAGCGCCAAATGTAACCACCCACCCACCGCGATAAACATACCTTGTAGGATCTTGGTGATTTGAGGTTTTGATTCCCTAATCCTACAGAACAAACGAAACCCTATACTTTCTCGCGGTTTGAAGTCTGTCCTATTAACTGTTTCATATAAGAAACGTTGTGTTGGGTCCACATTACTTTTAATTTCAGTCTTAACTATCATTAGCATTTTGCCATATACTTGATCCCATATTCTAAAAGCGTCATGTATTTGAAGAGAAGATCGACCACACATGAAACATTTATTCGTTATTTTTTAAAATTTGGATGTCGCATTTTTGTTCATAAAAGAGTAATATTTCAGGATAAAATCATTATAATGTTCTTATATTTTTTTTCCTCATTCTGTGATATGTCATTTTTTATTATTTACGTTTGTCAGACCTATTTCATCATTTACCGACACTCCGCTAACTTCTTCATTCAGACAAATGATATCATTTCACAATAGCTAGGCACCCTAATCCCCGGACGTGTAAACACAATTGAAGCAAGTCGCGGTCCGTGTTATGTTTGTCATCATTTAAAAGTCTAACTGAATCATACTCTCACAGCGAGAGAAAAATATATATGGCTGTTTCATGCTTGAATCAAACATTGCAAGGCAAACATTTGAACAAGCAAAATGTTATTCACAAAAGACTTCCTACTACCACCTGAATGTAGTGTAACTCACTCATAGAAAACGACATAATTAGACCTCATTTGTGTTGTAATTAAATAATTACATTGACTGATAGTTGTCGGAATTGTATATTCAAACTTCAATGAAAAGACTTATTTATTAGTATCAGTATGTTTGCGAACCTTCATCGTGCTATATAGATAAATTGGTAAAATATTGATGCTATCTATATCTACTATTATATGTAGAGGTACAGGTGTAATCGATGTTGTACTACTTTTAATTTTCGATTATGACATTGTTTCTATTTATGTAGTTAATGCGCAAAGCATATATTGAAATCGTATCTATATCGGGAATTTCGGCGCAAAAATGTGTGTACCATCATGGAGGTAACTAATTTTGTTTGTCTATATTACATCAAATTGTGTAAAGGGACGGAAGCATATGGGCAGAGGGTATGCATATTCACTTGGCTAACACAGACAGTTCCCGAACTCGTTATAGAACTAAAATAAGGAAAATCGGAATAAAATTATGGCCTGACCCTAACCTGGTACACACACTACGGAAGTACCGGAACTTCTATTCTTGCATAGTAGTACTGTTATATATAAAACCTATGAACACTATCTTTTCAAAAAACAACTAAAACGATTGGTCAATTGAATCACCCGTTTCCGAAAGTGGCAATAAAAACAACGTCAAGTGTATACGTCACGGTCAACGTCAAACTTGAAATCCTTCGAAGGCGGTAAACGATTCAACCCGCCTCTCCCGGTACGCATGATTGCCCTTGAAGAAGATTTCGGTCTTTCAGACATTTCAACTCTCACTTCAAACGTGAGGATATATCAAAGTCAATTTTATACTGCGAAGATCAAACGCTAGATGGTATTACACATATTACAGCATGTTCTCAAGTGTAAATTGCAGACGTTATTAGAGGACTCATAACACAAAGTATGCGCAATTTCGCTTTGATAAATTTTCAAAAATGCTAATTCCGACGCAAGTTGGTTTGAAACTTTTCCTCATTATTTTCATATTTGCGTGAGTGTATCAAAAACAACCAAAAATAAATGATAAAATTTTTTTTCAGAATAACTACCAAAACAATCTGAAGGTTCTATATCGCATTGAGCTGGATAAAACATAGTAAAATTCTTGGTCGCAGAATACAAATCGACATTGAATTTGAAAGTAAAGTACAGTATATTATTGGGCTTGCTTATTACGATTCAAATGTCTTCGGGTTGTTTGGTGAAAATGCCTGAACATGATAGACATGTACTACAGTACTAGGTAAAAGGTATCACACAGCCTGATGAAAAAATTAATTGTACACTACAGTCAACCAGCTAGTAGAAAGGCTACCAATTTATTGAGCGGGATAAAACACTAGACGACGAAATAAATGTGTGATTTTGTCACATATTGCTCAATGGAAACGAGATGAATAGGAATTGGTATATTTTATAGGAAACCGACACAATGAGCACCAAAGCACCATTTGAAAAAAGATTCACCAGCGGTACTAAACTAAAACTAGTTGTCCAAGCAAGGTATGATGAAACTGGCCGATGTATATATACTATATTCGAGTCCGATAAGTGGACAATGGGTTAGTGTGATGACAGTCGGCGGAATCTTTGAAATCGAATCCTACGATGTGATTCGAAGAAATTGAAAGACTAAGAAGGGGTGATCTACTAACTCCAAAAGCTCGAGTTTCCGCGATAGGTTTTCGGAGATTAACCCTGAATACATTCACTACTTTAAACGGTCCAATTGCCGTGTTACACAGTCGTAATTCTGGTATGTACATTATCGCTAACAAGATGAGCGCAAACATACGTCTAACTTTGATACCAGTCATAGCCCACTCACAATATTATGGGGGAAAATCCGACGAGCCAAGGGTTAATGTGACGACGACTAGGGTTTTGTTAACCATACAGAGGCAGCAAACGGACGCAATTTCTAGACAGATATTCTATCAATTACACTACTATAATATCATTTTGCAGATGGCGGCTAACGTCCACCGAATCAAACCTTCAGATGAAATTTCTAATTACTGGAGTCGCGTCTCAAGTTTAGGAAAGTTATACAAATTAGTGTCCCCTTCATTTCTCAGTAGCAGTGGCACCTCATAATAAATAAATCTTGGCTATTAATATTAATTTCAATTTTTGACATTTTATAATATTATTTGGAATTCAGAATTGTCAAATTTTAATAGAGAAACGTCAAGATATTAAAAATCTGGATTCTTGAAAAACGTTTTCCGAACAACAATTAATTTCGAGAAGAAAAGCACTTCTCCTAAAGCATGTAAAAATGTAACTACCTTATGACAAATCTCCCTTTGGTCACTTTCATTGCAATGTTTTTCTGTAATTCCACAATACAGGCATTTCTCCTGGTTATCATGGGTTGTATCATGAAACCCAGATCCAATTTTATTATTTCCGTTCTTCCATGTTTCACTTGTTATAGTTGGGGGATCGTTCGATCCTACAAAAAATTTATAGGTTTTATTATTGCCTTTTTAGTCAAATAGAACAAATCATTATATAATACAAAGCTAGCCACATAGTTAAGTTCACAACATTGTGAGTATGCAAGTTTATAGCCTTACCCAAGCGACAAAGAAAATGCTGGTACCTAACGAATTCGATTTTCAGTTGGATGGTGGGGTCGAGTTTGGGGTTGAATTTAAAAAAACACGGCTGTCTTGTTGCTAGACATGGTGACATTTTATTAATTAGAAAATTTCACCCAGGTCCAAACAAAAAAATTCAAATAAATAATATGTCAGATTCCGCAGAGTTACTAGGGTTATCTAGTCAGACACAACGATACAGTACTTTCATTTACAAATTACAATGCCATTTAGTATAAAAATTTCATCAGTGCCAGAAACCATCCAAATATCATGGAATACTTATTTATTAATAGTACATTTTGTGTGTTGAGCTCGGGGAACTTCTCACCTGAACTCCAACGCTTGGGGCCCAGACAATACTACTTTTATAACAAGGTTAGTTAATATGAGCATAGACCCAATACATTTCTTTGAACCGCAATCATTGAACTACCGAATTAATATAACAGTGTGAAAATTATACTGTAAAACGACAAGATCGATTCTAATTGGACAATTAGTTATGATAATAACATAAATGCGCGGAAGTGGTCGTCCGACAAGAGGTTTTTTGGTTTTCTTCATGGGGGTTCGTATCGGATTAAACTAATTACATTGAATTAAATTGTCTAGCAAAGTGTATCCACTGATGTTTTGTGTGTATTAAATATCCTTTCTCATTTTCGACGGTTTGTTTATATGAATCCACACAATCTATTGCGAGATGATATAATCATAGGGTAGAAAAATAATACCCGGCACGCATCAGCGTTTGAAGTCGGGAAAATTGAAACTACGTAATATTATGTTGTGAGTCATTCTTACATGTAAGTACCATATATGAACTGCTTTTTTATATATGGTTCGTATATGGATAAAGTGTTGGAAATTGGAATCGTAATTGGCGAAATATACAATACCCGGTCTGTACAATCAAGACTTATAGATCGAATGTTTTGGAATCGCGCGCGCATTGCCTATACACAAAACTAATCGCTATCCGGTTACCTTGCTCGACCATTCAATGGTTCTGGCCAAAGTCCCTCTTCGTGCGAACACACAGACCTCGTTGAGTTTACATTTACTGCGAAGACAAAACCGCTAGGATCAACAAAAGACATGAAAAGGGGCCGACACTGTTTAGTGTTTACGGTCAAAATCGTGTCGGGTATAGCGATAGCGCCACGTCTAATAATTCTAACAAAACTAAGCTTCATTAACGAGAACAAAATAATTGTGAGTTATTATCTCATAGATGTGTGATAAATTAGATAGTATGTGATGGTGTTTCTATTTAAATCTGACCATATTGCTCGTCAAAAACATTTTCCATACCGATTTTCTAGTTAAAGTTGTCTACATCCGAATAGTTGACACTATAATCCAGTTTTCCATTTATTTTCGATATTAAATAATTTAAACGGGTCTATTTTGCACTAAAATAAAATCTTTAAAATTCTTCAACATACTATTTTCGAACATCAATAAATTATCTTAAATTATTGTATTATTATGGTGTAGTCAAATACCCGATAACTAGAAAAAAAGGTTTGCTCCAAAACACTAAAACTTTTTTTTATATGTTTTGCTACTATGTTTTCCCCGGATTCTATCAAAATTATTTACACTTTTACCTAAATTATAGTTAGTAGCATGAAGAATGCGTAGCACTGATTGGTCATAAATGATCGATACTTCTTGAAGCGTACCGAGTACGGTTGAAAAACAGTTGGGGAAGTGGGTAAACATAGATGTAATGCACTTAGAAGATTTTGTGAAATTGGCAATAAACTTCAAAAACGGTTTCAGTATTATAAAATCGCGGGTTGTCGGCGTGCTTTATCTATGGGGAATAATAGCCCAATAAACGTATTGCTGTTAAATAGTGAATATTGCTCTATATCAATATTGATGTCGTAAAACTACATCATTGTCGTAAACCAAGCGCATTTTCAATACTCAACAACGCCTTTTTTGTTTAAGACTTGTGTACCCACCACCAGGCAAGGCATATGATGAAATAACACAGTTTCACCTAATAATTGTTGCATTACCGACTAGTCCTTCATACGAAAACGCTGGATCTTTGAACCATGCTAAGTTTTATAAATTGTGAAGTAATTCTTACCTTCTGGGGCCTGTCTCTTTCGAACGCTTGGAAACCCTGTAAAAAAGATGAGTGATTTATATCAAAATATCTGAAGAGAAAATACAAAAACATTGATTCTTCCGTTTATGGATGGATAATAGGTACAATCGGTGAAATGATGAGTAGAAATAACTCTTTCAATAGCAGCATTCTCAGGCGAGACCCGAAAGCCATAAAAATAAATTTAACTTGAAGTAAAAAAAGTTGTCTTACAATGACAGATTTTTATCAAAAATATGTAGGGATGGGAAATATTTGTTTAAAATTAACATTCATAATTCATCCAACTTCATATTATTGTAATGTTACTACTATATATTTGTTACATTTAAAAAAAAATGCGAATTAATAGGTACCTTTAGAATTGATAATTTATTTTGCTGCCAACTGCAATATTATGACTGTACATTAAATTATAGAGACCGTGGAAATTGCTGCTAATTTATTTTAATAGAATGTTCCAGGTTTGATGTCCTTTAGAGAAAATCATTAAATCAACACAAATTAGTGTAGAAAAGTACAGAAACTCCCGAAAAAGATCAGGATACAAGATATTATCTCCAGTACGAGCGTTGGATTTACTTAGCATTAAGCTTCCAAACGCGAATTATAATAGGCTACAGAAATGTTTTGATTGATTCTTCGTTAGCCAATCGGAAACTACTTCTCCGTGCACTCGCCGTTGGTCGTCTGTTATATAATATTAGTTAGGCAAATATGTTTACCCCTTGAGGCATCGAGTTAAAGGTCGATTTGAACTAAGGTGCGATCATTCCAGTGTTCGGAAACAATATTTTGATTACGGAAACTCAGCTAGATAAATTGTGACATGCGATGTTATGTTAACTGATTGAGAGTCATAGACAACTTTGGAAACGATTTAAATTCAAACGAGTAGTGGCGTTTTGACACTCGTTGCGATACCAAACGTTGAAATGCCCTTTTTTCAAATAGCCATCATTTCAACATTTGTAGCTTTACAGCTCATTTTTTCAGGTTGTTCCTTTGCCTATTAGAATTCTTGAAACTCACGGCAGATAGCATACACAGACAGTACTAAGTTCTAATGGTAACATTAAAGTTTTTGGACTGTAATAACAGTTGCCTTTTGTGTACTAGTTAACGGTAGTTTTTTTTTACATACTTTGGCCCCGACGTATCCTTGGTTTACTGTGCTTCGCTCCCATCACCGCCAGTCTATCCTTCGGAATTTAATCAGACAAAAATTCATTCAGTAGCAACAGTAGTTGTGAATAAAATCCGATATAGCATATATAAATCCGCTGATTCGATTACAGATTGGTTCAAACAGTCAACCTAACTCTAATGAAAGAATGAAACAGAAATAAATTAACCTAATTTAAGCACTGTTTGACGAGTTTATTTCAAGGGTCCACTTGATGAATGAACATCAAAGTATCTCGACCGACTAACAACTCTACACTTCAGTCTTTTGAACTGACCGCAGATTTACTTTTCGAATATTTGCAACCTAAGCTATTTGCCAAATTGGCAATACAATGATAACGATATCCTGGCAATGTATACTGGCACATTTGAAGGACTACTTGAATGTTTGCTATGCTTCTTCCGATAACGTATCAAACACTGGAGGTTATCTGTGGGGAGAATGTGAATATATACAAAATATCCTAATTACTGAATTACAACAAATGCCGTAGTTTATTGTAATTCAGTATAACATTGGAATATATTATATGGATCAACATTCCTGCTCACCACAATTCGCGGATACAAAGTCCACTTTCTACTTTTAATAAAAAAAAATTCTGTAGATAAATTTTTGATCCTTCCTGGCTAAGTGTGTATTATCAATCCTGAGCGCCAATAATATTCATAAAAACGTCCCGACGTTAACGTCAAATCTCCCTAAAAACCTACTGTTCCTGCCAAGGGAACAAACCATTCTAACACCCGGCGAAAGTTACTCAGTCGGGGCAAAATAGAACGAGAGAGCTCCGCGAACCTTCCGCCGTGTTTACTCTGGCCGCGAGACCGCGGAATGCTAGATCAAAAGAAACGAGAAAAAGAAAATAAGCGGCCTTTGAAGTCTGTCAGAGCCGCTCATTTGCCTTCTTTGTTTGCACGAAAGATTGGTTACGATCGGACTGGCCATGTTTGTGCTGGTTCGCTGTGTGACCACAGCACTTTGTTGATTTGGGAAAGACTTTAGCGTACGTTATTATCGTGGTAGAGTTTAACATTTTGCTACTTAGTCAACAGTTACGAGAAATGGTCCCCTCTGGCCTAGGGTATTTTTAGGAAAGAACTTCCGATTTGCCGAAACAAGTTTGTAAAGTGTTTTAAGAAAACTAAATGTTTGTGATTATAAGAACAGACACTTTTGAGTGACTTCGATACTCCGGTATGTTCGATACATTCGGCATACATTGGAATGATTGGGCAATTGGCAAATGGGTTAAAACTACAACAACGAATGCTGAATTTTTTGTGTTCTATATATTCTTTGAATCCTATCGTGTATTTGATATGTGAAATACATAGGTTATTATTTTTTCAATCGTGCTCATCGTCCAAGACGATTCAAGTCCTTCCAAATTAGTTGCCCTCTGTAATGAATGTAAACATGCTACGTATACGTATATTTGTTTTGTTGAACTTATTGAAATCGAAGTCATTTATTTTCTCATGTGGTTCGTTATTGCGAAATATATATGTGGTTCACGTTACCCGTTTACCTGCTACGACCTCCACCACCAAGTACCTAACAACCAGCCTTACTTGTCCTTTACGGTCTGTTTTGAATATATGCGGTTTTTACATGAAGAAATATTTCACATCTCTATCTCTACCTAGTGTAAATATGATAATGTTGATATGACACTAAACTACTTTCAGCAACTTGCAAACAATGTGGAATAAACGTTTCTGACTATCTTTTTCTTTTATTCGGAATATTGGAATTGTGTTGATAAATGTGAGGCCTATGTAAAGCTAACACAGGTTTCCTCATAATATTCCTCATTTGCAAATCTCATACGTTGAATTTTATCGACTTTTTATCAGTGTTCGATCTTCATTGCCATTACGATCATATTATTCTATTTTCGAATATCATCAGATTTAAATAATTATTTTACTAAGCAGGCGACTTTTACTAAGCCTCTGAGATTTAATTATCCGAGGACACAAGTTTGATTGCCATGATTCCGTCAACAGGATATAAAATGTATTCGCACTTTGCAGACGCGCAACAAACAGGGGATAACAATCTGTATTTGCAAAGATAATGCAATGTTTCGGCGAAACAAATGCCAAATTGTCGCCAATCAAATACGCTTTGGTATATATAATATTGGGGAGTATTGCGATGCGAAAATTAAATTATTTATCAAATTGCGACAATGGCGATTTGTACAAGTTTTCAATCCATCCGAGTTTTCAATAACCTTCATATGATTTGTTTAATATGATATGTATTTGTTTACATTTGAATGAAATTTGACTTAAATTGATGCCAATTACCCATCTACATCGCGCTTTTATGGTAATCAATTTCATGTATCCACTAGAGATGTACCGATACCACTTTTGTCGCCGATACCGATACCGATCCGATACCAGCTAAAAACGCCGATACCGATACGCCGATACTATAAGAAGGCCGATATTACCGATATTCCGATACCGATACTATGTAATTATTACTTAATTAGGGGTGCTGTGTAGGGCAGACGGGTTAAAACAATGGTCTATGAGCGTTGTTCATAGTACACATTATTTCAGATCGAAAAAAAAAGATATATCACATAATATGAAATTAATGTTTGAGTTTGCTTTAACTGATTAAGATACATTGTACAGTAACGCTAGTAATCTCGGTTTTCAATTAGAAAACTCATAAGCCGGGATGTCAAATTTGAATTTAATGTTAATATCGCGACCTTCGAATATCGTTATTCGTGTTTAAAAGAATATCGAATATCACCCACATATTCTAGCGCCGCCGTCCTACGTTCAAATTAAAAGCATTTTACAAATATTGTATTTCGTGGCTAATCGTAATCGTCGACGCAACAAGTCAATGCCAACATGAATAAAGAATATCAATCAGCACCAACAAAAAAAAGGCCTACCTATAACCGTCGAGGAGGTTTTTTTAGTAAAAATAACATGATCTCTTTCAACGAAATAGATTTTATAATATTTTACAATTGCAATCATATATTTTGAGACAGTCTAGGGCTAGGCGGTCATGTCAATATATCTATCAAGTAGTTGTGTAGTTAAACAAAATTAATACCTGCGTAGAGAGATAATTGTGTCGGAATTTAGTTTATCGATGTCGACGGACTAAATGACACACGTACTTGACGACAAACAGTCAGAATTTATACCCGTGCCAAAAGTCTATGTGCCGTTAATAAGGACCCCAATTCCACTGTATGATTTAAAACCGGGCGCCTGATTGCTTTTTGTTATGTGCTGTGTTGATATATTTCTTCATAATTACTATGTAATTACTATGTAATATTAAAAATGTCAATATAAAAATTTGACAGCGAAAATATCTAAATTAGTTGAGCTAGTTTGGCTGATAAATAGCTAAAAACACGATTCTCTCACGGGGGTGGGGACATGTATGGCTCATAGCTCACAATCTCTCCAGACAAAAAATAAATTAAAAAGTAGTATTCCAACTAATCTTTTAAAACATTCTGGACCATATCAAAAAGTTGAATATATCGGAAATATCGGCTTTAATCTAACCGATACCGATACATGGCCGATACCGAAAAATTGCCGATACCGATACCGATACATCGGTACATCTCTAGTATCCACATATTCTACCTCGCCATCCTACTAATAATGAACTTGAAACATTGCTTGTTTATTGTTGGAACATTGTTAGATTTCAAATATGTGTCATCTAAAAGTTTATTATGTCACAAATGTATTTAAGCACGTGTCTAATCGATACGTTGAAAGTTTTGCTTTCAGACCGATTGTCGGCACATCAAATATCTATTAGGTTGTTAATCTATGTGGAAGTACCCCAGGTGCTCGATGTTATTTTGGCTCCAAATTGTATGTATGACGATTAAAATAGCATGTGAACTTGATCTCGTTGAGTACTTAGGACCGCAATTTAATAAGGATCACTTTGAATTTCTGCTTCTGTGACTATCTGTTGCGATTAAGCACTTTCAAGTCGTACTAAATTGATTTTATGGGATCATACCCAGCACAGTCGAAAACGTTTATATTTATTATACAATACACCATAGTCTCAAAGACTACCAGTGAAAAAACTTCGCTGAACAATAAATAAATTTAAATATTTATGAATAATGGACAACGCTATTGAAACTGGAAATTTAATTTTAAAGTCACTATAAATCATGAGCACAAAACTTCCTATAATGTACCGCTGACGTAAATTTCAAATCAAAATCCATTATTTCGAGAATTATACTATATTTTAAATTTGTCGGCCTTTTCTTTAATCGTAACAAAAATACAGCAGCAAATCTTTCATCTACGTATAACTTGTTGTAATGATCGAATTTTTGATTTTGAAAACTATGCAAAATAGGAAGAGACATCAAACGTGCCGTCGATAATTCTCGTGGTGATCGTTTTGCGAATGGAATCAAATTGAATTTCGCCTAGCCCAAAATTATCGTATAGTTATATGGATGGTCAGTAATAATATTTCTCCGTTTTTAGTCTAGAAACCAATTAGATTTTTACTGGGCCTCAGCACGCCATATATGCACGACAACATTGTTGTACATTCCCGTTGCAAGTGATAAATAATATGTTTTACACCACGAGTAAAAGTACTTATTTCAATACATTCAAAAAAGTTCTAAGATAGTTAAAGTTCTATATTGTGGACAGTCAGCAAAAAGTAGTACTTTTAGCCAGAAAAATCATTTTATTTATTTCAAAACTGTCTGTGAGCCTTATGGGATTATTTTTTGCTTGCCATGACGTCATTAAAAATTGCGCAATTTCAATTCACGTGTTGAATCTGAATCATGAAGAATAGATCAGCGTCACAGGACCCGGAAAAGCTAAGACAGTCCGGGTATCATTACACCGATACAGGTATTGGTAAGTTACATATATGATTTTCGAAAAAATGATTGTAAAATATTTCGTTTTGGCTTTCGTGTCCATTTATTTGAGCATAGGTCTCTTGTTTTCTTGCATTATTGTTATTTCCACTAGCACACCAAAAAGGAACATTGGGCAGTTATGGCGTCACAATTTTTAAAAGTCAATGATTCCAAGCGAGATCCTGGGTATACCAACGACCATGTTACTATATATGCAATGTGAGAACAAACCCCAAATAAAACGACACGAAAGTCGGATGACTCACTGCATTTGCGGTATTCATTGCGACTAATTCCGGAATCGGTCATCTGATCATTCAAAAGCTTTAGATCAAGTCTTACCACTGTAGCAACTTACATGGGTAACAGTAAAGACATAGCTGAGCACTGGCTTTGTCGAAAAGATGTCAGAATGAATGACACGTGATAGCTTAATATATATATATGTGAGAATAACAAAGTTTGGGGTGAAATATCGGGTGGGACACGGAGAAACTTTGACAGTAGTAAAGAGTAATAGCTTAATAGCGGCTCAGAGCATCTTTTTTTTAATTCTGAAAATTCGAAATCCATCGGCCCACTAGTTGAAAGCAAGACAATATTGTAAGATTCTTGTTCAAGTTCTTGTTATATAATACTATAAAAACTGTTTATAAGCCAATCACGACATACGGTTCATTGGTCAGATTAGTTATGACAATAGATAGCGGACCAGTCGACAATATATCAAGACAAGATGCTATTTGTCAGGTAATCTAACACAGTGGTTCCCAACTGCCTGTCCTTGGACCGGTCCGCGCCGCTTTTTTGCCAGTCCGCGAGAAATTTCATTGTTTTGTTGTTACTTATCGATCTTAAGATCGGTAAGTATGTTGATAGGTATTTGTCTGTTTGTTTGTCTGTCTGTGAGATGCACGCGATATCTCATGAAAGCGAGGTTGAATCTGCTCCAAATTTTGCATGTGTATTTATCATAGCTCGGATCAGAAGCTTATTGATTTTCGATGAATTATGTCGTATGATTAGCGAGTTATTAATTAATTAGTGATGGGACACACGGTGTCACTATGGAGTAAGAGCGCTGTTTTGGGGGATCCCCTGACCTTCGACGATGAGTCTTCGGCCTCCGACCGATATTCTCGTTTTTATGTCGTCTCAAACGATTTACCGAAAATGAGGTTGCGTCGGTTTATTACGCAATTTCTCTTCCGACGTCATATTGCGACGTCTTTCGCAACATCTTGGCGCCGTGTAATTACACTTTTCGCTTTTTCGTCTCCGACTCATCACAAATACGCTCCATCAAATCTCGCAAGATTTAGAAACCTAAAAATTGACACGCGCTCTTTTTCTGTTGTGCATGCCTTTCCTGATTAATATAACCACACACGTTCTGCATACTTCTTTGTTTGAACCAAAAAAACAGTCAAGAACAGTATAATATTCCAGTAAGATATGAAGTAATATAAGAAACACTGTCACAATATCTTGATAACAAATACACATCACTAAGTAATCGAGCAATCAAACTGTTGACCGCATTTTCAACCAGTTACTTATGCATTATGCAAAAAATATTCTCATCACTGGCTTTAATTAAAACGAAGCAGAGAAATCGGCTGCACGCCGCTGCAGAGTTACGTGTTGCAGAAACTTCTTTGAGACCTCGTTTGCAATCCTATATTGGAAACGAAACAGCAGCGAAATTCTCACTAGAGTTAATTGTGTTTATACATGATTTGGCATGTACATGTTTTTTTTATGTGAGATGCTTTATGTGTGCCTTTCTTCGGCATATTGGGTGCCCAGCACTGCATTTCATTGCGCAAATATATGGTCTTATTTTACGTTTCGCCCATTTCAATTTTTGGCCGGCACATTATTTGATAGTTTTTCATCGTGTGAAATGTTTCTAAGTGTGCCTTTGTTGCCTAGAAGCATATTGAGTGCCCGACATTGCATTAGATTACGCAAATATGTGTTATCCTTTTCTGTTCCTGTCATTTCAATTTTTGCCGGTTCGCGAGTACGTTTAATTAAATTTTATCGGTCCGCCAGGGTAGAAAGGTTGGGAACCACTGCTCTAAAAGACTAAAAAGGTGAGAAGCATCCAGCAACCTACAAGTTCAAACTTTGTGCCTACGGTCTAAAAGCACTTTACTCACGTTACTAGACTTATGCGTGGACATCAGAATACCTGAAATATGCTCTTGGTCGTTTGAATCTTGATGATATATAAATATTTATCAGATAAGTTTAAATTTGGATTTGCATATATTTTGTGAACAAAGTAACCTACTTACTTAGCTAGCATCGATGATATTTGGTATTATATGTCTTGCAGCGTTGTGTCGCTGATATAAGAATAAAAATTCGGACCTCCTGAAGTATGCGCACCAAGATGACGCACAACCTGAACTCTGATTGTGTACAGGTTGGGGTTCAGGTTATTCGACATCTTGGTGCGCATACTTCAGGAGCACCAAAAATTCTCATATAGCGTAAAATAGCACAACCTTCTAAAACCTCGCCTATTGAATTCAGTATTGTACCATTAAAGTTAAAAAACAACATTTTAAATTTTTATTAAAAAACACTAGAATGAAGAAATTTTAACAAATTATTTAATAAAAAATACGGGAAGAATATATGGTCACAAATTAAAATTGACCTTGTTAATACTGTACACAATTGTCATAGTCTTTTCTAAAATTTTGTTTGTATATGGTTGGTACAGATTTATTCACCTATACCAGTGGTTCTCAACCTTTTTTCTTTCGTTGTCCACTTTCGTTGCATGAAAATTCTGTGGCCCACTAACTTTCTCATGCAAGGGAAAAACTACAAGAAAACAAGACTATTTTTTGCCAAAATAAATACTTTCACTTTAATGATTATAATGAAAAATAGCAGCATCATTCATTGCTACTACAATAAAAAATTGACTATAATGACACAAAAGAAACTAAACTTTCCAATAAAAATAGTAATTTTTGATAGGCTTGTGGTCAGAAGGTCGAGGCTGAATGCCGATTATGCTCGGATGATATTTGTTTAAGGCAAAGCTTGAAAAGTTGATTTCATCTTTTTCTTACAGTAGCATATTACACCAATAACCACCAAAATCGCAACGGCAATTAGAATAAGTAAAATTATTCCTATACACAGAGGTGAAGGTGGAATGCAAAATCCTAACGTTTTGGATTTATTATGATTTGTAGTTGAATGAGATTTTGTTGAGACGCTGATAAATGTTGTATTTCCGGGTGTGGTGTTGACTTTTGTCATAGCAAACGATTTCTCTCCAGAACTTGTCATTGATATCATTCGTGGTGTGGTTGTTTTCGAAGGTGGCAACCCGTCTCCAAATGAGCGGGGTTTTGGTTTTCTTCTGTAAACGCATTCCAACTTCCTCAAAGGATTTTTCCAAACGAAGTTTTTTCTACATTTACACACATCATTGATGCAACTGGACAATGGTGGACATTCGCTGCAACTACCTACAAAAATAATACAGTGAAATGTTATTCCCTTACTATTTAGTTCTAGTCGAAATTCGGAGCGCCAAGTCATCATTGGTGAAAAATCTCTTCAGATCAAGTAAAGTTTCGAACGCAATTAAATGCTTCTCACATGTCATGAATGTCAACGAATATATGTATAGCCTTGTTCAACATGAAATGGTTTCAGTTTCATCAAAAGTAACAATGGCTAAATCAAAATGGCGCACAACTAATAATAAAAAATAAAGTAATTTAGTTCGAATGTTAATTGATACCACCATAAACAACGAGTCATATTGGAAGTCAGTTCAATAGCCGACTACCAATTTTCAGGGATATGCTATAAATAATCAAACTGCACTGTAAATTGAACGATATTGAGCATTGAAATGCAGTAAATTACATTTGTTTTTTTCTTTTTTTTCTTTAAACAAAAATATTAGCTGTTTCCAAGATATATGACTTTTATTATCTATCAAAATAGCAAAGTATCTTATGAATGAGTGCGCCTGAACTTTGAGAAAGATTTTTTAAAAAATTATTTAGCGTGAGAAATATCAAACGTGCAAAATCATTAACTATCGTATTTGACTTACTAATATATATGCTCATATTTAATCTATTCAAATATCACTATTTATCGTTTGAAAGTTAACAAAAAAGCAACATATAAGCCTACCTTGGACAGTGCTAAACGGCAGACCAAATGCATAAACCAAAAATATCATGGTTAATTTTCTTCTTTGGTTCATCATGACACACATTAAATCTTCTTTTCAGGTATAGCGAACGTTCTTGGTTTAATATTGACTGATTGTCCGCCTTTCCATTGTTTACTTTTATATGCTATCCGCAACTTATTCTTGCAGCATTGCAATTACCCAAATAGGTCGACGATGAGCAATAAATCATAAGAAACTTAGCTTCACGATCTTCGTCATTCGAGAGGTCCTTAAAAGGATATGAGTAAATACACCTTGCTATTGTCATACGAAGAAAAAAATGAGTCAAGCAATGATGGAATTTTGCAAGTGAGTAGCCTACCAATACAGTGAACGACTAAAAGGGGAAAAAACACCTGATGTTTTCCTATCGTATGGCAAAGAGTTAGATTAGAATTTCTGGTAGAGTACTTGGTTTAGAAGAAATTCCTAATCACCAAAATGGTATTTCCACTCATCATTATCGTTCTCTGTACTCCGGAAAATGTGTCACTCGGTCTATAATAATGGGGGATTCCGCCTATATACTAGGAGAAAAACAAAATGGTATTACTGTCGTTCAAACCAAGAATGTTTCATCTTAAAGTTTTCTGACCATTGCGTCTCTGTTGAACTGGAAAGCAACCATCGATACCCACAGGTCATAGCAGCGACCTACAGGCTACTTTGTTTTTATGAGACTAAAAGATCTGAAATTTATTATAGATAACGTCTTATTACTTTAAACGATTTATGTGTAATAATGCCAATTTGAGGTAATAAAGTAAGGTTAGAAACAACGACTGTCAGGAAAATGTTATTTAATTTATACATTGGACACGAAATTCACTTATGGATTGTCTCGCTATTATGTTGTTCTTGATCTTGTTGGTATTTTTCTTCTTGTTGTTATGAAAAAAATCGCTTTTCTTATTCATTAATAGATCAATTGCTTTAAAATATGTAGTGGTTAAAGATTGTATATTTCGCTAGAACGGTATTACTTTTATTTATTTCTAAATTTTTTATGAATCCTAGGAGATCCGAAATTTCGCTATATTTTCATTTTTCGCCAAGCGAATAAATACTACGACAGAATTCGCCCAAAATCAATAGGCTTATGGTACGAGATATGATGAATACAGACAAATATCAACATACTTACCGATTAAAATCGATAAGTAACAAGCTACAACACGGCTCAATAGTATGGTGAACTGCGACCAATGACAAGCGCCATCCCAACAAGAGTTGATAAGCAGATAAAAATACCTAAATATATGGTGAACCGAGTCCTCTCGTTCAGTTGTCAGTCGAATGTTGTGTAACTGTTGAACATTTGACATTTGACACTTCAGATACATCATGTACCAATATTTCATCTCATTAGATCAGCGTTTCCTAACCTTTTTTGGTCGCAGACTATTTTCTCATCCGCGAAAACCTTTGCGGACTCAAGGTGCGTTTATTGCAACCATACTCTGTGTGAAGAAGCAATAAAGCCAAACACAACAGAAATTCAATGAATTTCAAAATCGGAAATTCGCCGCAATTACGCGTTTGTTAAAAAACTTTTTTGTGTATAATGGACTTTTCTGTCACACAATATTCAATCCACGACAACGACGAGAATTGTCTTTTATATTTTAATTTAATTGTGTTCATGGTAACTCGCGATTGCGTGACTTGCGTCGACTTACGACAAGATGTAAGCATCATCTCTTTGAAATTCCGCGGTCGTCTTCGAACATAATAATGAGAGAATATATTGCCCGATTAAATTCGGCTTTGATACATATTTTTATCGATCTTGCGAATTTGGTATCGCCGTTAGAAAAAATCCTACAATCTGCTATAAATTTTCAGAATGTACAACCTAATTTAGTATTTATAAAAAATATATTTAAAGTATATATATTAGTAAATCAAAAATACATATTCATCGCCTTAAAATTCTCGCGAAAAACTTCTGAAGGAATCGTCGCGTATACGTCATTCGTAGGGCTGGGCATTTCAAATCGAATAGTAAATTATTCGAATCGGTTCAGGGAAAAATTTCGAATCGCCGCCATCTTGTTTTTTTTTATCTTTTCGCGGATGGTCGAGGTAAATTCCTCAATTTTTTTTATTGAAGCCATATTTTTTCAACGCAATTCTGACATATGACTATTTTCTGTAGTGAGCTATGTGTCTGGAGGATCTAATACAATAAGAAAGTCGAATACAATTTTATATCTCCCAAGTATTCGAGATTCGATTCGAAAAAAATATTTGATTCGATTCTGAAATCATCAGGTATTCGAAAATGCCCAGCCCTAGTCACTCGTTAAAAGAGCCGACTTTTCAATGATTTTTTCTGTTGCATAACATATTCAATCCATATGTGTGATCCTTTTAATCTGTGGTTGTGTTGACTAAATAAGAGCAATACTACTCAGAAAATACCATGACGATCCGTGGACACCAAAATGCGTGGTAAAGTGCCCGATTAATTTTTTGATTAAATTTTGCGATTTGCAATGTCTAAAAAAGCGTTAATAATCGGTCGCGGACCACTTTTCAATTTAGAAAATTTGCGTTGCCACCATTTACACCTACCAGAAAAAAAACAAATTATTCCTCGTTGTTCGAACTCGTGAGAAACACTCATTACGTATTTATCGAAGCGTTTACAGACTCTTGTTTTCGTCGAAGATCCGCAAGAGAGTTGTGAAATCCAATCTTTTGATAAAGCGACTCGCAAGTGACCTGTCGCGTCACGTGTTACCAAATTCTCGTATAGTAAATTGCTATTCTAATAGTTGAATATGCGATTATATGCCCAGCCCTACTCAATAACCGGTAATTATTGACTTGATTAATGTTATTTGAATAAACTGGCTTCTCATGTTTTATGTAATTCTAACGTAAATCGTAACTTGGCTGATAGTTAATTAGGTTTCGCAAAAACTTTTGCGGCCTGCATTGAATTTCTGGCTCGTTGTGGACTCATTCAAACGCTCTGCGGACTCATTTGAGACCGCGGACTCGGGTTGGGAAACACTGCATTATATACATGGACTTCGTCGATCAGGAAATGTAATGAACTCGGCGGTATGGCGCATCGTGCTAACTAAGCGATATAGGAATACGCTCACCACCGTACTTCTGCGGGGTTTCGCCGGTTCGAATCTCATGCCGGGTTAAGTATGTGCGAGAGGATTGCTGGACTCCTCGCCGCCGTAGGATGGTTCACGTAACCGCTGGCCGGTTACGGCTTCCTCCATAATCAAGTTTGTGCATCTAAAAACAAATTTAAAAATACCTGGGTAACTGAACATTTCTATTTGTTTGGTTTGCATAGTCAGCTACCTGATTTGAATGGTTCTATTACATTTGAACTCACGTACATTTGAACGAACCCACGTCAATCGCACCTGCATACTTTTGCACCTATGGAGATTTTTTTTACGGATATTTGAACCCATACTAACCCTAACCCATGGATTTTAGCACCTTCATATAGATTGAACCCGCGGATATACGGGTGCAAATGTATGGATTCGTATGTACGTGGGTTCAAATGTACGGTCCCGATTACCGATTTGAATAGTAAGCGGAGGGAAGATAAATTTATTTTATAAATTTTATTAGATAACGTCCAGTACAATCACAAGACTTGCTTTTAATGAGAACCTTGTTCCTGCTTTTCCTTGCTCAACTCTGTAATATCGGAACTATATTTGAACTCTTTCATTTGAACACATGCTTCCGAACACATCTTCCGTAAGTCGGTTGCGATGGGGACTATGAATAAACTTCGCTTCAAGTTCAAATCTTTCATTGATTTCATAAAAATAAAATCCAAGGCAAGCATATCAATTGATATTACAAATGTATAACATATTCACGTAACATAATTTCACTAATTTAACTATGGCATAATATTCAACTTTTCATTATGTAATACTAAGTTGCCCCGGTTAATTGCATACCTTTTCAGGCTTTCTCTTAAACTTCGGATAAAGTTAACAAAAATGCCAAGTATTGGAAGCATACGTGTGTGTGCGCCCCAATTCACTTGGCGTGCCATGGAAAATTTGCAAGGGGTTGCCGATCCCTGCCCTACGTGGACTGATTAACAGACGAGGGGCCGTGGTTCGCCATAAGATAAAACCGTCTTTTTATCGATTGTTTCATAGTAGGACCTTTCTCCGAGCATCGACTTTCTTGTTCACTTTGTGACATTGGCCAATCAGCAAGGTGCAAAAAGTGACGTAACAATGCTCCCTTTTCGCACCCGCTCAGACACTTTTCTCACTCAGACAGATTCTCAGGCGTGGTCGTAAACATTACCTCGTTTTCGCGTTTTTGAACTCTATTCGTTACTTTTCAATTGTGTTTCGGAAATTTGAATATATATCAGATAACTCAATGATCACCCTGTCTTCCTAGGAGTTTTAATTTGATCGCAGTAATAAAAATTTAGTGTAGAAATAGCTCTGATGGACTAGGCTGAAATTCTTTACCGGTAGTTTTAAAAAACAGATTGTTGTATGCGATGAATCGTAATAATGATTTGAAACATATGCCCCATTTTACAGACGCCAACTCAAAAAACCACTCTTAAAATAAGCTTCAAATTTTTGACATGGTTAAGTATAGGAAGAAATTTTCTGGGGGTCAAAGGTCGGGGAAAGGTCCATACCACTGAACTGGACAAGTTTGAAATCGCTGTAACAACTACAGTCAACTACAGTATACGAGACGTTATGGGGTGTGAGGAGTCATACATGATAAAATATGAATAAATAAGTTATCTTTATTTATTACAGTTGTAAACTTTATTTTAATATGATCTATTATTAAAATTATTCTTGATTTCAACATTTTCCAATTTTGAAAGCATGGAGATTCATATCGTTTTGAATTCAAAGTGAAAAAAATAAATAATGATTTTGTCTCTCTCCACACCAAGGCTATATGGCATTTGTTTTTACTGCAATTTTCATCATTTGTTTTGGCATTGTCTACGTTCGGATGTTTGTGTGCGCACTTGCTCTCATTTTCTCAAATTTTATCCAGTATTATGACTAAAATTGAATCTTGGGAAGAATTTTCAAAAGCTGCTGAAAGACTTTATCAGAGCGATCCTTATAATGTAAGATACAATATTAAATATAGACATTGTGATGGTAAATTGGTGTTGACGGTCACTGATGATCAGGTCAGATTGCAGTATGAAACAGAACATTCACAAGATGTAAAGAGAATTGAAAAACTAACGGCAAGTCTTTTGCGGATGATGGTTCATTAAAGAAAATTACAAACAAACATTCAACGACATGTTACAGTGTTATCCATTCCTGCATTTGACTTATTGCAGTACTGCTGTACTGACATGACACACAAGCACACAGACTTGTGATTACTGGATTATAAGAGTAAAATTATAGACAATTATATCATAAATTTGTACATATTGCTGCATTGACACACATTCAATTTGTTTTTAATATAAGTTAGATATTCATCATTCTGTTATTGTCCTACTTTGGTATCACTCAGTACTGGGATCAGAAGCTGTTATTAGAGCCATAGGCAGATGTCTGGCTGTGCAATGACTGAATAATCTGGTGTTAAGGGTTTTATTTTGTATTGATCAAGAAATCAAAATAATATTATCGGTTAATAATTTGATGCTAATATCTTCCGTTTTGTTTGCATTATCACCGATGCGCTGAGTTATTGGGTAAAATCAACATTAAATTAATCAATAAACTATATCTGTATATATGCTGATAATGTTGTAATAGAATACCGTACCGAGTTTAAAAACAATTAAAAATTCAATTTTCATTTCGTAATGATTGTATTCTTTTCCTTTCAATAGCCTACAGTTAATCCATTACTGAAATGCACTGTTTACTTGTATAAAATTATGTTATATTACTCAAACTATAAATTTTATATATCAATATATGTTGAAAAAAAATGTTAAAATTAAAACTAAATAATATAAATTTCTTGCATTCTTCATTTCAAGTTCGTAAGTCTGTAAGTTGCCATGCTTTTGATGATCTGTGGCGAGAAAAGGTTTAACAACTTCATTATATTAGTAATTTATACAGTTGTACATGCATCACAACCAATGAAATGGCATTTTGTTATTGACACATTGTTCGGTTTATAGCCAGCTGCTTGATAAGGATGCTTTTAGTTTGGACAAGCTTGATCAATGCTATTATTGTTCTACTGGTCTTCTTGGTGTAACAATTTTGTTTCTCGATTTTATTACTGTATTATGACATTTGTGCATACACTGTTTGCAGAGGTCATTTAGGTTTTGATTCAAAATGTCTTTAAAGGCGAAAGGTCCACTGCATCAGTTACAAATTGAGGTGGATCAATTGAAAAAAGAGGTAAATTCACAATTGTTCTAGTTGTTTTATTAATGCTAAGCTTTTTGTTACCGTTTCAACATTGGCAAATTATATAGAATTAGTCTAACCTTCTTATGCCTGCATGCAATTTAAAAAAATTCATACTCTGGAATATTTTTTATTGTGTTCAAAATCATCAACATTTATATATTGACTTATATGATAAATATTTTGAACTTTAAGCTGGCCAAGTAGAATTCATGTTTGATTGGAATATTTTTTTCATTGCAGATTGATGCTGCCGAGAAAAGCATTAGAGAATATATCAAAGATGCATCGAGCAATGTGGAATCATTGAATAAAGATTATAAATCATGCATTGATATGAAAATGAGATCTTCTGCCTTATTATTGAGAGCCCATGATTTGAAAAAGGTAGCATACTTGTAACATAAGTAACAAAAGCAGGACTCGTGAATTGCATAATATCGAAAATATATGTTTAAATCCAGTTTTAGTACAAAAAAGTTTTCTATTTCTCATTTACAGCTCGATGAAAAAGTTCAAAATTTTGATGTAAAGAAGAATGAAGAGATAAAAAGGATACAACAATTACAGGTTTGTCTGAGCAAGAACCCAATAATAATCCATTCATATTTAGAATTGTGATATTATTTTCTGGCAAGGCCTTTAGAAAACTATTAGTTTCATTAAATATTACTGTTAGATTTTCAGGATTGTTAATTGGAACTGATTGACTAAATTTATTTCTTTTTTTTTCAGGCTCGATTGAATACATTGATGGACGAAGTTGAATCATCTTCTAGTGAAGTTGAACATTTAAGGTTTGTCTGTCTTTGGCACATGAGAAGCTAAGTGCTTGTGTAACCCTGTACTAGACCTGGGGTATTTGCCTCCCAAAATTTTATTGCGCTACGTAGGAATTTTGTATTGTCTGATTCTAATGTTCCCTTGCTTTCCAAGCCCAATGTTCAATTAATTTATATCAGCAAGGAAACATGAAAAATATGACACAAAAATTTTACTCTTGCGAGCAATGCATTGAGGGGTTCGAATCTATGAATAATAAACGCATTTGAATCCTAGGTCTCTCCGCCACAGCCAAGAACAACCAATCGCTCAATCTTCTCACCCTCAGAATCGAGTCACTCATGATGAGGAAGAAGTTGAAGATGGAGATGAGTAAGTGTTTTCATTTTTATTCTTTCATTAACATAATTTGTGTATAAATAGTAGTTTAATTATCTGGTCTGCTAGAATACAATGCTGAAAATGTGATTCCCACACTCTAATTTTTCCTTCAACTTCAACAAATATTTGAATCTATTTTTTTTTTAAATGTTTCAAGTCCAATTTTAACAATTCAGAAAAAAGTTAATTGTGTATGTTGCATAATTGCATAAGATGTTCGGTTTCATGGCAGCACCGTAAAAATGTTAATTGTTGGAAAATTTCCAATTTACTCTCTATTTGTCGCATTTTTATCCTAAACTAAGTTGAAAATTGAAATTCGAAGATTGCTATCCTCCATGCAAAAATGTAAGAACGAGCCCTATTTCATCTTGATATTTCATAAACTGTGGAATATTTAGGAATTTTATCAATTGTCACAGTATACTACTCACACAGGATCCTGACAAGACATGCAGGGTTCAAAATAAACTGGCAGTTATGGTAACCCAGTTACTGTATGTGCCATTACAGATTTCCCAGGAGTAGGAATATCCAGCCTGGCCGCCTACCGGCTTGCAGTAAGGGCACTCAGATTTGCTTTGATTATTTTGAATAAATTAAAAGTTGCTTTGTTTTTAATAACGATTTCTTTCATTTCTTGTTCCTGCTATAGAACGGAGGAAGAAGATGATGAGGAAGAAGAATATGAAGATGATGAAAATGGAGATGAACTATATGAAGTTCTTAATAATTTTAAAGGAGAACAAGAAGGCGATCTAACTATAGAAGAAGGGGATGTTGTATCACTTGTGTATAGGCAGTAAGTAAAACATAAGTAAAATAACAATAGGATCGCTAGAGATCTGGGATGTAAGAAAAAATGGTAATTATTATAGTTCGTTCTCACTCAGTCCGATATACCCAAAATATAAACAAAACAGGTATCTAAACAATAATAATTATTTAAATAGGTAGAAATGTGATGAACAAAATATATCCATGCCAGTTTGACCCGTGTCTAATCATACTTTGCACCAGAAAGGATTTGCTACAGCAGTTCTTTATCCCTAAAAACTAAATTAGTAGGCTACGTCTACACTTATCAAATCTATCAGATCCTAAGTAATTTTACTAGTCAACTGCCAAACTCTCATTTACTACTCTATTTTGATTCCAAGTTGAACGAATTGATCTTTGCTGGTAGGTTATTGTTTTATCATTGTGGCAATTATTTTGCGGTTATTAGCCCATGAATGTGCGTAGCAATCAGTGATGATCTAATATCATTTCTATCCAGGGTCGAATGTACTGGTATTCGAATAATCAATTTATTTTGGATATCTCCACTAAAGATTTTGGCTAAATTTGATTTTGCTTCAGATTGACAAAATTATCAAATTTTCAGTCGAAGTTTTCCATTCAAAGTAATGTAATATATGGGCCATTCCAAGCCAAAGTTGAATTCCATCAATTTTTTTAAAAGTGTAGTGAAAGTAATTTTTTTTAATTTTTGATATCAAAAGACATTGGAATTTTATTGGACTGCATTCATTTCATCGAACAATTTAAAATTTCACCCAGGTTTTTGATGGTTTATAAAACATGGCCTGAAATGTAGAAATTTTGGTATAATTGACATATTTTGTGATGATTTCTGTGCAGGTACAGTTATTTCATTTGGAATTGACGCACTGGATTTAAGTTAATAAAGTTTAAATGTTTGCAGTGCTGTAGAAAATTTCTTCACCCATTTAAGATTTATTACCAGAATTTAAGAGATGATAGAGGCCGCTATTCCGAAGTGGAAAAATGTCCTGTAGTTTCACATACAATATGCTCATTATTGGCATGGATTTATAGTGTTACATTAAGTAACTTGAGCAACACATAGAGGGGTAGTTCAGCTACTGCACCAGAAAATATTATGGGCTTCTACTGTACCATCGCATAAATTTACACAACACAACACAACATACTATACTGTTAGTGCATGGTGGATTTGCCGTCCTGTAGTGTCACGCTATATTTTACTATATTTTTTTTATCTACTAAGCAAGTCTTGGTTGTAACTTTTGTGCAATTTTTTACATATTCAATAAAGCAACTGATTGGACAATGAAACAAAACATGTGGCTGAAAATGTGAAAATATATTGCAACCAAAAACATGCAAAATTTCTGGAATTGTCCTGTAGTGTCACTTGGAATAGCCCATATGATTTATTTGTGTGTTCGATCAATTCAACCCCGTGCCAAACAGGGTTATAAAAAGAAATTGTAATAGCTTATTTCAAATTATGGGCGCCCACTTGTGCCCATAATACAAGTCTCGTTCTTTTCTCAGGGATGATGGATGGTGGAAAGTGAAAGATGAAGATGGTAATGTTGGGATGGTTCCATCAAATTTTCTCCAAGAATATGAAGATGATGATGATGAAGAAGAAGAGAGCCAGCTTCAGGAGGATACAGGTTAGATATTGTTATTCAGGGATGGCCATTTCCGAATACTGAACTATTCCGAATACATTCTAAAATAATGTTTTCGAATCTGGAATTCCGAATACATTCTAAAATCGAAAATAACATATTTTTGTTTTAGTTTATAAAACCAAGTAAAATAGGAAATAAGCTTCAATAGAAATATCAGGGTAAAGCCACAAACCAACAGTATATGTATACAAAGTAATTGATAGTTTGTGGTTATTATGTTTAGCATATTGTTAAGTCTGAAATTAGCAATAAGTTAGAGGATAGATAACCACCACTGCCAGGTGTGCAGCCAGGATTTTCAAAATCAGAAATTCCCATTGCCGTCTGTAACATCCACCGGGATTCCGTGCTCGTTAAAAGAACCGTCTTTTCAGCGTATAATGATCATCCCGTCACGTATATTATTCAATCCATGATAAATACGAGATTCTAAAATAGCTTTATATATTAATTTAATGTGTCCAACGTAACTTGCGGTTGCTTCTAATAATATAACAACGCATATATATTTTTCTGTTGTGCAAAGTGATTAATTCGTGCCGATACGGGCATATTTCAAATGTCTTGCCTTATTAATTTAGTTGTTTCAATTTAACCTGCGGTTGCGTCGACAAAATAAAATCCTCACCACTCTAATATGCCATAGCAATCCGCGGACATAAAAATAAAAATGTGTGGTGAACTGCCCGATTATAAATCTGCCGTAAAATCTCAGAGTAAAATTTATTCCAGCACAATAAAAATTGATTGAATATACTTTAGATTAATTATATTATATATATTCTCACAACCCGGTAAAAGTTGCGTTTCAGACCTTGTATGATGTTAACACAAAAATTTTCGACGGCAATTTAATTAAGGTAATGGATTAGTGACTCAATTAGTGATGATATGTTTCTAAACGCGGACCAAACATAATGTGGGAATTTTGCGGTTTTCACTGCCTAGAAAAGCGTTTTTTAAACTGTCGCGAGCTTCAATAAAACATATTTTGTTTACAGTTTTATTTTCAGTATTTTAAATTGCCCGTTTTCAATCAAAAAATTTGTGTTTTCTTTAAAAACTCGCCGCCAATGTACGTATTCTCCGTATTCACAATACTGTGCGAGTACAAAAATAAAATCATTGTCATCGTTATCGTGGAACAACTTTGTGGAAAATTTGCGTTTTAGAGAAAATAACACAAACGTAAAGGCGTTTACGGCCTAAATAACACGTCCGCTGATAAAGCAATCGCGCGCAAGTTCCTATCGAGAATGTTTTCACTCAACGGAAATGTCTTGAAAGCGGCGTCGAAAATGTGTGACGTCACACAAATATCCGATATTCTTATGAACGCTAATTCCGATATTCGAATAACGAGATATTCGAATACATTCCAATTGGCCATCCCTGGTTATAATGCATTGTCTTTTAATAATAAAAAAAATGAGGGAAGTTTGACTCATTGTGCCTTATAAATACACTTGCGATCGCATCCTTAATTACCCTGCACTGGTTCATAGATTTGAATTGTGTGGAGGATAATTATGTGCAAGAAGATTGCTGGTGAATTACTGCCTCCACCATCAAGTCCACGCATCTGAAACAAATAAGTGGCATACTTTTTCCATACCCGACATGGTCTGGTAGCTGGATGGGAGGTTTGTTGTATGGTTGAGCCGCCTTATCAGCTCCCCTCTCCCCCAGGATAATTATGAAAATCCTATCCTATTCTAATAATTTAGCAATCCTGGGATGCACGTTTGAATTTTGATTTCAGCATCAGCGGCTAGTTATGAGCTCGATAAAAAGCGAAATACTGTTGTCATTCTATAACGGAGTGATTTTACTTTTGCCTATTCTAAATGAACTTTACGTTTTCAGGAGAAGCAACCGCTTCACAACCGCCAACTGAAGGTGAATCTCCAACAAGAAGGTAATTAGCACCATAAGTACATCTGCGAAACATTACAAATGATTTCTAATTAGCGACTTTCAATTTGTTCTTCGTTTCAGTGGGAAAGCATTGTGGAAAGGCATAAAAGATGCAGTTAATGAGGTAAATATCTATTATCACTCATATTTATTCAATATATATATATATGACATTAACTTTTGCATGTTTTATTACATTACCTAATCTTTTCGTGTTGTACCTTCTGATTTAGTAGCTGCTTCGTCTATCTAGCTCTTAATCATCAAAAATGCTGAATAGCTGATTTCAGTAAAAATTGCTCGATTGAAAAGTGTTGTAATTTGTAGGCTATGTGTTCCTAATACCTGTTTGAAGTCTGATGATTTCCATATTTTTTGATTAAAACTAGATTGAAGTTTTCCTTTTATTTTGAAATGATCAGGCTAGCTGCCTCGTCTAATGAGACATGGATTAGAATTACTTGAAATTTAAAGTACTGTACTAAGAAATACTAAGATGCATTCACTAATTTTATGCACTAAATATGATAATTATTTTATAGAGTAATTTACTCATGTTTCATGATTTCTCTTTGAAATCTGTTTATATTTAATTGGTTATGAAGTAAAATAGATATTTAAATGGGATGTGTCGTTTCAGATAATGGATAAATCTGTCAACAGATAATAATATTATGATAGAGGGTGAAGATAATTCTCAAATACTGGTACTTAAATTATAATCTTCCATGTAATATATTATAATTAAATCTTGAATTACAAGTTTGGGAATATGTACGGTTAATTGGTTATCTGGAATTTCAACATCAAATCTATTTCAACTTGCATTTGCTATTCTATCTTGTTTGATAAATCACGTGTTTTATAACAAAATGGTGAATGTCAAATTCGGAAAAATTACAAATAAATGCTTTTTAAACTGGTTTTCAAACTAAAGTTTGAAAAGATATTCATCAAAGTACTTCAATAAAAAATTAGAGGAGATTAAAGATGAAAAAAAAGTTTTCTTCAATTTCCTAAAACTTTATTTTTCCAAGTTTCATTCTTTGGGTCAAAACCCTTTGATATCATCAAAGTTCCTACAAATTGCTATTCTGATTGTTTTTGAGAATCCATGTGCCATTCTTCAATAAGTTTTTAATAATTAATCAGTATTTTTTTATTGGATTTAAATCTGTGCTTTCTTCTTAATTTCATCTATGTTGCTCATCATAATTCATAATTCCTGGTAAGTAAATCACTCGTTTAAATAAAGAGCAATGCACTTTTTAAAACACTTTTTAATAAGAGTTGAGATCATGACGTTTTGCACTGCACATATGAGTTATTGATGAATATGTGTAGAATATTTTGTATCTATATCTTTGATTTTTTTTTGCATGTTATCCGTTTCAATTATTTGTCACTGCTGTGTAAATTTCACCTTCATTACATTGAATAATGTTTTGGACTTTGGAAAATACAACGTTTGTATTGTTAATTTGTGTATGATTACAGAGAGTGAAAGTAATTTTATTAAAACGAAATTCTAAATCAGGAGCTAATGATATGCTATGATAAGGTCAAATTTAGTAATGCGGGCTGACTTTGTTTAACCGGAGATGAAAAAATTTTAATATTATTTAACCAATTATAGTAAGATATTTTAAATAAAGTTTAAAAAAAAAATGAATTTTGTATAAAGAACCGGTACTGCAGGCCAAATAAAAACTCTAGGCCCATTTCAAAAATCCTCCGGCTCAGATTAAGAAACACCAATCTAAAGATTGCCGGCACTTATTTTGTTTTAAGAATTTTTACTTTGATTTAAATGTTCTGTAAAATGAAAGATATTTGAAAAATGGAGATAAGCATTAAGTAATATTACTTCTGTATATTTTTGCAGCCTGCTAAAACGGATGTTACTGATGTCTTGGCTGCGTTGGGAGCGATTCCTGCTGGATTTCGTCCTTCTACTTTGGGGAGATTTGTATCCCAAGATGAATATACATTAAAGAACGCTGTGCTTCCATCCTTCACTGAATCCAACACTGGTCTTCAAGATCTGCATTGGGATCCTGCATTAAATCAAGTATGCATTGAATCAAATTGTGAACTTTGTGTATTATGGTATGAATTTATGATTTGCTACTTGAAAATAACTGTGAGGAAGAAGGATGTGCAATAATGGGTACTCCTGTAGTATGGGAAACGAGATGGTGGACACCGGAACATAGTATGTGTACTAGGTTAGAGTTAGGCCCTAATTTCAGGGGAGTCACTTGGCTAGTCCTCGAACTCGTAATAGAACTAACCCTAACATGGTACACATACTACGTTCTGGTGTTCGCCATCTTGGTTCGCATACCACAGAAGCAATAGCTTTATGTACTATATGTAAGTAGCCTTAGAATAGCTGTTCAAAATCTGAGTAATCCAGCTTTTTTGAACGTTAAAACTGTAAGCTAAATTTTACATATTATTACTGTCTCCTCTGAACAGATATATAAAATTTCAGTTTCGAAATTTCACTTGGTAGAAGTATTGTGTGGGATTACTTATGGAGTCCCTATTTATCTGTGTTTTACATTGTCCATTTGATATGTATTTCAGATTAGATCACTTCCGACTCGAGTGCTTCGTAGTTGTAGATTGTGGAGTTGTAGAATGATTCCACTTGCTGGTTCTGGTGTCGAAATACTGAGCAGACATATTCGCCTTGCACTTTTTAATGGAACAAATGTGAGTTGAGCAATATCACAATTGTATTATTGATAATAAAGTATAGTTTGCAGAATTGTTTTTGCATTTGGATCAAAGTAATAAACACCCATGACTCATCTTGTAAGGAATCATAAAATCATGTTTTTTGAATATGTATTTTTTACTTTGGTGAACTGATTGGCTAATGAATTCCACATGATTTGAGTAGAAATTAGGCTCTGCATACTGTCTACTATTTCTACTCAAATCACATGGAATTCAATTTTTTTTGGAGGGCGATTTGCCTGGTAGTTAAAGACTTGGACCTGTGTTGGCATCGCAAATTACACATCTCGAGTTCAAATTCCATGGGTGCAATGAATTGGCTATACAATGAATCTGGTCCTTCCGAATAATAGTAGTTTTTTACATATCGTTGGATATCAGTGACTGCTTGTATCAGGCCTTGTTCATAGCTAAAGGCGTGAATATGGGTCGTATAGAAAATAAAAAATTACACTTTTTCATCTTTAAGAAAGTAGATTCGCTTGATGTTTTATGAAGTCACTGATTTTTCCAATTGGCACTTGAATTTATCAAACACTTATCATAGATTTTCTATATTAGATTGTCAGCAATGTTCACACAGTAAGAGCAAATAGTTCAACAAACTCACCGAAGCTATGGACATTTTCGCCTAGGGTAAGTAAATAACACTTAGGAACAACTTGATGTTGATTAAACAAACCCATTTGTTAATTTATATCAATTATTTAGGTAACTGGAATACTTCCTAGCCTGATGGATGGCTCGTGCTTGGTACGATCTGATATTACACACAGCAATCTTGGAATTTTATTTGAACTTGGGATTACCTATATCAGGACAGTAAGTTGCATGATATGAAAACCTATTTATTTTTTGTATGCTTTCGACAGTGAATTAATCAAGTAAAAAACTTTGTTTTTCTCGATGTATTCTTCAATAGATTGCTGGCTATGGATAGGCTTCTAGTTGAGCTTGAGTATTCATTGTTATTTCCGTTAATTCAAATTTAGCCTCCACGAAAAATAATACACTTCAGCGACGGCCCGTCTGCAAAATACAGTGATTCGGAAGAGGAGGGCGCTAGAGACAGGCTTGTTGTATGTATATTGCGGCTGCAGTTGCATGTCAATTTGTCTGAAATTAATGTAGAGATAATTCATTCACATGAAGCTAGTTTTCATTGCAATAGTTATCACACTTGCATTATTTATCACCAATGTAGTTTTGCAGTTAATCCTTGTTTAATATACTCAACATATTCGTGATATGAAAGGTGTTTGATATAGCTCTCCTAATATTAGTAGATTCCATTTGGGGATTGGTTTGACTCGTAGTTTTTCAAACTTGGATGAAGTGCCTTATATGTGTATTTGTTTCCTAATAATATAATAACACTGGGTTATTCGGGATGCTGTCCAGGGCCATTAATTAGAAAAAAAAGGAATAGAAAGAAAATAAGATGTAGACTAAATAACCACCCAGGCTGTTAAAGCAGTTGCATTGATTCGCTCTCATTGAACAGCTATTTGTGTTTAGTCACATGTCTGGAAATATATAGTTTAGCTGATCCGAGGTAAATAAACCCACATAGAAAGAGATTTCACTTCATGTCTTGTCTCGACACTCTTTTTTGTTGTTGAAAGGTAATTTCAGTGTACTTAGGAGATGGGGCTTGACTGGGCTAAATTTCTACTTAATTGTTTTTGGTATAATAGGGTATAAAGAGTCTTCTAAGACGCGTGTTCAAATTTTCAGCCCTTTAAATCGAGATTAGTTTAGTTCAGATCTCTCACTATTATAAGATGAATAACACTCATCAAATATATATGTTTTACTAGTTTTCACCTAAATAGAAGTATGTACTTAATGTGCACATTAGAAGATATTTTCGTTTACGTGTGTGGTGGTTTTAAATGTCATACTACTTCATCATTGCATTTTAAGATAATTGCATAATATTCCAGGTTTGAAAGATTGTGTGTATTTTTTACAGCAATCTTTGAATGTAATTTGCATTAATATATTTTAGTTCTCATCTTGCAAATTAATTTTAATACACTATACACACCAAATATGCTATTTAATTATTTTTTGATGTTCTTGGTTAACAGGTGGATTGCTAAACAAAGTTTTCTCAATTTTTTTACAAAATAATTGTTTGAAATTTACAAACTTATAATTTTTGACTGTGAATTGTATATTTATGTTAAATGGTTATAAAACGAGAAACAATTTTTTCAATAATTTTGATGTTTTCTGTTTCTGATATCTTTGTTAATGGCTTTGATACCTTAGTGTCCCACATGTCCCCCAGTTTTTCCACACTTACGGTAACTGTTTTATCCTGGATGTGTCCCACATTTGTGCCACATGCTCCACCCTTGTCCTATTCATCCCATTCCTTTGTGTGGGACAAATTATGCAAGTGAGACGAGCATGGTACATGTGACACATAGGACAAGTGATGCAAGAATGTCTAGTTCAAGTTTCACTAAACTCAATACCAGATGAAATTTATATCATTTTGCATTAGACTCGGCTTTTTTTATTCTTGTAAGCTCTGTACTGCTACAACTTGGAAGAATAAATTCAGCAGTATGGGAAGCACTGAATAAAACGTAAATAAATCTTGACAAAGCTTATATGAAACTGGTGAATGCAGTTCTAGGGGGGAATCATTTGTCATGGACATCTTAACAGCTTAACCTTATTTTACGTTGATTTCACAGAAGACAGGAGAACATGCTGAGTTAAGTTGTGGATGGGTTTTCTTGAAGCTATTTGATGAACAAGGGATGGCAATTCCAAACAAGTAACTTATTTTCCAAATTTAGATTAAATTGTTGGTTATAGTTAGGCCTATATTCATATCCTGACTAACCTGTTTAAATTACGAATAAATCGAATTAGTTGGCAGAACTGCGATTTAGAGTTCATGACTACTGTGTTGGTTCCGTGTTAATGTGGGAGGGTAACCAACTTACATTGATTCACATGAAGTGGCTGATACACAAATTGCATTTTATGAAAACTTTTTATACACTGAAACAGAACATATGAACTCCCAGTGAATGGTGGAACTCCGTTTGAAAAAGGTGTTGAAGTCGACCCTTCAATATCAAGAAGAGGTCTGTATATTTTGATGCATAGACTGCATGTCAGTATATTTATTATCACTTATATTTTGCATACTTTTGAGGTCTTAAAATAACTCCTTTTGAGCTACCATTTAGATGTGTGAAGCTTCTATTTCTTAGAGAATCGGAAACGTTCAATTTCTTATTGAATACCCTCACACAATATTTGTATGGTTGTAGGCTTTGGATAAAATTCATTTCAATTTATAAAAAAAAAATTTCATAATCATCTAAATTTTATTTAAATATTATTTGTATACTTCATAACTTGATAAAGCTATTGTTTTATTTAGCATCTTCAAATAGGTTCAGAAATTTATTGACAGCAAATAAGCAACCAAAGCTCATCATCAAACTTGGAACTCCAAACAATACTAAGAAGAAAATCATGAAGTATGTCATGATCATTTATAACTGTCTTTGTTTACTCAGTCACTTGTTACCAGTACTTATGAGTGAAAAGGCCAAGTAGGAACATTTTCTAATATATTGATTTACAACCATTGTTCCTAGGTATGGGCAATTCAGAATAATCTACTATTCTAGAAAACTTAAATTGAATCTAGAACTCCAAATGCTATGCTATTTTTGTTGGCAGTCATCACTCGATTGAATTTTTAAAAAGCAAAAGTGTAAATTGTCTTTTTATCTAAACAAAAATTATGCAAGAATTTATCAAGATAAAATGCTGCTCTCTGATTCATAAATTAGATGCTTGAAATACGGAAATTGTTATATGAGATCGAAACGGAATCTTGTTATCGGAGATTTTTCAATTCGAATTTGGTCTCATCTTTGGATTTGGATACTTCTGTGTTATAAAAATTCATAGAAATAATATCGCAGAAATATATTGGCTATGTGAAATGGTGCAAGTTTGCTTCAATATTTTTAAGACTTATTCTTAACTAAAGGGCAATAAATTTCATCTATCGCAATGTTTAAAAATTATGGTTCATTTGTTTTTTGTCTAGTTTTCTGTTTTATTTTAGTCTTCTTCCGGCGAATATTGTTCTTCCATCTACTTATTGTGAGCTCGTCTCGTTTTACCGACGAATGTTGGCTGATGCATTGATAAGAGACAGACTGTCTCCTCGAGATGCCGATCCCATTCCTTGTCCAGTTTTATCAACATTTCCCAAGGCTTTGATGCAATCTGATATTATGGATGCTCTAAGGGTAATTATTGAAGTATAATGATTCGTAAAATACCATTTTATTTTGGGATTTATTCATTTTTTTTCACTTGTATAGAGTGCTTGGATGGATAAAGTGAAATCAATGAGGAGAGGTGACAAGGTATCAGCAATTCTAATTCATTACATATTGTATTTTATATGTAATCTTGTTTCGAAGCATGTATCTTTAATGTAATATATTTAGAGAGATAAAGAAAATATGAAGACCCGTTTCCGAGCTGTGTTTTTGGAAACTGTATATGTTCTTATGCATTCTGCATCATTACCTGCAGTGCAATGGGCACATCCACAAGTTGAACAAGTAAGACTTAATGTTTTTTGGGGCTTTTGTTGATGTTTTTTGACTTTTCATTTACGGTAACTAATTTATTCCAGGAGAGATGGCAGAAAATATTTCAGCATGTACAAAATGCTAAATCTGCAGTGACAACAACAGCTGGTGTCAAAATTGATACTACCAATGCAGTCCTTAAAACTTTGTTGTCATCAAATGTTGAACATCTACCATTTGACATGGAGGAATTGAACTTTAACCTCACCGAAGATCACAAGAATTTGTTGTCAGGACTTGTATGATGCATACAAATTGGAGCTGATTCTCGTCATATATGACACCAAATGTGATAAATATATCGCATTCGTTTATTTGTAGTGTATATGTCACCCATTAGAATCATTTTCTGGTATCTTTTTGAATGCAACTATGGTATCATTTAATTTTTTTGTAAGAATACCAGGTTGCAGAACATGTTTGTATTAATTACTGTGCCTCATTAAGTGCAATACTCCCCATCGTGGCATACAGCATGGGCCAGGAGCCACGGTGACCTAACCGGTATTTTATAATGACCCTCACGAATAATGATAACCAATTATTATTGAATTATTATATTTTTGTTTCTGTTGCTTTAAATGTTTTATAGCAGCTCAAACGGGGGCCGGTGGCACCCCAAGGGGGCCACGAAGCAGGTCAAGGAGGACCACGACACAAGGCTAAGAATTCACGAAGCGACTTTGTTTGCATACTTTCCTTTTAAAATAAAATACTCCGTTCTTTGTGATCGCAGGGTGTATTCTCTTTCTTGCGCGTTAATTGTTTGATCATAATGGAACTTAGAATCTACCAATCAAAATAGTTCGCCGGTAGGCCGTCAACCTGTAGACGGGCAGTTTCACTTGACTGCGAGATAACATTCGCTATCGTATTATAGACTCAAAAACCCATTTGTAAATTCCAAATGCCCAAAATATGAAAATGCAACGACAGTCACGTTGGCTTTTACTTTACTAAAGAAAATCGAGATGACAGAGAATGTGCTCAATGCTTGCATGTAATTACCAATAAATCATTACCTCCATCTAAACTCCAAAACCATCGTGACAAAAATCATCCCCAGGTGAAAGACGTTGATATCGGTTTCTTGGCTGTCAAGCGAGTTGGATCGGTAAGATATTGGCCAAGTCCGGTTTTATCAGCGGAAAAGCCCGCTATGAAGTAGCATATCAGATTCTTACCCACTACTTAGCAAGAAAGCTCCTTCATTGCTAGTTCAATTTGCCGCAACTCACTTATTAGTGCGAATCTGGTTTTTCTGATCTTGTTACCATCAAAACAAAATCTAAAAACTGCCGTTAATGGTAACAGTGACATTCGTCCGGCTATATTAAAGACGATGTCTAGCATTAGAAGCCTCGTCAGACAGTTCCAAGCGCAAGATTCCCATTGATTGTATACTAAAATGCTTTCACTTTCTTGTCTGTGGTTTGCTTTTGCATTCAATAAAAGATCGTAAAAAACATAATACAATCTAACACGTTTGGTTTTTTGAAATGGCGAACAGGGGTCCCACAAGTGCCAAAATGCGCCGGAAGGGGGCCACGAGCTATGAAAGGTTGAGAATCACTGTTTTATAGTGTTGACATTACTTATAAAACAAGAGAGCTATGCTCAAATATATGGACACGTAGCGCCACCCAATGGCAATAATTTTGATGACGTCATAGCGAAAAAAAAAGTAATAGCCTTCTGGAGAAAAATTTTATCTTCAACCACTGAAAATTTCAAAGCAATTGGTCCAGTATTCGAAGAGAAAAGCGACTTTTTAAAAACGTGTCAAAGAACAACAACAAGGATAACAAGAACAAGAACAACAACAACATAATATTGAAACGATCGTTATGTCCACTACGTGTCCAATAAAATCTCTCTCTCGGTCTCTTGTGAACGGCACTTGGGAAAATTTCCAAACCCGGTCTGCCGCGGAGTGGCGGTATAGTGCTTGCCGCGCCGCTTATGCTGTTACTTCAGCGTGCAGGAATAGGATTCACGAATCCTTTAGGAAGCATGCTCTGATGCCAGTGCAGGGCAAAGCGTTCCGGTAGGGCTATATGCAACTCACAGGGAACCCACGACTGCGACGGTGCATTTCCTCGTTTCTCAAACGTCAGAGATTCAAACTCATGAGTATTATTTTTTATTAATATAAATTGGCGACTAAGAATTTTTTGATCCCATCTCAGTTCTCACGTTTTACTGTTTTATGGTTTTGCAACACTTTCTGACTGACTGCATGTTGAAAATTTGTTAATTAAGACAGTAAGAGGTCATGTAATGTGGAAATGTTTCGAGACAATCTGTCTCTACTTTTGAACAAGACAATAGAGCAGACAAGCAGACTTGTAGGCCTATGTTAAATATTAATACCGGTACGGTAACCTTTGAGATGACCAGGCCCAACAGGCCTATGAAAATTGATAATTTAGGTTAGGATCTAGTCGACATACCAGTAGCCTCCCCCCTAACCCCTAAAAGGCAATTTTGGTCATGTGGCGGCCGACGCATGTTGGATTGATTTAAATTATTTTTGAGACAATCATGGAGACAATCGATCTGCCGTTGTGTCACCCCCTCGTTAACTGGCTCGTTTCACAAATAGATTGTTTTATTGTACCAAATATCGGGACATCATGGAATATGAGAACTGTGCTCTACTGGAACTGCAGAATTGGCTTGTGTCAATATCCAAATAGTTTGGTACCGGTACCGGTACCTATTTCTGTAATACAGCCATCTATCAAGTAATTTATTTCAATTTTAAATATTCTACACATACAGACATAATTATGTGGGGAATTTTGTGTCGAAGTCGCCTCACCTATATCTGTATATGCTATATTTCTCTAAAAGAATTCAACATGATGCATGTACTGCAGTGTGACAGTACTATCAACTATATTTTGGTGTAATTCCTAACTTCATCTGGACCATGCTTTTTGTTTGAGATTTATTTGATTCTGTGATTGGTTAAGTCAGCAAGTTAAAACCTAATGATTCAATTACATTTTCAGCTAATGTTGTAAATAGGTGAATTTCAATCTTAATCATGGCTTCAACCAGTTCTGATCCAAAGGCTGAAGATGCATTCAATACATATATGTCCGAAGTGAAAAGAATTGAAGCCGCGGATTCAGTACTAACACCAAAACAACAGATTGATCGTTTAAATCGACCTGGATCAACTTATTTTAATCTTAATCCATATGATGTTCTACAAGTTACGCCAGAAACTCCTCTACCAGATGTTAAGAAGAAATTCAGACGCTTATCTATACTTGTTCATCCAGATAAAAATTTAGAACAAAAAGAGCTCGCACAAAAGTCATTTGATGCTGTCAAAAAAGCATGGGAATTACTAAATGATGATAAAGAAAGAGAAAAATGTTTAGGTGTAGTTTCAGATGCAAAAGTACGACTTGAAACGAAATTGAAAGAAAAAAGGAAGAAATTGAAAAAGGAAGGAAAACCTGCTGAAATACCAGAAGATGATCCGCATGTTTATGAATCAGAACTACACAAAGAAACTTGTAAACTTTTTGCTGACATGGCGATTGTTCGTAAAGAGATGGAAACTCGAGAAATGAATGAAAGAAAAAGGAAAGCGCAACAAGAAGCTGAGGAAAAAGAAAAAGCGAAGCAGCAGAAAGAATGGGATAAAAACTTTGAGGAAAGTCGTCAAGGTAGAGTTTCCAGTTGGCAAAATTTTAAGAAGGATAAAAAGAAGAAGAAAAAAGACACGAGGGCACCTTTCAAACCTCCGAAAGTCAGAATGGAAGAAAGATGATTTTCCTCTCATTATAGTTATATTCATCAAACTTATATCTCTAAAACTTCAATTGTCTTTTGTTTCACATCATATCGAAATAATCTTGAAAATTAGAATTGATTGTGAAACCTGTGTACTAGGCTATAGTATTATGCATTGACATAGAATCATCATTTTGTTTCTCCCAATTGGGGTCAAACTTTACAGTAGTGAATGAGTCCCCACTAATTTTAAATTATGTTTCATTTAGAATATTATTATTGAAACAGTTTTTATATGGGTATGGTTTTCAATAATCTGTCAATGTTATTAAGATGGAATTTATGGATTGTTCTATGTATTTGTAATAAGAATTTGGTGAATTGAAAAGCATATATTTTTCAGCAAAAAAAAATCAAATTGGAAAATTTAAATAGTACTGCATTGTGACACAAATTGTTTTTCACCAAGATTATATTAGTAGTAATTTTCCGTTTATTTTGTTATTTTGTCTCACTTGACAGGTATGCGGCTATATTAGCTTATTTTTTAAAGTTTATTGAACTATGCTTCTTTGTTATTTTCAGCTTGTGTCACTGCTTAGTTAATTAGTTAAGAACAAAATGGATTGGAAAAAAATTGTACGAAGTGAATACATCACGCTTAGATCGGCGAAGAGATATCAACGTAGTGACAAAATTAAACAAGCTTTCATAAATAACAGAGTAAAATTGAACGAAAGAATTTCAAAATTGGAACAAACAAATGAAAAGTACAAAGTACAACAACCAGATTCAGAACCGGTTTTTACAAATAGACCATTCCTTCGATGCTGTACAGTGAAAAGTAGTGTTCATGCTTTCCGTGATCAGTCTGTTCCTTTATGTACACTGCAAGCTGTGCCAAGTCTTCCTGTTTATTATACATGGGTCCCAGTTCAACAGGATTTCATGGTTGAAGATGAAACAATTCTACATAACATTCCATATATGGGGGACGAAGCTTTGGATAAAGATGGAAGTTTTTTAGAAGAGTTGATTATGAATTATGATGGTAAAGTGCATGGGGACAGAGAAGGTGGTTTTCTAAGTGATGAATTATTTGTTGATCTTGTTGATGCACTGAATAAATATAATATCAGTCGTAAACGTCGTCCTTTGAGAAGTCGTTACAGAACTGATAGTGCTGCAAATGAAGCATCACAAGACAACACTACAAGCGAATCAAGCAATGAAGATGCAGATCCAGCGAAAGAGAAGGAAACTGCAGATGCGGAGCAAAATAAAAATTCAGACTCGTCATCTGCTTCTGGTACAAACACATTTCCTGCAGATGAAATATTTGATGCTATTGCTGATTATTTTCCTGATAAAGGTTCAGGTGAAGATTTAAAAGATAAATATAAGGAGCTGACTGAATTGATGGATCCCGATGCACAACCTCCTGAATGCACTCCCAATATCGATGGTGCAAATGCTAAATCAGTACAAAGGGAGCAAGCATTGCATTCTTTTCATGAATTATTTTGCAGACGCTGTTACAAATATGATTGTTTTCAACACAGTCATCTTTATAGACCACCTATTAAAACGAGTAAACGAAAAACTCAAGATGTTAGAACACCTACAGAACCTTGTGGTGCTGATTGTTTCCAACACCTTGAAGGTGCACAAGATTATCGTGAAATATCAGAGAAACCTCACAGACATTTGCAGAGAGGATTGTCAAAGAAGAAATCTCAGCTTAAAGGCGAAGGAAGAAGTGGGAGCAGCAGTGGAAGTCGACCTAGTACCCCTGCCCCAAGTGAGAGTGAGATGGATACAGATGCGACAGATACTGAAAAACTACCTACAACACAATCAATGACATCATTTCTTGAACTCGTTCCTGAAAATTTGACTAAAACTATATGGGATGGAGCAGAGTCAACTCTGTATCGGGTATTAAGAACAAATTACCCAAACAATTTTTGTTCGATTTCGAAACTTATTAAAACTAAATCTTGCCAAGAAGTTTATGCCTTTGCATTACTTGAAGCTACACGCTCGCAACATGACAGCGGTTCACAACCTCATCCACATGAACATGATTTGAGAGATTCAGCTTCTCCCAGAAAGAAAAAAAGGAAGCACAGACTTTGGTCTCTCCATGCTAGAAGAATACAACTGAAACGAGATTCGTCCAGCAATCATGTTTACAATTACCAGCCTTGTAATCATCCAGGACAGCCTTGCGACAGCAATTGTCAATGCATTATGGTTGGAAATTTTTGCGAAAAGTATTGCCAATGTCCGTCTGATTGTCATAATCGCTTTCCAGGATGTCGTTGTAAAGCTCAATGTAACACCAAGCAATGCCCATGTTATCTTGCAGTGAGAGAGTGTGATCCAGACCTCTGCTCTCTTTGTGGTGCTGACCAGCTCGGCACAAATGCAAGTAAATGTTCTTGTAAGAATGTTTCAATACAAAGAGGTCTCCATAAGCATCTACTTTTGGCTCCATCTGATGTTGCCGGATGGGGAATTTATATAAAAGAAGATGTGCCCAACAAAAATGAATTCATTTCTGAATATTGCGGAGAAATTATATCTCAGGATGAGGCAGATCGTCGTGGAAAAGTTTACGATAAATACATGTGTAGCTTTCTGTTTAATCTCAATAATGATTTTGTTGTGGATGCCACTCGTAAAGGAAACAAAATTAGATTTGCCAATCATTCCGTTCATCCTAATTGCTATGCTAAAGTGATGATGGTAAATGGTGATCATCGTATTGGAATTTTCTCAAATTGCCCGATACAAGCAGGAGAGGAATTGTTCTTCGACTACAGCTACAGTCAATCTGATGCAGTAAAATATGTTGGAATAGAAAGAGAGATGGAAGTTTCCTAAAACTATTTGAGAATCATTATAATAGGCTACTACTGTAAATAAGTATAACAGTTAGGAGTTTTGTAGACTATTCTGATTGCTCACACTGCGATTCACTTATTGAATCAGGCAATTGAAAGCACTAGTATGGAATGTTTTCTTTACACATATTTATTTTGTTTGACGTGGTCCCTATTTTGCCAATGCATTATTGCGTTGGCTTTTCGTTTTATAAATTGAGGATGCAGTAGACATCCCCAGGGGCACAGTCAGGATTTTGCAGCGTAGAGTGGGGGGGGGGGGGGTGGGGCGGGGTCGGAGTCAGAAATACCCATGTAACGCATGAGGAAACAATTGATGCGATTATGCTACTCATTAAAATTGTGGTTAACGTATCTTGCGGTTGCATCGTTTCACATAGAAATAACATTGTATTTGAACTCTAAAATACCATGGCAATCAGTGGATATAAAAATGTGATATGAATTCTACAATTAGATTTTACTTTGGATTCATATTTTTGCGACCACGCAAATTTGTTATTGCTGATAATAAAATCACAAAATCTGTGATAAAATTGCAGTACAGTTTATGTTAGTACAATAAAAAATTGATTGAACATCAGTATCAGCATAATCCAAAAAAAATTGAGTGTGGCCCTGACGATAATTTATTAACTGATGGCATGCATAATTGACTGTTTTATCTTCAGTGACTATGGTATAGTTCCAACTTATTATAATGTGTTCCATGGCAACTCAGGCCCCGAAAACCCCCTGGCTGCACCACTGGACTCTGCTGTCTCTTTTGCATCATTTGCTGCTGAAACTTATTCATAATTTCTTTATTTAGCTACTGCATTTTTTTGTTGTTGTGCCAGACATTATAATCTATATGTTGTTTGAATCTGCTTGTTGTGATACCTTGTGACTGTCATCATATTTTTAAATCATAAAATCTAAATGTTTGACCAATACTGTTGTCTATAAAATAAATGCACATCACTTGATTCCAGAAACCTTTATGATCATCATAGAAATCCAGCATAATCAGATTTATTGGTTTATTGAAACATCTGTTCTATATCAATTGCAATGGTTTTGTACTTTTTAGTTTAATATCTGACATGGACTGAACTACATAGGCTATGTATGTATAAAATAATTTTATAGACAACTTCATTCATCATGGCAATGGAAGTCACTATGCAAGAGGGTAGTGGACTGCCATTGGAAGACAGGTAGTACTTCTTTATTTAGAGTTATTGTCAACAGGATCTCTGAAATTCATAGTATGGTAGTGGTATGTTTATACCAGTTCAAAGAACATATTGAGTTGATTTCATTGAGCAGACTATGATCTTAAATCACAACAACATTCTAATGCATTGTTGTTGGCGGCTTGACACCATTATTCACTCAAGAATAAGTGACAGATACTGCTAATTATTCTGCAAATAATGCGGTTTTCGATAATTTTCGTCATTCCTGATTATAACCATATATTTCTTCTGTGCATGGTTATCAATGATTAATAAAATTTGAGTTGAGTGTTATATTTCTGTCTAGAATATTGGCAATGTGTGCTGAATATCCTAAAGGAATCGGTGATGAGTTCATTCAGAAGAAAGAACCTCAAATTGACTCAAAGGAAAGAGTTGCTGCAATCAACAAGTTGCTTACAATGGTTGGTTTGTTTTAAATATAACATTGTAGTATTCAGTATAATTTTTGTTAATATAAAATTTCATTAATTATTTGTGAATGTGTCGGTCAATTCGATTGCGATTTTGCACCATGGTGTTGCTAACATAATAGTAACAGCATGTTTAATAAAATTTCGCTATATTAATTTCCTGCCCAGCTTTGGTCATGTTTATTGTAATGAGATCAATCTAGAAGCAGGTGGACAATGATTTTCTTGCCAAGATTCTAACTACACTAAAACAAAATTCGCCCACCTGTTGGAGATTTCTTAAATATATCTTAAATGTTCTGTACTTGGGTTTTCAGGGAAAGATAGAACTTCTGAAAGGAACTTCTGGATTGATATACAGATTGAAATGTACAACCGGAGCAAGGTATCTAGAGTGTTGGATTGTAATGAAAATTATTCTGCATCCACATTGTGCTTGGTTTTGGATCATATATGTTTTGTTAACTTTTATGACATGATTTCCCCATTTGCGTGGTTTGTGACGAAACATGGGTCTAGAGTTCATATAGTCACCCATTATACTAACATTATACACAAGTTCAATCTATTTGCTTTGTATGACATATATGTATTACCATAGTATCAAACAGCTGGAAAAGAGGAATTGACAAGAATCATTTTGTTGTCGAATAGTGGAATTTTGTCATAAAAATCTGTTATTGTGTAAAACTGGCCAATTTTGATTGCGATTTTGCACCATGGTGTTGCTATCATAATGGTTACAGCATGTTTAATAAAATTTCGCTATATTGATTTCCTGCCCAGCTTTGGTCACGTTTATTGTAATGAGATCAATCTAGAAGCAGGTGGACAATAGCCTTTTCACTTTTTTGGCAAGATTCTGAATAAACTAAAAGTAAATTCGCCACAGACGATGGCCCCTAGTCAAAAGGATCAAAGAGTCCTTTTTTGAAAATATGACATTAGCTACTTTGGATTTACTGCCATGGCATAATATTAATGGGAGACATTTCTACTAATTACAGCCAAATCAAAGGAATTGACAATCAAGATAAACTTGTGTATCAAGTTATAGAAAGTGCTGGTAATAAAGGAATATGGATTCGAGATATTCGACACAGATGTAATTTAATGTTGACGGAAGTTAACAAAATATTGAAGAATTTAGAAAACAGGAAATTGATCAAAGCTGTCAAATCTGTCACGGTATTTTCATTGCAGTCTTGTATTTTTGTTGAGACGTCCTAATACTGCAATCTGTGACTATTCTTATTCCAGGTTGTATCTGTCATAGCAAACTTATTTGAATGGTGGAATTTTGTAATAAAAATCTGGTATCGTGTAAAACTTGTCAATTTTGGCTGCGATTTTGCACCATGGTGTTGCTATCTAAATGGTTACAGCATGTTTAATAAAATATCGCTATATTAATTTCCTGCCCAGCTTTGGTCACGTTTATTGTAACGAGATCAATCTAGAAGCAGGTGAACAACAATATTTTTACTGAAACTAAATTATCTCTAGTCGATAACTGATAACCAAGGTCTGTCATGTTGCCAGTGTGCTTCTGATTATGAAATCTGTGAGTGGATTTTGGACTCTATGCCAGTTATTTACAGCTTTCTCTAGCTAGCATCTAAGAAAGTGATTTTAAAACATTCCCATAAAGAAACCTGGTCCAGTGGTCTGGTAACTGGAGGCTGTAGATCGTGGTATATTTGAGTGTCTTCGTCTGTATTTCCTATAAAGATAGATTTGAAAATACGATCCATCCTGATTGTTGACTTGTTTACATATTCAACTCATGACTAGTACAAGCGACTAATTCTGCTTTCAGTTGGTAGGATTGTTATGGGATTCTTCAATAAACATTTTTATTTTTTATTATGTCCTAAATTTTTATTTTAATAAATATGTATTTCAAACAGTAGTAATTTCATTCAATTTTTATTCAGGCTTCTAAAAAGAAAGTATACATGCTTTTCAATCTTGAACCTGATAGTTCAATAACTGGTGGAGCATGGTATTCTGGACAAGATTTTGAATCCGAATTCGTTGATGTTTTGAATCAACAATGTTACAAATTTCTTCAACAAAAAGAGGAGAGCGCTGCAAGTGAGGTTTGGGACCACTTCATATTATTCGTACACTGAATAACTAGGCCTATCTTATGGTGGTACTATATTTCTGCAGTGTACATTTTTGTTATTTGTCTTGTACTCAATACCTTGTGAATGTCATATGTTATATGGACATATATTTTGGAAAGGTTTGGAGTAAGAAAATTTCAAAAATTAATGAAGGGTAAAATTACTGCATTTGCCAGTTATTTAAATATTGCATCTGGTGTACTATCTGCAACCCATGCTCGGTGTAGTCAAATCAACGGTAACACTTTCATGGATATTTACTTTGATAAATTCCTCCTTTCAAGCGAACGAATGCTTTAGTGATATTCTATTCTTACTACTTTTGTTGTTATAGACTGCTATTAGCCCAAATGCAAGACAAGCTGCTTCTTATGCATCTTCTGAAGAAGTTTTAAATTTTATTTCAAACTTGGGAATCAGCAAGGTATGTTCATGTCATATCCATACATAATATTTATAATTTTGGTTGATCATTTGAAATGTAGTTTGAACTAGGGTTGTTTTAAACTAGTAACAAATAATTTTATGAGAGGTTGAAACAGCCTATTTTCATAATGCTTCCAGCTTAATTATTCACAATAATATGATTTTTTTCGATTTTTTTCCCAAAAATATTTCTCATAGTATTTGAGATTTGGATCGCGATACAATAATAAATATGATTTTGTAATATTAATAGTTTTTAATAATTGAATGTGGACAAAAAATAATCTTTCTTTTTCAGGTCAAGTTGTCAGTTGAAGATATTGAAACAATATTGAACACCTTGATTTATGATAGTAAGGTAGAAATGATGGTTGTAGGAACTAAAGATGGAACAAACAAATTATACAAAGCTGTACATTCTCTTGTTGAAGCAACTGACATGACAAGAGCCCCGTGTGCAGTTTGTCCTGTAAGATACTTTGAATTGTTTCTTTAAAACTTCCGTTCACAGCCACGTGTATCAATTTTATTAAATATGATCATATTCTGGATACTGCTTACAGGAACAAAATTGTTAATCATACGTTTTTTTGAACAATTATACAAACTAACTCTTTAAACAGGGAGCATAGCAAGGTCACAGGAAATCACTCAGAAATAAGGGAAAATTGTGTCCGGCAACATTATCTCAGATATGCTGAGATATACTGAAACTGTATAGAATGATGGTGGTGACATTTGTCATAATTCCCTAGATTGGACTACCTATCATTTCATATCTTTTCGTTCAAAATTCTGTAATATTAACAATACCTATTTCCATGCTCTTCGTATCGCAAACATAATATGTAGGGTATGTAATTTAATTAATATCCCAATTGGCGATATTTTATAAATCTTACAATTCTGAAAGCTGTTATTTGAGACAGACCAAGAGAAAACTTTGTTTCGAAGTGAGGCATTAAGAATAATTTTTGTGTATTTCCGCAACCCAACTTTGACAGTAGCTTGATTGGTGATAACTTTTTTTTCAACAGTTGCGATTTTGCACCATGGTGTTGCTATCATAATAGTAACAGCATGTTTAATAAAATGTCGCTATATTAATCTCCTGCCCAGCTTTGGTCACGTTTATTGTAATGAGATCAATCTAGAAGCAGGTGGACAATAGTGTATTTAACAATATTACTTACTGTAATATTAATTGTAATAAATAACATTAATAGCTAACATATATTCTAATGTTCTTTACTTTAGGTATTTGATCAATGTCGACCTGGTGGTGTTGTATCACCAGAAAAATGCGTCTACATGAGTGAATGGATGGAATACTGAGCATGTCCAAGTTGAAAAAAAGTTGTGGCCCTAATCGTCTGCCTTGTGGTATTCTACAATGCATTGCCTGTCAAGCACGAGTTGAAGCTGATATTTCATCTCCAAGGGGCATTAGGAGTTGTTAAAGTTGCATGATGAAGGTGCATTCTAGTTATGGAGCCCTATCGGCTATAATATTCAAGGGAACGCATGGTGTGGTTAAAAGGAAAACTGTTTTGGTGATAGTCGAAAGGAGGTCCAATTCAGCATTTGGACTGTTAAATTTGAAAATATTGTATTTTCACTCATTGAATAAATTTTAAATATCGGATTCTCATGGATTTGGAATATTATGTAGTATACTGATGGAAAATGTATCCATCTTCACATGCATGTGATAGGAGACAGGATAGATATTTGTCAACGTTTTTGGTGAACTTTTTAAAACCGTCTGAACACGTGAAATAAGCCGGCTCCCAACGAATGTGTTAGTGTTTTATCTAGATCATTTCTCTAATGTTGGTTGTATTTACCTTCGGAGTAAGCCGTAACTGAAGAGCGCTAAAAAGACCGTGGGGTGGTCGAGAATTGTATCGGGATTTTGCGCAAGTAATTATTCAGTCTCTATATGGGAATTTTACAGGAGAAAACTATGAGAGCTCGATTCAGTCTATGGGATTTTTACAGGAGAAAACTATGAGAGCTCGAACGGATTACGAAGCAAATCTCTTGTGTTTCGTGAGTTTTTTTTAACAATCCTATTGACCCTGATGTTTTTTAGTGCTAAAAATAGCTGTCTGAGTCGTGTTACGCACCCTTTAGTTTAGCACATTTCTTTTTTATACATTTCACGCAAGCCCAAATTTGCCGAAAACTTGAAATACTTCAGGTAGTTGCACAGACTTTATGATAGACTCTCGGACTGGAAAAATTGGGCATACGTGTCCTGTTTATTTAATATACTGGTAAAAGCCGCGTATTGAGTTATAACTTTGAAACATGCCAAAACCGACTCCGCAGCTATGGGTGACACGTTAATCAGTAGTCTATTTTTTACCATACATGAAATACACTTAGTGAATACAGAATTTAAAAAGAAACGAAACTCGCATTTCTGGTTGAAGAGAGGCGCGAGAAACCAATACTGGCTATAGAGCAGCGGCACCCGTGATTAAGCCGAACAGTAATTAATAATATCGTAAAAAAGTCAAACAATGTTTATTAAAATACATAAAAGAAATAAAATCTTAGAGGCATTCTCTTTATCCTTACTGTTATATCAAATTAACAGCTATCTCAGTTGAGAACACGCTAACCTTTATTATTCCCTTATATTTTGAAGTCGGATTGGTATATAGTTTAATTAGTATAGTTAGAACTTAAGACGCTTCAATTGCCCGGATGGTTGGTCGTCCCCCTCTCATTTCTCGACAGTCGAGGCGTCTGCCTCTTTGATCATCGACATCGCATCTTCGTAAAGCGATTGTTCGGAAGGCGACACCCAGCGATGGGTGTCGCTGCTCGATCACCAGTCTTGGTGTCTCGCGCCTCCCTTCACCCTAAAGTACCATATTTCCTATTTCTTGTATTGTGTATTCACATTGTGTGCTTTGGAATGGTGAAAAAATAAATTACTGATTACTGAGTTGAGACTCATTACTTGACTACGAAGCTCACAATTGTGAATATATATGCGTTAATGTCATGTCTTCTTAGACTCTAGAGCAGTGGTTCCCAAACTTTTTGTACCATCGCCCCCCTGAGTAGTTTATACAAGTTCATCGCCCCCCGGCACTGCGTAAAAAATGTAAAGTCTGAAACGAATATATTACAGACCGAATAACGAGACAAATCATAGTTTATAGTATTTTTTAATGAGATGGATGAGCTTGGTGTTCTTCAGCGAGATTTTTATAATATCTAAGATTACCCTGTTTACTGATGGAAAGGCGATTTCGTTGTTTTGATAGCAATAGTAGTGTAGCAAGTACATAAGGATATTTACTGTGTATTTTAATATTTGTCTCCCCGGGCATAGACTACCTTGTTTACCTCGTGGTCAGGCGTGGTCGTGAAAATTACCTCATTTTGGCGTTTTTGAATTATATTCGTTAGTTTTTAGTTGTTTTCCGGAAGTTTAAATATAAATAAAATAAGTCAATGATCACTTTGTTTCCCCAGAAGTTCCCCCCAGTTTATTTACAGTAGGCAAAAATTTGGTGTAGAAATATCTTTAATAGACTAGGCTAAAATTCTTCACTGGCACTTTTAAAAAACAGATTGTTGAATGGTATGAATTCGATTTTAGAATGATAGTTTGAAACAAATATCCCGTTTTCAGGCAACAACTCGCAAAACCACTCTTAAAATGCGCATCGACAATTTTAAAATGGTAAAGTATAGGAAAAATTTTCTGATTATTTTACTTCGGCCGCCGTATTTTGCCAACCACTGGGATACGGAAACGACCGTATCTTACTGCGAAGACGAGTCCAACAATCCTTTGCGTGTGATAATCGCCTACGTGATTCAAACATACGAAAGCACGCAGAGTATAGTAATCAAGTGCACGATGCGCCGAACAAAAAAGGTTCTCTAGAAATCGCCCCCCTCTGTAGCGTTATCGCCCACTTTGGGAATCACTGTTCTAGAGGTTTTCAATATCAACAAAATTCAAAAGATCCAACAAACACGAGCAGTCTGACTAGTCTAAAATCTAAATGATGCACACGCCCACTTACGCCAAAAAGAAAACAACACATTGAAGTAAATTAAAAAAAATACACGACGGTTAATTCGGGCGTAAATACTTAGGTGTGGAGTTTAAACATACAATTTCTACTATATATACAGAGTGTCTCAAAAGTAAGCATACACTTTTAATTACTCATCATAGAGCGTTCATTACTTCAGAAAACATAGTATGGATGGTTCCATTACATTTGAATCCACGTACATTTGAACCCATGACAATTGCGCCTGTATGGTGGCCCATCGTTGTCACGTGTAAAATTTAAAAAAAAATGAAGAAATAAAATGAAAAAGCGAAAATAAAAAAATAGTTGTAAAAAAACATAAAAATAATTAAAAAAAAAAAATAAAAAAAAATTGAAATTAAAAAAAATATTGAAAAATAAAACAAAAAAAAAAAATTAAAAAAAAAATTGAAATTAAAAAAAAAAAAAAAAATTGAAAAAAAAAATCGGATAAAAAGAAAATAAAAAGGTTGACAACAATGGTCCGCCTCGTGGCCCATCGTTGTCACGCGTTTTTATTTTTGAAAAATTTGATGCTGCTTGGGACCAACGTTGTCAGGCTTAATCCTACACGCACAAATGTGTTTCCTGGGTTTCTAACTCACTACTGATTTTCATGAGCAATATCCAATAAATTCAACATGAAAATGTTCTATAAATTCTCCATGCTACAAGTTCAACCACAAGCAATATATTTATAATAATGATAAGAGAATATAGAATTGGATACGAAAATTTGTTTTTACGTGTAGAAGGTAATTTAATTGGAAAATGCTGCTTAACTGCTCAGACACTCGTGCGATGCCGGTACGGTAACGTCTGACCGTACCGGTACCCATGCAATCACTCGTGAAAGAATGGGAGATACGGATAGTCTCGTAGAATATAGTCTACTGAAACACTCTCTGCGCCTGCCCCATACCGTACAGCCGTAACGTACCGATCCAGACAAATGATAAATCGCCCGTGATCAACCATTTATTTCAATCCATACCTCGACTCACTATATTCTACTAGGATCATGGTATGGATTGAAATAAATGGTTGAACACTGGCGATTTATCATTTGTCTGGATCGGTACGTTACGGCTGTACGGTATGGGGCAGGCGCAGAGAGTGTTTCAGTAGTCTATATTCTACGAGACTATCCGTATCTCCCATTCTTACATGAGTGATTGTATGGCTACCGGTACGGTCAGACGCAAAGCGACTATAACCGACTACCGGTATTTGGTAAGATGGTACGGTACCGGCATCGCGAGTGTCCAGACAACTGAGTAGTTAAGCAGCATTCTCCAATTAAATTACCTTATACACGTAAAAACAAATTTTCCGAATTTTCGTATTCAATTCTATATTCTCTTATCATTATTATAAATATATTACTTCTTGTTGAACTTGTAGCATGGAGAATTTATAGAACATTTTCATATTGAATATTGCTCAAGAAAATCAGTAGTGAGTTTGAAACCCAGAGAACACATTTGTGCGCGTAGGATTATGCCTGACAACGTTGGTCCCAAGCAGAAGCAAGTTTTCTAAAAATAAAAACGCGTGACAACGATGGGCCACGAAGCGGACCATCGTTGTCAACCTTTTTATTTTCTTTTTATTCAATTTTTTTTTTTTTAATTTTTTTTTTTTTTAATTTTTTTTTTTTGTTTTTTTTTTCGTTTTTATTTATTTATTTTTTTTTAATTTTAATTTTTTTTTTCATTTTTTTTTTAATTATTTTTATGTTTTTTTACAACAATTTTTTTATTTTCGGTTTTTTATTTTATTTTTTATTTTTATTTTCAATTTTACGCGTGACAACGATGGGCCACCATACACCTGTATGTTATTGCACCTATGGAATTTTTTTTTGTTTTTCGGATAGTTGAACCCATACTAACCCTAACCCATGGGTTTTAGCACCCGCATATAGATTAAACCCGTGGATATACACATGGGTTCAAATGTACGTGGGTTCAAGTGTACGGTCACCAGTATGGATAAGTAGTAAAATTTAGGTATCGTTTGTATTTTTCATCAAGTCACAGAATGACAAGGAGATAAACCCAAGAAATTAGATGCAAAATTGCTGATTGGCAAGAAGCATATGAATCTAAACATTTTGGAACTTGACCAATTCTTCGGCGGATGGCATTGTTTCCGATGCGTGAAATCCGACCTGAAAGTTCCTACACTTGGGGGGTCCGTATGACTTTGAATAAAAATTCAGGGGTCCACAACGAAAAGAGGTTGTGAAGCCAACAAATTTTTTTTTTATGTCAATCCTAACCCCCACCTGACTACTTCACCGAAAAATTACGTCATTCCGACGTCACAGTGGGATAATACTGTAATAAGGCCCACCGAAGTATGCGGATGGTCGTCCAAAACGCGCAGACGATAACCCGAAATCGAGCAAGCTATTTCTCTCGTTTTCTCGTCGCAACGATCAGATAGGAGAGAGATCGTTGACTTTCGCAAGTTCTTATCGGCGGCGCAGGTGCCATTTCGGGCGATCGTAATTATACTTTGGCAATCCCTATGACGTGATGGTGACGTCGTAGTGACGTAATTTTTGGATGGCATAGTCAGGTGAGGGTTAGGAATAACATATGCAAAAATCGTTATGCCACGCCCACTGGAAGTACTTGTGGTACTAAACTATACTAGACCCGATTAGGCTAGTTAGTTATTTGTTTTTGGAAGCATGGACTTACGATAACGATACCGTAGATTGTCTCCCTGTATTTGTATAACAGGTATAGGTGCTGCTGTGTTACAGGTCAGCAGGTATAGGTGGCCTTGTTTAGAGCGAAATGCGCACGAATGAACATTGTTTAAAAAAACTAGCCCCATAAACAGCATTAATCAGTCTACAGCCGAGCCAGACAGCAAAAAAACGCGGCGGTGTGGCTTATTGTGCTAAGCGTTATACCATTAATATCGGTAATGGCTGTACCGTACTACTGTACCGTACTGGTACTTGCAGAAACAGAGGCCACACTGCCATATGATTAAGTTGTCTTATTTGTTTTTCCTTTTTCTGTCTTTGCTCCGATACCGGTAAATATGGAAATCTCTTTCAGTTACAATGGTTTTTCTCACTAAACTGTTGATGCTCACGTGATTGGATATTTTTAGTTGATCTGTGCGACCTGTGTCTTATCATACCGGTACTTCGCACTAGAAAGGATTTTCTCCAGCAGTTCTTTATTTTTAAAAACTATCTGTTCCATCTCACTTTTGAGTTGTATTTCGATTCAAGTTGCAGGAACTGATTTTGGCCGATAGGCTATTGTTTTGTCATTGCGTCAATTAATTTGCTATTATTATGTGATGAATGTGTGTAGCAATCAATGAGGTTGTAAAATATCATTTCTAGCAAATCAATCATTCGAATTGACCAATCTAAGTGCCTGGTATTTGAACCCATAAAATAAGGTCAAAAATAAAGACACATGTAAAAATAAGGACAGTTCTTAGAAATAAGGACAAAAATATTTTCTGAGTGACCGATGTAGTGATAGTCTACAAATATTTTTATATACTGTATGTTTCTGTATTTCAAGGCCCAAGTTAGAGTTTTCACTCTTTTATACTGTATATAATTATATCACATCACTTCTCTGCAATGGCAGTACAAGCTCCTGTGGCTGGTAAACACTACATATGCATTTATCCTGCCTATATTAATAGCAGAAAAACTTTGGCGGAAGGCAGGCGTATTGCCAAGTCAAAATGTGTGGAAAATCCTACTGTTAATGAGATGAAAGATGTTTGTGCTGCTGCTGGGTTGAAAGTTGTTCCAGAAAATAAATTGTATCCTAGAGAAATGTTTCGAGGAGATGTGTCTGTAAGGGGAAGAGTAAGAGTTCAACTCAAAAATGAAAAAAATGAACTAATGTCTGATCAATTTAAAAACAAGATGTCTCTAATGATATACCTTGGAGAAATGATCCCCAAACTGAAATCTCGGATACAAAAAACAGGAGGTGCGGAACAAGTGCAGCAAAAAGGAAAGAAAAATCAAAAGAAAAGGCGATGATGTCTGTTTAAAAATATGTTTGAAGCCAATGACAGAAATGTGTTCAAGCAAGGATTCAAACCTTGATGCATTGAAATAACGAATTCCGTTTTATATATGTGTGCAATGGTGATTTCTGATAGTTCACCGTAAAATGTTTATGGTTTGGATCACAATATAAACACTATTTAGGAATCATGAATTTTTTTATTTTTAACTCAAAGTTGCATGTATCTTTCCTGCTATCGAAGTGTAGAACTGAATACAAAAGTGGCTAATTTATGATCAACATCGGGGTGATCGAGAGTAAATAATATAAAAACGAAATCTGGTGATTTATGTTGTGTATAATACTGCTGCGACTACCGGTAAGTCATCACTAAAATATGATTTTAAGAATTACTTGTAGATTTTGCATCTCATCATGAAAATTCCATGTTTTTTTTCCACGATGATATAATTAATGTTAACCATATTATTGTCATTTTATTTACCAGGGACGTGAATACAAGACATGTGCTAGAAACATTGTAATATTTAATATAATAGCAATAATCATTGTTGCTTTGTGCATCTTACAACAGACACAATCTACTCTTTTGATAATTATTGAAATAGCCTTTTTTATATTCTTCGATGTTCAATGTTATTGTAAATGATCACGAACCTGAATATAAGGCATAATATGTTTAGCTTAAAATGATCCATAATTGAAAATATATGATCCAATGAAGCAATATGTTATTAGCTGTTTTTTGCTTTCTGCCTGTTTGGTCATGGATTAGTATGCCCAGACTACAAGAATAATATAGCAGAAAAAAGTAATATTATAAATTGAAATACATAGTTCATACTTTCATAGTATACCGTAGGTCTGCTATCTAATATGTGCTGGTTTCAATTACGTATGGATAAACTTTTCGTGACAACTTGTTTCTTCACAAACTATTCATGATAGCTGAACAATTTTTGAAGACTGTTGAAATAGCTTTACAGTTATATCCATATGATTTGGTAAATGATCTTGAAGAAGATATGTGTAACTCTTCCTACATGTATCCGAATTAGTCTTTTTTGTTTTAAATATATGAGATCCAAGCTCCAAATGTCTTATCCATTCCAAATATTTGATCTAAGTTGTTCTCAATGTCATTTGATGAAAAAATTGCAATGTCATTACTATTGTTTGAATTGGCATGAGATGTACTTTCTTGTATTTGAAGTCACCATTTCATTGTCTATTATTTGTTTCGTGTAAAAAGATGCAAAGATTATTTTTAATGGAGAAAGAAATGTGTGTGCAGTGTCTACATTATTGCCGTGTTTTATTTGATTTTTGGTGTATTTGACAGAGATTGTCTAGTTTTACTATCACAGTTTTATATGTAGCATATCATTGTCCCACGAAGGAAGTATGGCGCAAGATTTTTTGGCAGAAAACAATCTCTGCGGTCAAGCTATTCTTGGTCTCGTCAGTCGAGGAAATGCTGTGATTGCTGAAATTCTCAGATTGTCAGACTTCATACCCCCGGTGTTTAAACTGGAATCAAAGGCTGATCAATTGAAATATGGCAAGTTTATTATATATACAGATTTCTGTTTGCAATTCACATTTTGCTATGAAATAAAATATTACCGTACTTCAAAAAGTTAGCATTTTAGCTTTGCATTCAAATGTAATTATCCCAATATAAATTTGAAACAAATGTGACACAATTTTGATATCGAATAATATATAATTGTGGAAAAAGTAAATTGAGTTATTTTAGTGGAAATAAATTTTAATAGCTTTTCGCACTCTCTGATTGATTCATATGTTAAAACTCGCAGGTGAAATCATCTCAGATTTCAGTTATTTTCGAGCGGCAGAATTTTATGAGAACAGAATTGAAAAAAATACTCAACTTCAGGATTTGGATGATGAGTTCAGAGAAAATCACATCAGCATATTGACTCGATTCTACCTCACTTTTGAAAGTATTCATAAATATGTGATGGATCTTAATAGGTTTGTACATTATAATATTTCGTGCAATCCACTTTCGAATCTAGCTAGACTTAAAATTTATTCTTGTTAATATTATTGGTCAGGCATTTACAAGACAATATTATATTATATAACTTATTATTGAAGTCCATATTGAGAGAGGCATAATTCGGGAGACCAGAAAAATTTATATCCAATTCTGAACTCTTGAGCGCTTTCAAAATGAATCCAGCTCTGAACTATCACTAAATGTTTTTATTAACGAACGCTTTTTCTTTAATTACTTGAACTTGATTTGACCTTCTGTCAATTTGTTGACTTCTGTTATCACCTTTAAAATCTGGAATTTTTTTTAAAACTCCCAACCCGTCTGAGTTTAAGATGACAGTTTCATAGTCTCCAAAACCAGTCAAAACGACGCTACCGTAGTACGTGAACTAAGATGGTGGACACCAGAACATAGTATGTGTACTAGGATTAGACCATAATTTTATTCCAATTTTCCTTATTTTAGTTCTATTTCGAGTTCAAGGACTAGCCAAGTGAATCCTATACCGTAGTATTTGTACCTGAAACCCTGACCTGATACACATGTTCCGGTTTCCGCCATCTTGGTTCTCATACTACGGGAGTACCGTCAAAACATGCCAGACTCTAACCCCACAGCCATGAGACAAAATCTCATGCAAAGTTGCAAATTATACTCATATAGTATAACATCCTGAAATATAATATTTTCATGTTTCACCTGTCATGCTTACTGATCACATAGGGTTTGTTCCTAAAATCACTCGAACATAATTTCTTTTGTAAAATTTTAGTCGACAAAAATTTATTTGTCAAATTGGTAATTATCTTTTCGTCAGGTTTTTAGAAGAACTGAATGAAGGAATCTACATTCAACAAACCTTGGAATCTGTTTTAATCAATGAGGATGGGAAACAATTGTCTGTATGTTGATTTATGCTGCATTAGAAGTTATGATTAATATTTGATATGTTTTATAATCTCTTTTGTAACATTGATAATCATTGCCTACAACTAGTTAACACACTTTGTGTGAGCTATTTGTACAGTTCATACCACACTTAGTATGAGTTATATTTTGTTCAGTGCAACAATTTAGGAAATGCAATAGTTATTGAAATTTTTTTTAATTTAATCACTAAGCCGATTAAACAGTTTTACATACATTTGGATTTGCTGTGTAATATAAGAAAGGTTGTATTGTCTGCACACATATTATGACATCCTCATGCAAGTGTTGATTGCAGGATTTGCATTTATTAAACATTAAACTCTTTATAGAGCCATGTAATCACACCAGTTATTAATAATGTATAATATAATAAGCACAAAAAACAATACAATGGTAACATCAAATCTCAGAAACATGAAATTGAATGGTGCATGGGGTTTGAACCGCAGATATGTAATCTGCATTGCCGGTACTCCCGAAGTATGTGAACCAAGATGTCAGACACTGGTACATAGTATGTGTACCAGGTTAGTGTAAGGCCATAATTTCAGTTACAAATACTATGAGAGTCACTCGGCTAGTTCCTAAACTCTAGAACTAAAATAACAAAAATTGAAAAAAATTTATAGCCTGACCCCAACCTGGTACACATACTATGTTCTGGTGTCCGCCATCTTGGTTCACATACTTCATGAGTACTGCATTGACAATACATAAATGTCTAACACTTTACCTGCTTGGCACTGCCCACGATCCAAATGTGAATTAGAATAGTCCAAAGTGCATGCATATAGTGTGGGCAAAAACATCTTTTTGTAACTTCTAAACTGAAATATTATTGCCGTGAATGAGAATACTAGAATAATTTTCTTGGTTTTAAGAGCTTCAAAAAAAGTAATTGATCTGATAATTGGTTATCATTTTCAGTGTGAAGCACTGTTTCTGTATGGTGTGATGCTTCTTATCATTGATATGAAGATAGATGGATTGGTCAGGGAGAGAATGATGGTTTCATACTACAGATACAGGTTTGTATTTACTTATGCCATGATTATATTAAGGATCTCTTGTATTTTTTCAGCTGTGCGCTTTCTACCACAAGAGATTACCATGGGCTTCAAATTTATTATTTTTATTTTATGAGTATAGTAGGCTATATCATGAGAATGTAGCCTATAGTTAAAGATTTTAATATTATCTTCAAAGGTAGGTCAATCATGTCGGATCAAATTTTTGCTTGGTTTCTCGTCTAAATCAGGAACCATGTCACCCTGGACCATGGAATGATAAATCATTTTATACATTATGACTCCTAAATGCACAGAAGTACATAGTCTGTACATAGCCCTCATAGAATGTACGGTATGTTATTCGTTGTTTTCAACTTCTGAATTTTTCATCCTAGTGGTGCAGCACGTAATGCAGGCTCAGATTCCAACATTGATGACGTTTGTAAATTACTTCGTAGCACTGGATTGTCTCAACAACCAGGTGCTAAACGTCCACCTGGATATCCTGAAAACTATTTTTCTAGAGTTGAAGTAAACCCAACATTTGTCAGTATGGTGATTGGAAGAATGCGTTCAGATGATTTGTACAGTCAGGTGTGCTTTATATTTCTTGTCTGAAATTCTCAACTCAAACAATACCTTTGCAAGAATTACCCTTCATTTTTTTGTTCATATACAATGCTAAATCTCATTTCCACATACCATGGATGTCAACGGAGATTATTAATAATATTATTATTTATAATGTAATTAGTAATTAGTTTAATATTTCCCAACTCGAAAACATTTGCCATTCTTGTAAAACAATTTTTCTGAGAATTTTGAATTTTAAATATCAATTGATTACATTTTTTGGTACTCATGTAGTATGTGTACCACGTTAGGGTTAGGCCTTAATTTTAGCTACAAATACTAAGGGAGTCACTTGGCTAGTCCCCAAACTCGTAATAGAACTAAAATAAGGAAAACTGGAATAAAATTATGTCTTTACCCTAACCTGGGTTACATACTGTGTTCCGGTGTCTGTCATCTTGGTTCACATACTACGGGAGAGCCCATTTTTTGCCCTATTTTATAAGATTGTGTTATATTGTAAAAGTTATGCTATATTTGCTCTAATATATCACTCATATCAGACGAGTATACATTTTATTACAGATTGCAGCATATCCTCTTCCAGAACATAGAAGTACAGCACTTGCAACCCAAGCATCAATGCTGTATGTGGCTTTATATTTCACTCCTGATATCCTACATTCTCAACAAGCAAAGATGAGAGAAATTGTCGACAAATATTTTCCTGATAATTGGGTAAATAGAATATGAAGTTTTCAGTGCTTTTTCAGTTTAGGTTTTGGGATATACCGTACATATAATTTTTGTGCGATACAGCAACAGGTAAAGTTTTCCACAATTTAATCCTGGGAAAGATTTGTCTTCATGACATTTAGGTACCGGTATATTAATATCTGAATGATTCTGATATCTGATTTTTAAGGAAAAGTTATCAAATTCATTTTAAATTTCAACATAATTGTAATTTCACCATGATTAGAAGTAAACTAAGGCAATAAAACATCAAATTTAAACATCCAAATTCTTAGTTTGTTTGATTTCAATTCTTTGAAAAGTTTAGGTCAATGTGTTTATATGGAGGCATTTTACAGGTGATTAGTGTATACATGGGCATCATTGTGAACCTAATAGAAGCTTGGGAACCATATAAAGCCGCTAAAACAGCATTGCAGAATACATTGGATCAAGGCAATATCAAAGACCAGGTAAGCGGTTTCTTAATTAATAATGCACATTTTCTATGATTCAATTATAATCATGATTTTCCAATTCGTTGGAATAATTTCTATATTTGAAAATGTCTGTATCTGGTAATCACACAGCATACAAAATTGGAATGATAAGTACGGATGTCAGGGATATTTTCACAGGATCTTTTGAGTAAAAAATGGCAGAACATATTTATAAAAGGGTATTAGATGGGATTATTAAAAAAATATTATAAATAATTGATTCATTTTGTAGGCGAGCGGCTACCTATGTTGGCATCGCTGGCTGGCAATGACCACCAGCCTCACCTCACCAGGGGGTAATAAATTATGTGGGCAATGTCGAGCTGGCTAGGTTTCGGCCCTTCCAAACTATAGTAGCTTCTTACCTAGAGAAATTTCGTTTGGAGGCTTGTTTGGAGAGTAAGACATAAAAGTGTGCCATATTAAAAAATCAGAAAAAAGTAGACATTGAATTTTACACAATATCTCTTTTCCTTGTCCATGAATATCATGGACAATTATTGTCCAATTTGAAAGTATTTCCATTTTTAGGTATAGACATATTTTTCAAACAAACATGAATAGTTTTATAGGGCATTAAGAACTAAGAAGTCACTTCGTTGTTGAATGTCTTGCTGTCTGTGAAATATGTTATTTATCGTTTATTTCATTTTAAGAAATTTATTGTAAACTTCAATCCTCTACACCAGGGGTGCACAACACGGGGCACGCGTGCCAAATTTAGCACGCCATACGTTCAAACATGGAGCGCGAACGGTTTTGTGAACAAAATTTTTTTTTATTTATGATATAGGTACATTAAAATATCACGTTTATATCAAAATCATCAGTTTTTCAGAAGATTAAATTGTTTCAAAAAATAGATATTTGTTATTATTATGTATTATTATTGAAATTTGTTTGATGTGTTTTACGGGAGTTAATTTACAATACGAATCATTGTGCGTGGCACGCGACAAGATTATTTTGAAAAATTTGGCACATGTCCTCATTTGAGTTGTGCACCCCTGCTCTACACGATTCACGCAATTGTGTTCTATAAATTTTCGATGTATTTATTAAATAACATAGATCATGGAGATCTTTGTTTTGATACAATCACATTACTGTTCAGAATATTCGCATAGGAAATACTCGTATTTTCATTTGTAAAAATTGTTTTCATTATTGTTCTGATAATCTCTAGTCATTAAATCACATTCATGAATTCAATGCAAATTGTCATTGATAATGTGATATCACAAAAGATATTGAAAAAACCAAAACGACTGAGTATAAATGTCATATTCAGTTATTTTGCAACTACAAAACTATATTTTGGCTCAAAGAAAAGTTTTTTGCATAAAGAATAGTTCTGCTCTTCCTTGTTTGCTCATTTTGTCTCTCTTCTTACAAGGTTCATGGCAGTGCCCTTTGGTACCCTGATTATCCTAGGTGTTCTGGGAATGGCAGCAGGTACATTGTTTGGCGTGCTGAGTCTAGTCAAATGGCTGTATGTTACTTTTGCTTTTTTCTCCTGCCTCGTTGCCGCTCTTTCTATTTCTTTCAAGTGAGAACCGTGTAGTTTTGTTTTCACCATTCGCTTCAAACCTGGCAAGGGAGTTACTTCTTTCTTCCTGTAACTATTCCCTGAAGTTGCTGGCGTCACAAACGATTGAGGTAGAGGAAAATCTGAAAGATCCGCAATTTTGGAAGAAAGTCTTCTGACTTGTCTGTGTTCTTCTTTGTGTTTAACCATCACAGCTTGTGTAATGATAAGCAAGAATATGATGATGATTAAAAATGTGTAACCAGTTAGGAAGTAGTAAAGCCATTGGGGTATTGTGGCACAGTGTGGTAGCCCAATGTTGCTGTCTTTAGAACTCTTTGGTGGCTTTTCCACTGTTCCTTGATCATTCTTTCTCAGCACTTCACCTAAATGGCATAAATTACATGCCCAGCCGAGTCGTCCCGGTAATTCATTTGTAGAAACTCTGCCATCTTCATCTCTCTTTGTATACTCGTATGTGATGGAATAGTTTTCAGGATGGTATTGAAAAGTGAAACTTATTTCTTCACATTTTAATCCCATTTTTGCATGTTTTTTTGAACATTCAAAGTGAACGTCGAGGCTTAAATCAACTTGTGTTAATATATTCTTGACCCCAACTACATAATATGAATTGCTTCGTGTATGTAACAGTATTGCGGGAGTCGTTGTGTCATTCTGTATAAAAAAAAATGGTAGGGAGGGAGTTCATTTTTAGCGAATGTTATGTTGAAATTTGGATTGAAATATGTGGTGAATCTGTGGTTCCCAACTGCTGTTCTGATGGTTTTTCAGGCGGTCCCGAGAAATTACTTCTGCCGGCGTTACTGCTTGGTTACCGAAAAATCATACTTTTACAAGTATGATATTGATTGCTGACGATGTTATGACCGACGTTGAGTAGTCAGTCATTTTGTTAATTCTCATAAGTTTCTAAAGTCTAAAAATCTTTACCTGGTGTTTTAGTCCAGATCGCCCGCCCATAAAAGTGAACAACGAGTATTATCATATTTAGACAACAAAATGAATGTCTCTTAAATCAAAAATATGAAGGGTGCTGTACTACACAGACAGTTATTACTTTTTGTTCCATTTATATCAATATATTGTATCCGGTTTGTGAAGTCATTTTATTTTATTTTACCGGTCTGCTGGTAAGGTTGGGAACGAATCATTATATCTTGTTTGGTTGTTTCTAATCTAATGCTCATAACTATCTTTCATTCTATCTCCTAGCTTCTGTATGTTATATAATGTATGTTTACAATAAAATATAAATTGGTGGTTAGAATATTAGTCCCTTGTATTCTTGCAATAATAGAATGATCAAGAATAATTAAATTGACATGAATTTCAGAGTAAATTTCAGGAAAAAGGGAGTATTGGTCAATTCAGTATTGTCATTATTACCTGTTTATATTCCAATCCAACAGCTGGCGTTATCTTAGTTACACAATGCATAGCATTGAATGAAAATGCTGCAAACCAGACTGATCCAGCTCCTGCAATTATTGTCGTCAAAGATAACAAAACCAGCAGTGGTTTGATACAATGAGTTGACCATGGTTTGCTTAGTGTTATATAAATCGCTTTCCACGAGATGACAGTTAGCAGAATAGGTAGGAAGATGCCTAAAATAATATATATGGGATTGTATATGAGTATGGCCGTTTATGCTCTAGGGTTCGCACTCATGGCCATCAGTTTTTGGAACCTGTCTGAAAGTAATGAATTTGTTTCGGTCTTCTTTCGAATTGAAAAATTCTCAAGTTTAATCTTTTTAATTTGTCAAAAGTATTATTGAATATCACATCCTAGGACCTAGATATTTATAAAGGATCAAAGAATGTTAATTTGCTGATGTCAAGTGATATCAGCTATGACTTTGAATGGGCATTGATGTCGTGTTCAGAATAAATTTGGTGTCTCTATTGAACTGGGCACCATGATGTCCCATTATTATTTTCAAATCTTCAGATAGCTGATGATTATCATGGCAAATGCACTGATGAAGCTAAGTCTTCATCAGGCCACAACTAAGCTTGATATCGAATCCAACTTGTAAAATATAAACATAGGAACGCTCATGTCTTTTGAGCCATTTTAAATTCGATTTTAAAAATATTTTATAAATGAAACATAAAAACAATTAAATATCATATTTCAGTGTATTTTAGTTCCTAAAAAATAGGACTAGTGTGGTTACAAATGCAATCCAAGAAATAAATTGATGGTATCATCTTAGGGATGACTGTATGACTACCATCCAGTGATGTTTGAACCAAGTTGAATATTTAAATCAGTTGCTTATTTTTATTGAGGAATAATTTTGAATATTTTCATTTAAAAACTATCATTTTGAACACAAGAATAACTGCATCTAATTTCTGAAACTGTAAATAATAGAGAAGGAATGAAATCATTTTTCATCTTGACTTTTATTTGTTATTCGATAAACTCAACCCAATTGTGAGTTCACACTCAAAAATATTACTTCAGATTGTATATTATTTGGTTTTTGCCATCCTTGCGAAAAAGTCCATCTTCTTGACTCTATTAAACTATTATGGTTTGACAAACATTGAATTGTACATGATTCTGAAATTTCTGTTGGGATTACCTGCGATAATAAGCTTTGCTGTTATTCCTGGCTCGACAATTGCTGAACATTGCACCACGTAAGAATAGATGAGATACAACTGTGCTGGACCAACAGAAATCATGAACATGCATTCAATAAACATCTTGAAACATGGAAACACATGCCAATGTGTCGATTTGCAATTGGATTTAAATTTTGTTGAGGATTCATCTGATATTTCAGTTCCTTTGTCCTGCAAAAATGTAACAAGCTTTTCTTAAATTAAAGCTAAAGGATAAATTTTGTGAGAATTTTCTAATGTCACGTAATAATGCAGTTTTGTATGAAATGAATGCAATAGTGTTGTAATATATCTTAAGAGAAATTTTACAACTTGATGTTATTTAAATTTTCCAGAAAAGCACCTCGCTGTAGCAATTGTCACATACATGATCGTGCGTGGGTCGCCCGCTTTTCTACAGGGAAGTTATAATTTGAGGGCCTTAACCGTAAAAACGAATCTTTATTAAGATGCTGCTTGGAGAAAATGAGTGAAATTATTTCTTTGATTTCTACATTTCTGTGTGGTTCAATGGCAGCTTAAAAGAAAGTCAATGTCTTGATATGAAATTTCAAGCAATGGCCAACCTCATAACGTTGCTCATTATTAAAAATTGATGTACTCAATTATCCATTACCAACCCATTACAACGGTGGTCACCAAACTTTATAGACAGGGGGTCAGGTATGAGTCAAACTGTGTTGAAAACGGACTGGAAAAATATTTTTGTCAATGCAAAATATACTTACGGTATACTTGTTATACTACTATACTAATGCTATATAATAAATTCACATAAGTTGGGAAATCCATTCAATTTATTCAACAATATAAATTCTACATTTCGGAAAAAGTTTTGAATATTAAATTCTTTATCGCAGAATATAGGTCAAGTACATCGCAGCAAAACAAATATACAAGATTTCACAATTTCTTCGTGGTATTGCAGGCCAGATGAAGTGACACAAAGAGTCGGATCTGGCCCGCAGGCCCTAGTTTTGTGACCCCTGCAATACAATAATACTATAAACTGAATAAATCACTGTAATTTCAAAAGTAAATTTAAATAATTAGAATCGGACGCTTCTACTTACTGTTGTTGAACTTTCGCCATCCTCTGTATCCTGAACATGATCATAATATGAATCTTGCGGAGATATTTGGTTGCTTTTTACATTCCCAAATTCAGCTCTACATGCATTTTCTTTTTCAGTGATAATCAGTAGTGCTAAAAATAGGTCAAGAATATGGTTGTAACTTTCTACATGAGCATAAGCCGGTACTCCCGTAGTATGTGTACCAGGTTAGGGTTAGGCCATAACTGGTTACGATTTTCCTTATTTTAGTTGTTTTAAAGGTTTGGAGACTGTTTGTGTTAGCCAAGTGAATACACCCCCTGCCCATAGTAATCAGTCCCTGTGCACAACTCGATGTGAATTAGGCGAGCAAAATTAGTTACCTCCATATTGGTACACATACTTCTGGAGCACCCATAAACCAATAAAACTTGGTTCAATTAAAAAAAACTATTGTGATGTCACATTATTTTTGGCGTTTATCAAGTTCAGCACTTTTCATTCAGTTTTTTTCTTGGTATATAAAAATGACTACCATTGAGAAATAATTCTGATTGGATTTTATTGGTTCAGTCATTCGCCATCTTGCTGTATCATACACTTATTTGTATTTGAGGCATTGTGTACCGCCAATTTCAATTTATAAAATAAGTTTATATTTAAACTCACTTTTTCCTGTTGTCCACATGAAAAAGACAGTAAAGACACTCGATGCAAATGTCATTCCAGCAAAACTTAATTCAATGTTCAGTTCTGTAAAAAGCAAGTTTAACATCTAATGCTGCAATTTAGACTGAAGCAAATCTCAACCACGTTTTGTTTCAGCTCAGATTTAAACCGGGCACTTTTAGTCGTGGTTCATAAACATGGTTCATTAAATATTAGTGCAATATCTTATGAGGTGCTGCTTATACAGAGCCTTGTTCAGAGGCATGAAATGTTGTAGAAATTTCTGCTACAATGTGTTAAATTAAAAAACAAAGCATTAGACTAAACTGTACTCCGAAGCATGTGAACCAAGATGACAGACACATCGGAACGTAGTATGTGTACCAGGTTCCGATTAGGCCGTTATATAATGCCAAAACAGAAAGATTCCGATCCTTTCTAATAATAGTAACTCCATATCATATCGTTAAATATCAATGGATGATGTATAGGGTCTTGTTAGGAGAGAAAGGATAAGCGTTGCTTAAAAATGGTATATTGGGTCTGCTACCATAGGTGGGCGAAGTTTTTGTACCAGGGGCCAAATAATTTTTCCCATCTAGACTGGCGGGCCAAATGTGGAGTAAAAAATTACATTTTATGAACAATATTTACAGTGTTGCAAAAGCAATGGTGGATCAATCTTAATATTTGTAAATTCATTGAGCTATTTTTTAGCTAAAACATTAAAATTTGCTTTTAGTTCGGTCGTGGCAGCATCGGGCGTGCCAGATTGAATTAGCCAGCGGGTTGGATTTGGCCCGTGGGATGTAGTATGCACATGTCAGGCCTAATCTTATTGTTTGATATGATATTCAAATACTGCTTATAAAGTACAGGTAGATGTTTCAAAAAGATTGTCATTGAATCAAATATGGTTTTTAATGCCATAAAATCTTTCAGCTTGCATATTGATTCAATAAAAAGTAGTATTTGTACCTGAAATTATGCCCTAACCCTAACGGTAACCCTGTTTCGGTGTCCGCCATCTTGGTTCTCGTATTACATGAGTACCAAAAATTATTTGTATTTCAACTTATGGTAGGTACATCACTTACCTTGTGGATAGAAAAAATTAAATTTCCGATAAAAGTACAAGTATGAGATGTATATATCAAGAGGCAGATTAATGATGGTGCATAATGAAGAAAAGAAGTATAACCATTCCATTCCATGATCATAAAAGCTATGAAATACTCCACCCGCCACCTTTTTGAAGAAATTTTCAATCCATCCATAAAATGGCCTCCAAATTTCATGACACATTGATTTTAGAGATTCGTCGACTTTGCCTAACATGGTTCTATTGTCACTTCACTTATTTGATAATCACAATGGAATAGTATTTTGTAAACGCTATTGAAAAAACTTTAAACTTATCCTCACTCACTTATTCAGTAATTATGTACAAAGTGTCCAGAAAAAAAAAAGAATCCACAATTTAATAATTACTTCTATTAAATTGAATAAAATTAATTTAACACTTGAACTTCTGTTTGTGCATGATTATCTCAAAATTTCATTAATCTAGGATGCTTTGTCAAGTTTTATTCCCTGGGATATGTTTCGATTGACCTGGGTACTGTTTTTCGAGTCACCTTATTTTAGTCCATTTTCAGTAGACATTAGGATTTTTATTATCATTATAATATCAAACTACATTCCTGGACTCAATCTATGTCTATATCTGGCATTCTGATTCTTTCCACTAGTGACAAGGTTTTATATTGTATGATTTTTAGCATACATATTATTAATAATTTATAAAAATGTCTTTTTATCTCCAGAATCCCCCTAAAGCTTTTCTCTTTGGAATAAATAGCTTTCACATCATAATTATGAGACTTCCGTTATTTATTGTGCCATAAAAATCACACATGTGTTAACTTTTGGACTTCTAATAATGATTTAGTTAGTTGAAGTTGAATTGAAATTGGACCAAATCTCTCCCTTCATATTGATCCCAAGACCCTAGCACGACGATTCGAAATTAACTTGACTCTGCACAGTGTACTTAGGCAACAGAAGTAACTAATGTATTTGTAACTATCAGTTGGGGTTACTCGAGAGGCTATCTACCTTTTCCTTGTTCTATGCCTTGTGATAGTGGATCCGTATAATGCAAGGATGCTGTAGCATGATGGCTATTTTCCTTCTCATCCAAGAGTCTTGCTTCAAAACAACACAAATGTATTTCTGTAATACATTGTCTGACCGCAGTCAGATTGCTTATGTAGACTTTGCAAAAATTAAATTCTATTTCCTGTTACCAGATTCTGTTGAATTTCAAGTGTAACTTAAATTGAGATTTAAAATTTGAATATGGAAATTCTTATCTAAACATATCTTTATTATATTGCACTTGCAACTAGTTGTGTCAGCTCTTGAGACAAATCTAAACATGAAAGATGGAGCTCAATTATTTTTCCATCTTCAAATGACCACCCTTTAGTATTTATAATCAGTTTTTAGACTAAATAAGATATAAAATTTACCTCAGATTGCCTACAAATTAGGTTCTTATTACCTGTCCAAACTTTTCAAATTGATCTACTTAATCGTACCAACATTTCTAACTTCAATATATATATTTTTGTCTAACCTACATTGACACACAATACTACATTACTTCTCTCTCTCCTACGCATGAAATTTGGCTACATATTAATATAAAGTTACAATATATCGACACCATAAAATATCAACTATCCAAAGCATTGAAAAATTAATGTCAACCTTTCAGCAACATCCAACAATGTTTGATGTGTCATCAAACTTGAGTGCGCTTCTAAGAACTGAGTTCATCCAAAAACCTTTTTCATACTAATGAAACTTATACTTTTTTTTGCTCTTACAGAACTCACAATAAATTCCTCAGCTGTGTATACATGTGATACCAAGCATTTGCTATTGTTAAAATGCACATCTCATCTATGACCCATACTATGACAAAATGAGACAAAACTCTAATTACTTTCAATCATCATTTTCTTGACGCATTTCGCTAATATAATATTAATTAAGGAAAACAAAAGGTTTAAAACCCAACGAATCTCTTTTTTTCTTCAGGAAAAATTTTTCAATCCTTCAAAATTAATATTTAATTTTTAAGTAGGAACTGTTGGTGTCATTTCTGTCACTCTTACCAAGTGTTATGAAGGGATTTAGGAAGATCATTACATTTTAATTAGCCTCGTTGACAATGTCTGCTATTTGAGGGAAATCGAAAATGTATATTGATGATATTCAACTGTTGTTTTTCTAATACTCTTGTATTTGGTGTGTTAATTTGTTTTATTAAAAATATGGTAATTAGTTGAATAGTTATAGCTAGCCATCGTGTCTAACTGCCTCTCAAAATTTGGGTTGCAACAAAATATCTTTTCTTTAAAAAAAGCTTTTCGTCAAGTAACTTGTTATTTAGTGAAATTTTAAAATTATGATTTAAATCATATTTAAGAGATATTCCTAATGAAAATACTTTGCAGAAAGTCGGCAAGAACTAAATTTAAATATTTCATTATGATTTTTCTTAAAAAGAAAAAAAATATAATAAGAAAAACATAACTGAAATTTTGAATTCAAAAAACACCTTAAATAGAATATGTTGACAACAAATGTTTTTTAATTCCTGAAATCAGTGTTGAATCATTGACTCGACTCAACTTGGACCTAGTCATCTTTTTCGAAAACTTTTGTCACTCAAGACATTTCAGTGAAACGGCTCGAACTCGTCTATCTCCAGAATTAGGATTTGAAAAGAACTTTTAGCAAGTCTTTGAAAAGTGAAAAAAAATTGGTGAAATATCATTTGCCACAAATAATACTGCTTGATTTTATGGGACTCGTATTCAACCTGAGACTTGAAAGATCAGTACCCAGCACAGTCTTGAACTCTGTGTATATAATAAATTAATAATACTTATTTTCGTATTTCGCCGATGCCAGAAAAATAATGCTAGAAATTAATTTGGGACCATACATCCCTAATTATTAATGGTTATTTTCAAATAATTTCATTAGAATTAATAAATTAGCCTCACTTCAAAGAAAGAAGTATAAAAATACATAATTTTTTCCAGGGTGCAAAACATGCGACAAGATTGAAACAACTCATGCCACAGATTGATCATTTTTTGAAAGAAGGAGTCTTAACTGAAGATTACGTGCTGGACAACATTCCCAAAATCATGAACTGTATGAGAGAATGCAATGTGAATTTGCGATGGTTGATGCTGCATACTGTTAACACTCGTATGTTTGTTAGTGATTTTACTAATGACTCGTTTTGGATTTAATAATAGCAAATGTAAAATATAATTCTATTCACAGGTCTGGATCATATAAAGAAATGCAAACAAACTCGTGACATTGTCATCAACTCATCTGGCATTAAAGCTGGACATATTTTTCAACTTATGCTCAGCACTGCTCAGCTTGAACTGAAGATGACTGATGTATGTTTGATTTTTATTGTATACAACACTTTTTCCCCACCTTTCGCTGTAAACAAGGTCCACTGATATCTAATGATATGCAAGGAGCTTTTATTTTTGGACTAGAATCGCTCCTGGTTCGGAATTGCTTACCCAATTCCTTACACCCTGGGTGAGGTGGGGGGGATGGGATTTGAACCCAATATGTGTAATCTGCAATGTTAAAACAGTTAAATCCAATGCTTTATAGGTCATCATGCCTTCCAGTCACTTTTTTTTATATCTGTTGCTATGTTAGTAGTGGGCGTAATATGGTTATGAGTTTTACAAAAGTTTAAATTTAATTTACAGTACAGTGCTTGATGCAATGCATAAAATATACTTAATTTTGTTTGTTTTTTAAAACTAGTTCTGTGCTAAGCTGGAAGTAATTATTTCAAATGAAGACCGTCAAAGTCAATTTCCTTCAAGAATCACTTAAAGTCATGTTGGAGTCACCTTGCTATTAACAGAATTTTTGGCAACAAGAAAATCTTGTTTTACCCCCATATTTTTCTGACTTTTTTCAGATGTTCAAGAAAATGTTGAAGGAGAAGGAAGGGAAATGGGAGAATTACAAGAAAGAAGGAGTGGAAAGGATGAATGAATTAGCTGAAGTTTTCTCCGGAACTAAACCACTAACAAGAGTGGCAAAGAATGGTATATTTCATGTATATTTTATTTAAATAGACTAGTTGAAACTAACATTTGCTCAAACTGATGTAACAATTGAATTTGAAACCTAACTTTAGGCTTTGCAATAGTAAGTTGAGTGTATTTAGTTAAAGAAACTAACATTAACATATTGACAGCTTTGAACCAAAAAGGTGAAACTTGAAAAAACTATTTTGAGCAAATGAGTAAAAATATATATTTATGATTTCTGAATGCCTCTTTTTATTCAAATACGGTACTTTGGCAAATATTGATTCTAACATTGCTTTAAAATCGGCTTGAACAGAATTTATTTCTACATACCGTATTTATTCGATTATAACGCGCAAAATTTTGAACTGAATTTTAGGCAAAAATCAATGCTGCGCGTTATACACGAGGTCTGAGAAATGCGGTATTGAAAATGTGGTTTTAAACATCTGAAACGTGCGTGCGCTCGCGCATGCACATTCTAATGCAGGACGATTTCGTGCAAGCACATGCACATGCGACAGCTCAGCGTGCGTTTGACATTCGTGCAAGCGTTCGATTTCGTGCAAGCACACGCACATGCGACAGCTCAGCATGCGTTTGACATTCCCGCTGCGTTGAGAATATTTATTTGCCATTATCGTACTGTACTGTAGATACCCATTATATATTACCCATTATCTATTATGGCAAGACAAAAACGTTCTGCATATAGGGCTGCATTCAAACTGGAGGTTGTTGATTATGCGGAAACTCATGGAAATAGAAAAGCTTCTAGAGAATTCAATGTACCAGAGACAAATGTCAGAGATTGGAGAAAGCACAAAGTTGTTCTAAAAGATATGAACAAAACAAAGAAAGCGCAGCGAGGGAGACAAGCCCGGTACCCAGAGTTGGAGAAGGAGCTTTATGATTGGATAGTTGATCAAAGATCTAGTGGGTACATCGTCACTTCGCTCCATATTAGACTCCGTGCACAAAAGATTTGCAAAGATTCAACCTCTAAAGCATCTAATGGTTGGGCACAAAAGTTTATGAGAAGGCATGGACTTGCACTACGCCAGAAAACAAAAATTGCACAAAAGTTGCCTCAAGATTTAGAAGAAAAGTTGTTGTTTGGTGAATCAGAGACTGAATCCGATTTTGAAGAGTTTTGAATTACTGTGTGCTTTTAATAAATTTTTTGTTCATGCTGTGAGTTGTTACCTTATGTGCTTACCAGTAGTTAGTAGAGAAAAAATAAAAAAAAGAATTTTATACCAATTTTCATTCAAAATTTAAAGGTGCGCGTTATACACGAGTGCGCGTTATAATTGAATAAATACGGTAATTTTATCAACATTCACCTTTTTGTCTTGAACCCCGCCACCTTATGAGAGTATCAAATTAAAGGTTGCAGACTTGCAGTAAATTTCAATGACATTAGACGGCATTATATAAATATTCATAATGTTGTGATAATTCTCATCAATAATGCATTTTTCAAAATATAGCAGAACTTCATCATATTTTGCAAAAGTAAACGGATTTCAGCAGATTTTTATATTTAAATATTTCAAATATTTTTTATTTTATTTTTCGATATGAATTGCTACTTATATTTTGGTTATACACATAAGCTTGATGTCTTTCGCAGATTAAATGACTATTTCAATTTTTCAAAACTTATTTTAGTTCATAGTTATTAAAATCAAAATTAGTAATATGGTAAGATTATCAGTTTACAAAGAATTTCATTTGAGACTCTGCACAATTGTTATGTAGCATTCAAACCCTTTCATATTTTCTTAACTCTCAATTAGTGTGAAAAATAATCAAAACAGTTCGTGTTAACTGTTAAACTTATTCTAAGAAATATTGTCTATGAATATAAATAACCTATGTTAGCTTTTAACCAGTTTAGAATATATATTCAAAACTTCACATCCAAAGTATTTTATTCAGAAAATATTCGGAAAATCAAATTATTAGATTTATGGCCAACACTACATTTGATCATTGGGTGCCCCTGCTCCCGTAGTATGTTAACCAAGATGGCAGACACCAGAACGTAGTATGTGTGCCAGGTTAGGGTGAGGCCATAATTTCAGGTACAAATATTGCGAGAGACACTGGCTAGGCCCCACACTCATAATAGAAATAAAATATGGAAAATTGGAATAAAATTATGGCCTAACACTAACCTGTTACACATACTACATTCCAGTGTCCGCAATCTTGGTTCACATACTACAGGAGTACCGATCATTGTAATCATATACAAATGAATAATACATTACGATCAAAAAGGTTCCAGATTTTTGTGACAGATAAGTTCATATTTTTTACAGATCATCTGAAAGCTTGGTTTGAACAAATGTCAAAACAGATTCAATCGTTGGAATATGCATCGTCCACATCAGCAGGTCGAAAAATTGTTCAATTGATGCAAGCATTAGAAGAAGTTCAAGAGTTCCATCAACTTGAAACAAATATGCAGGTGAAATTGGATTTTAGAATCGTGCACTTCACAGTGTGCATACATATGGATGAGAATTGTAAATGTATCTATGCTACAAATGGTTAAGAAGATTATTTTTCAAATTGCAATTGGCAATTGCAGATGCCTAAATAATTATTTTATGAAACTTCAAACAAACTGTTTGAAACACTGATGTTTAGCACAGATCTTTGAAATGCTTCCATTCAATAGTTTGAAACTTGTGTTTATAAATGATTTTTTCATTTCTTTATTCCTAGCGAGATACTGTATTATCAGCTGGTATGTAAGGCGCAACTATTTTCGAAAGAAGCAGACTTTACCCAATTTATGACAACATGGGTGTGTGTGGGGTTTGAATCGAGTATCTTTAATCTGCAATTGATATTCAAGTCCATCATTGTACCACTGCATTTCTGGTGTTCATACAAAAAAATAAATTCAATCAATGACCATCTATGTACCGGTAATTGTTTATCCAATTGCTTTGGTCAGTAAGTATATATGTCAATGTAACGTTCTTTATTATTCTAGGTCAAACAATTCTTAGCTGATACTAGATCATTCCTGCACCAAATGATAAGAACCATCAATATCAAAGAAGAAGTTTTGATCACCATAGAAATAATTGCGGACTTGTCGTATGCATGGATGATTCTAGATGAAAAGTAAGTTTGCTAAAATATGTGAAATATATTGGAAGTGCTGGTGTCTGATTACTCCTATATTTAGAATACATACAATTTTGAATACTAGTTTTGGTTGATTTTCTGTTGTACTTGTAACCTCGATTAAATTTCCTACTTTTTTACACTTGGCACAGAATGGGTACTCCCTTGAATAAAGATGGCGGACACCCGAACATAGTATGTGTACCAGGTTAGGTTTAGGCCATAATTCCAGGCACAAATAATACGGGAGTCACTTGGCTAGTCCCCGAAACCGTAATAAAAGTATAACAAGAAAAATTGGAATAAAATTATGGCTTAACCCTAACCTGGTACACATACTATGTTCTGGTGTCTGCCTTCTTGGCTCACATACGGGAGCACCCCAGAATGTATATTGTTTTACAGTGCAAACGAGGATTTGTGTATAAATTATTATATTGTATTATTGTGGATATATATAATATATTTGATACGCATCTATTCAGCATTTTACCAAATTCATATTTTTTGTCATCTTTTATACTAATTTAATATGTTTTGCATATGCTGAATTTGACTCAAAGGTATTTTCCATCGTTTTGTTCTAGCTACACTGCTCATATGCAAGAAGGAATAAAACAGAATCCATCTCTCGTTATCAAATTACGAGCAACATTCCTCAAACTTGCATCTGCTCTTGAACTTCCTTTGTTAAGGATTAATCAGTCAAACAGTCGAGATATGATCAGTGTATCTCAGTATTATTCTGGTGAACTTGTGGCTTATGTGAGAAAGGTAAATTGTTTTCTAGTGGTTTGCCGATAAATATTTTACATCTGACAGGTTCTTGCATCTGTAATGAATCATTGGTTATCTATTTTCATACCCGACTCGAATCTATATCAAGGTTTATCGAACTATTTCTATCTCTGATGAATATGCGAAATCCTCTCCTATTCTCATAGTGAACTAATGCCTACTTAGGATGCTGCTCTCCTTAACTGGATATAAATTGTTCAGACTAGGATTTTTCTAGCCAACTAACTTAGGTACTCCCTGGCCTTAGTATGTGTACCAGGTCAGGGTTGGGCCATACTTTTATTCAGATTTATCATTATTTTAGTTCTATCATGAGTTCAAATACTGTTTGTGTTAGCCAAGTGAATATACCCCCTGCCCAAAGGTTTCCGTCCTTCTACACAACTTGGAATAAAGTAGGCGAACAAAATTAGTTACCTCCATATTGGTACACATAGCAAGCTTCTGGAGGGTCGTAACATTTTGTATTCGATAACTTGTATTAAGAGCCAATGATCAGATTTAAAATAAGTCCATGGTTTTCATAGTTTTTTGATATGCCGTGTAACAGTGACATAAATTATAGTAATTTATTACTTGGCAAAAGCGTATCATTGTTTGTCCATTTTTGGATGACATATTGTAAAGCAATTGCAGAAAGCAGAACAATCCCTTGTTCCCTCAATCTATCTTTCTATAGCAGTGGTTCTTAAACTTTTTCGAGCGCGACCCAAATCTGAGTTTTATGAATACTCGCGACCCAATCCTAAATAACGCAAAATGTGTTTTTAATGTTAGTACAGTTTGACTCAAATACAGACAACTATTTATTAGAAACAGTCCATTGACTCAGTGAGATTGATGAAACTGAAATTTCCTTTTCATTATATCTTCAATACACAGCTCTATTTTAATTAACGCAATACGCAAGTTGTCACGGATATCGAGGCGATTGCGAGCTTAGTTTTGATAACCGTCAGTACCAAATATCCTCGCTCGCACAAGTGCCTTGTCGCGAATTGTAGCAGAAAAGGCGTCCGCTGTCCGTCGCAAACACGACATCCTAGCTGGCCTTCGGTATCTCTCGCAATATACAACTTTTTACTCATCAGATGTGCACACACTGCTTCGTTCGCGGTAAATGGTGCCTTGAGATGAAGTCACATTTTCTCTAGATATTGAATAATCTAATGTTGAGAAGCGAGCTTTTTCATTGCGTCGTCTATTACAATTTACATTACCAAATAGACACCCATTTTTGGTTATTTTAATCCACTAAGGCGACATTCCACGCGGTCAACACAACGACAAGCGACGTGCATGGTTACCGATACCACAAAAATAATACACATGACTGGCATATCAGAATTGTGATGTAACAATGAGCTTAAGACAGTTCTTTCCGTGAATGAAATTTTATATTTCATTATTTTTAAATACCAGAGTTTAGAAGCTAAATTGAAACATTGGGAAAGCTGAAAATTCGTCCTTCTCCTCTTAGATTGCCCTTGCATTGACGACCTTGTTGCGACCCATTTTTAAACCTTCCGCGTCCCATGTTTGAGTCGCGACCCATACTTTAAGAACCACTGTTCCATAGGTTAGTTATACCTGCTTTTTGATTTGCTTTTACTCTTAGGTGCTTCAAGTTATTCCTCGGACCATGTTCAGTTTGTTGGCAAACATAATCAAAATTCAAACTGAACAAATTCGTGAGTTACCAACAAGACTGGAGAAAGATAAAATGAGAGAATATGCCCAACTAGAAGCCAGATATGAGGTTTGAATTCTTGATTTTGAAATTGATATTCTTGTCTTTTCTACTTTTTTATCTTCTTGCCCATCATTCACTTATTCGTGATTAAAGATTTTTCAATACGAATAATGATTAGTAAGGTACTCCCGTAGTGTGTGTACCAGGCTAATGTTAGGCCATGATTTCATCCCTATTTTTCTTATTTTAGTTCTGTTACGAGTCCCGGGACTGTCTGTGTTATCCAAGTTAATCTACCCCCTGCCCATAGGCTTCCGTCCCTTTACACAACTTGTTATAAAGTAGCCGAACAAAATTACAAATTAGTTACCTCCATATTGGTACAAACACTTCTGGAGCGTCATTAATAAAATGTGCTGTTGCTGACTTATTATGAACTTTTTATGAAATAATTTCAGATCTCTTAATTCGTTTTTCAATATGCTTGATCGTTATTAGTTCAATATTCAAAAGATTTCCAGCTACAGATATGCACAACTCACATTCAAGATTTAATTGGATTAGTTTATATTGTGTTCATAAATTTGTATTGCAATGTCACTGAAGAAATAACTGAATAATATTAGTAAAACTACACTAAATACAAACTAATATTTTTATGTTTTCACTGTGAAACAAAACAACAAAATTACTCTCCAGGTGGGAAACTGCATATTTGTAAACAAAAAATCTAGAACACTAGGATATAAATTACTGCATATGATTCTAAATTGATATAATAAAATTTATGACTTATTAGACAATTAAAAAAATTTTCAGGTGGCCAAGCTAACTCATGGAATATCAGTTTTCACTGAGGGTGTTCTGCAGATGAAAACAACATTAGTTGGTGTTATAAAACTTGATCCTAAACAGTTGCTAGAAGATGGAATACGTAAAGAACTTGTTCAGAAAGTCGCATATGCCATGCATCAGTCCCTGATATTCAATCCTAAAACTAAAGGGGTAAGTTGGGAATTGATTGTAGACTGGGTACTCCTGAAGTATGTGAACCAAGATGGCGGACACCGGAATGTAGAATGTGTACCATGTTAGGGTTAGGGCATAATTTTATTCAAATTTTCCTTATTTTAGTTCTATTAGGAGTTCAGGGACTAGCCAAGAAAATCCTGTAGTATTTGTACCTGGTATTTAGGCCTAACCCTTACCTGGTACACATACTACGTTACGGTGTCCGCCATCTTGGTTCACATACCTCATGAGTACCCTAGACTTCATGTTCGGATACAGTCATCTCAATTTGCACTGTAACCTTGTATTGACTTAATATTGCATTCACTAAGACTCTATAATTCACAATATCAATATATTAATTGATTAGGTAATTTTACCTTTGTGAGCATGCCCATATTTATTATGCAACTTGAATTTGTCATATAACTTAATTGGGTAATCACGTAGTATGTGTACCAGGTTAGGGTTAGGCCATAATTTTATCTCGATTTTCCTCATTTTAGTTTTATTACGAGTTAGAGGACTGTTTGGGTTAGCCAAGTGAATATACCCCCTGCTCATAGGCTTCAGTCCCTTTATACAACTTGTTGTAAAGTAGGCGAACAAAATTAGTTACCTCCATATTGGTACACATACTTCTGGAGCGCTGTTATATTATCTGCTTTAAATTTTAAAGAATAATTTTGTTGTACCGAAGCATATGGTTATTCTTGCTTGATATGAAGATTCTTACTTTTGGAAATTGTTTTTATTGAACTTTTGACGATTCTTATCTGACTATTTATTTATTTTCAGCCTAGTGAACTCCTTCCGAGGCTGATTCAACTTGAAAAAACAATTGATGGTTACAAAAGATCATTCGAGTACATTCAGGTCAGTAATGCCTGTTCTGTACTGTTAACCATCCAGAATTTGTTTACCATTTTTTTGGTTTTTCCTTGTCTTTTTGGCCATTTGTGATTTTCGTAATGGATCTTGGCGGTTTGGGCATTTTGCTGAGCATTAAAAATATGTTGATCTTTCTGATTACTCTGTGTGAGTTGGCAGGAGAATAATTAAGTGCAAAAGGATTGCTGGCCTTTTCGCCATCATAGAGGGTTTGTATAACAACTGCTGGATAGTTATGGTTCATCAACCACCACAGTCATAAATTGTTAACTATCCACATACCCGACATGGAATTGTAACTGGACATGAGGCCCAGGTTTAATTGAGCAAGTCTTGTCAAGTTTATATGAGAATCCTATCCTTCGTTACTCGTCTTAATAAAATCATTTTACGTTTATATTACATAGTTGCTTTACATAGCCCTGTTCATTGCAATCACTTAAAAGTTCTTATCATGCAGGATTATGTTGATGTTTACGGGTTAAAGATCTGGCAAGAGGAAGTTTCGAGAATCATTAATTATAATGTGGAACAAGAATGTAACAGCTTCCTCAGGCAGAAGGTATTTTAATCAATGCTTTTGTATTCATTACCTATGCTTGCTTGTCGTTTTTCTGTTAACCAATTACCATTTACTGCAACAAACGGTTTACGTTATTGAAAACAAGTTATCAAATTCTCTAACATGCTTTATTCTTGTTGCATGAATATTTATGATATTATTAGTGTAATGGGAAGACTGAAGGCGTCAATATTTAATTAGTTGGGCCTAGTGCTCAAGCAGTAGACAGCTGTGTTGGCATTGCCTTAGTATGAAAGTTTAATGTTAGTGTGTCACTTAGCATAGTTTGCATGATTAATGATTAATACATTTAATATAAGTAATAAGTTCTCGGATTTTTAACGTCACAATGACTTAATATTAATTCCTAATATCTTCAGTTATTTTTTTTATTTAGGCGTAATTTGTTCGTTTATGTTTTCAACGTACTTTGTGTTTGTAAAAAAATAAAAAAAATTGAGAACATTTGAATTCTTTCAACTAAGCTTTTATTGTGGAAAACCTGATGCGGCCCAAACCCACCCAGACTCTGCCCCCAGTGGCCCCTAGGTAAATTAAGTTTGAGACCCCCAGTATAGAGCCATGTTCTGGGCGAAAGGTGTGAATAAGCATTGTATACGAAAACGGCCTTTTTAATGCTGATTTTAGAAAATATACCGTGATCATAAACAAATATACCGGTATTTTGCAGCAAAATAGTTACGGTATGTATGTATATAAAAAATTAGACATGAATCATTTCTATAACCAAACTAGAAAATTCAAAGACAAAAAAATTCCGATCATTTGAAATTTGCATTTCAAATTCTGTTTATATTTATTAAATGATTAAAAATAATATTCAATCACAGGTTCATGATTATGAAAGCGTATACCAGTCAAAAGACATCCCGATTCCTCGCTTTAGACCCGTGGATGGATCGGTGAATTTTGTAGGACGCTTGGCAGTTGAAATTTTGCGTATCACTGATCCAAAGTAAGTGAAACTTGTACTTGTTATTGTCATTTACAATCTGGATTTTGATTTCTAATATCATTTTAATTTTATTAGTTTGATGCTAATTGTGTATTTCAAGTAGTTAGTCATTCCTCATGATATGGCCGGGACATCTCATATCAAATAATCATTTTTGTTACAGTAGTTAATAAATTCGCATCTCATACTATTTAAACCTAGAAATTTTTCAAATCAAGAGTCAGTGAGTTAGTTTTGAAAGCTTAATTGGTGCTTATCTACCTGTATTCATTTCTGCAGTATTCATATTTTCATTATATAATTAAATATATAAGCATATACATTGAAGGGACTCAAAATTATAAGAACAGGTTCTCTACTGCATCAAACTCCAACAACTGGTTCCCTAATTTCAGAAAACTATGCTAAACCTTTAGCTCTATCACAATACAAGAACATGATGTAACTGCACATAATAGAAACAACCAAACTCTTATTTATTTACTAATGCATGTCACTACCTAAGGTACTCACTAGTCGTCAGATGTGGTGCACATTACCCATTCACAAAACATCTAAAACAAGAAAATGATGGGTCATCACAGACCATTTTTTTACACTCCTGATGCCTAAATATCTATTTTTTGATTTAATTGCACAGAGTAACTTCGTACGTTGACCTTCTGAACACTTGGTATGATCTGAAGACCAAACAAGATGTCATCGATAACAAAATGTTTTCGAGGTATTTACTTTGAAACTCAACCATATAATTTATTACAAATTCATTTGATTTATTTTATTTGCAAAATTGAGTTCTGTATAAATTTGGATAGATATTTGTGATAGATATGTTCGGATTAACTAATCATTAAAATAATATATAGTTGCCTGCAGATATATTTATAGTAAGTACATACGCATCTGAAAGCTTGGATCCGAGTTTCATATACATTTATGTGTGGGAACATTTTTGTTTTTTTCTTTAAGAATCCAGGCCAGCCTTGGAACATATGGTTTGAGTGGATTGGATAGATTATTCAGCTTCAAGATAGTTCGGGAATTACAGAATTTCACTCGTTTCCTGCATGTGAATGTTTGTAGAGATAAAACTATGATGGAAATGATGAGTGGACTCACCAAAGCAGTCAATCCTGTTCGAGGCCTTGTTGGTAAGAAATGAATTGTGTAATACCGCTTGTTTTTCATACCCGCAATAGGGTCTACGCCTCTTTAGATAAAAGAAATCAAAATTGACATAAAATTTGATTTCTACAAAATCACTGGCAAGTAGGCATGGTTATATATTCAAGTATCTATGCTCAGTTATTAACTGCTTTTACTGAACATTATTACCAATTGAATTAAATTAGTCTAAATAGACTGTTAGGTTCTTACATTACTGAATGCCAGGATTAACGTGCTGCATTGTGCATTTACTATCGACTATTTTATATTCTTCAGAGAATCCTCTTAAACTGTATCCAACTGTGCTTCAAAGAATCAACAGGAATTACAACAATTCATTTGTTGATGTTATTCTTCGTGTTGGACAAATTCAAATTTTACGAAGACAGATTGCTAACGAACTTAACTTCTCTTGTAAATTTGACTCCAAATTTCTTGCTTCTGCATTGGATACAATGAACAGGTCTGTATGTTACTAGTTACTATGCCGTGACAACTCAGGTTATGCCACTAAAGTCTTGTATTTATAAAAAAAAAAAATTCAGTACTTTTTATACGGTAAATATGACTTTTCAACCTTGGGATACAATAGACTAGCAAGACTTCAGCCAATCTTTGAAAAGTGGCAAACACCACTGAGCCAGATGTACGAATCCCAGCCTCTGGGGCGTAAGCGTACAAATTTGATTTCTTATTACTGTGTCCCTGACTCCCTGCTAATAATAATTTTTGTATTGTGTTATCTCGACTTTGCAATAGAAAATAAATATTTCTATCAATAATATATCAGCAAATTATTTACCAAATAAACGATTTGTAGTGCCAATCACGTATTGTACTTTATAGAGCATAACAGTAGTCAATGTTCATAATATACTGTATATTGTGTTTATATTTCTTCATCTTTAATATTCAGAGCATTATTGACATCAGTACGAGCCCATTATCAAGATCCAACCAAACCTTATCCCAGTGAAGAAAATCCAATATTATATGAATTGGGATCCTATCTTGATACAGCTGGACTGGGCTATCCTCTTGACAAGATTTACATCACCACAAAGTATGTATCATGTGTTGTGGGTAAGGCTGGACAATGGCTCCAGTTTGAGGGGCGAGCCACTGTATATTCAAATTCATTTTTCCCCCCTCGAGCACAAATGCAGTTTTGCGAAAATGGAACTGAAATTGAATAATAAAAGGGTTTTCATATTTGAAATATGAACTTCAAACCTAAAATTTGGCTTTGAAACTTTCAAATTAATATATGATATTGGGTTAAAAATCAAACTGGAAAGGATAGAATGAAAAATTATATAACCTCGATGATTGAGAGCTGGAGAATCTAAAATTTCAGGTAGCTCCTGGGAGTTTGGCATGTTGCATGTCGAAACTGAAGTAAGGTTTAAGTTCTTCAGTCTCCAATATTTGTCCAATCTGCATTCCCATTGTATTAAATGATTTTCCGATCTCCCGAGTTTTGGACATATTTAGGTTAGGAGACATTCATATCAAACAGAATCTTTAAATTTTTGTTTTTGTTATCAAGGCGGATTCAACATTTCGCTTTATTGTGCTTCACATTCACCATTGCTCAATTGCAAAAGCTTGTCTACAGCAAGTCACTATGTGAGTAATGTTCATTTCTCTAAAGATTGGCATAATCTCCATTTTATTGAAAATCTCATGCAACACATGGTTTTCAGCTCAATAATAAAGTGATCACGTGCTCCTTGATAGATTAAATTACTTTCAAAATCGATACCTTAACTCTGAACAAGGCTCCACGTAGGTAATGGCTCAATAATATGGTCCTCGCCATTCTCAACTATATTTATATCATTTGTTATTTCAGTAATTTTCAATTGGGCCCGAACATGTTTGTTTTTAGCCTCAATCAAGAGACTTGAATAGATGTCATCCACGTTGACTATATTGACGTGTCATAGAGTAAAGTACATTGGCTTTGTAAATTGACTTTTTATAGCTTTGACTCTAATGTTTTCCATTTTCCTTTTAATTTATTACCTTTTTTCATTAAACATGGCACATGAAATAACTGATAAAAATATGTCCAAACACTACTAGATACTTTTATAAAATATCAGGGGCACACAAATGGATCATGAAAATTTGAGAATCACAGTAATTAATCATTGGCTCGCCACCGCATCTCTGATTACCCTGCGTGGGTTCGCAGGTTTGAATCCCATGCGGGGATGATTATGTGCAAGAGGATTACTGGACTCCTCACCGCCGTAGGGTGGTTCACATAAATGCTGTTCGGGTACGGCTTCCTCCACCATCAAGTCCATGCTTCCGAAAACAAATAACTGGCTAACTAATCACATACCAGACCTGGATCCGTAACCGGACGAGATGTCGTGGACTCGTGGTTCGCCATATGATTGAGTCATGTTATCGACTTTCCTCTTTCTGGGGATAAATATGTACCGGTAAATCATATCCTATTTAAAAAAACATTCATTCTACTGCTTACTCGAGAGTTTCCTATTCCCAGCTAAGAATCAAAAGTTGAAGTGTGTATCCTAACTGCTATCAATTGACAGGTGGCCTCACTTGCAAGAAAATAACTGACCCAATAGATGCTCCACCATTTGTTATTGGAATGCATACTCTTCTAAAACAATTCCATCCAGAGGAAACTGAACGATTCCTTGCATTGTTGGGACAATATATTCGATCTCATGTCAATGTGGGAGTAAGGTAAAAAACAACGTTTTTTATTTCATCTAGTGTGAAAAATGCACGATGGTTTCCTTTGCATCCATTTCTAAAACTAAATTGTTTATATTTCCTCTTAGTTCAAAGATTATGGATCTCTCACCTGAAGTTGTCAATTCTCTTGCTTTCATTGAAGATTTTCTATACTATGGAAAACTAGACAGGAAGGTATAGTTTTGTACTCATAATTTGCTAATCTGATGCTGAAAAGTTTACATTGGAGATGAAGTTTATCACCATTTTTATTTTTCTAGGTTCTTGAGAAGCATATACCGGCATATCTGATGGATGAATTTCGTAGCAATTTATCTTAAATTCATATCTCTTGATTGAAGATCATCTGATAGCTTAATCATATTGAATCAGTGCAATATTATGTTATCTCTGTAATAGTTCTATTTAAAACCCAAGATTATACAATATTCTGATCAAAAGTGTGTTAATGCCACCGGTGTTTTATATAAAATACCATGAGAAAGTACTTATCATCCGATCAACATATATAGATTGAGAGCCAGAGATGTGCAGCTGACTTAGGGAAGCGACGAATCCTAAAAGATTCGGCTCGTGTCCGAGTCCAATACTTTTACATAGATCCGAAATAAATACATAAATTGATGGTGTTGTTCGCGTATATTGGCCGTAAACAAAACATTTTGTAAGATGATACTTTTAACAATAAGTCAAAACGCTGCACATAAACACTACTGCTTTCGGGACAATCATCTTATTTAGTTGGCGCTGATAATGATAAATAAGAATACGTAATAGTTGATTGCGATTTCTTTCCATGACACAGATAGGAAACTAATTCAAACGTCGTTGTGAGCGCGTAGAAGGAGTGAAGGGTTAATTCAAGGACTCTCTTTTTACAACGCAATCACTTAAAAAACAACTCGCGGCACATTGGAAAGCAAAAATAAAATTTATTAAAATTAATTTACGACGAATTACGAGTGAGAATTTACCTACGTCTCTCGCTAACAGACCCATGCGATAAATCTTGTGTTATGTTTTTTTGTTGTCTTTCTGCGCCTGTCGTATCGTTTCAATTTCCAATTTTTCATAAACGCCGTCAACACCGCTTTTTTAAATTTAGAAACGTCGAAACAGATAAGCAAGTAAATAATGTATTCTATGGAAATTTAGGTGAAAATATTATTTCGACCGTGTAGAAATGCCATTATTGTCGATTTATTCAAGTATTTAGATCAGTGTTTTAACTCAAAGCTGAGTTAAGTGAATACTCAACTGAATTATTCAGGCAATGACCAATTGGCGGAGTTTTTAATCATCATTATAATACGAAAATAACACGGACACGATATAAAATCAAAAGCATAAAAAAGTCAACTATCAGCTACACATCTGATCCCTGGGATAATATTGTTCGCTTAAAATTGGGACCGTAATTTACAAATTGTGATATATATGGAGGATCAAGTCCTACGCGGAAGATAAAATTAATTTGTGTTGTGAATTCACTCTTTGATAGCTCTTTAACCGCGTACTTAACATCTTCGCCGATGTGAACTCACAATTTTGTCCGAAATATAAAAACCAAACTACGATGTCCGCCATTGCGTGAGAATCAATATTTACTTGTGAATAAAAAGTGCTTTAAAATATAGTTTACCAACATTAACTGGAATATCGGCGGCCGAAACGATCGCGGAGACAAAAAATGATAGGCCATTATGACGAAATTTTGAAATAAAAAACGCGTTGAGGCAACTGAGTTTTCAGTCTTCTATTAAATTTTGAATCGAGGTATTTCACAATCCGGTCTTCGGTAAAAATATCGTCACGCTAATAACCGAATTGCGTAAGTCATTTTTGGCGATTTTGATTTTTTTTATTTATAAAATAGGTATTTGTGTAATGCTGCGCACCTGTTTGTTAACTCAGATTTTATTTTAAGAATTCCGAAACCCATAAAAATGGAGATTTAGTAGGCTATGACATGCACATTTGTGCAATTGTTTCGTCTGATTGAATTATCATTGTTACCGCAGGACTGTTGTGATGTCACAAAGGCAAAATAACCTCGGCGAAGTATTTTCGAGTTTTTGCATCTCAGATTCTAGCTTAGCGCGTATTAATTTGAATTTATACTACAGTATAGGAAGGCGTGCAATTGTGATATTCACTGTCCGAGTCCAATTCACCTTGGTTGGCTTTTATATTGGATGCATTGCTGTTTTATTCTTTATATTTAATCTTAACCTTATTTCGGTGGGTGTGCAGAACGTGTTATATTGATGAAATATATATTTTTAAACATAAAAAACAATGTAATTTAAACTGAATAGCTTTTTTGGGGGATTAGACATTGTAGATACCGAGAATTACATTCGTTTTTAGAATTTTTAGTTTTCAGGACTGGTGCATATTTATAGTAAAGTTGCAAAATTGCGTATGTCCACAAGTCATAGACGCATTTCTGCCTAAGTCACAGTGCGCCATTATGACGTCACATAACTGCGTCATACAAATTAACTTAAATCCGGCTACGATCAAAAAATTGAACCAGTAATCGATCATTTTAATAGAAGTAGTTCAATTTGCACATTGTTTTTTGTTGACCAGTAAACAGGACCGTTGAGGGTCATCGATACTCCTACACGTAACTGTGGAATTTCGCTGTGAACGACGCATACTTTTTAGTTTATTAAACGTCGTCATGAGTTGCACTTTTGACAGACTGTTTTAATTTCACTGTAAGCACCCTGTTAGAAAAATCCTGATTGGATAAAAGAGAGAAATAGCGAGAGAGAATCGGCTGGGCACTCTCGTGGAAAAACAGAACGAAAAAGTTGAATTTTTTGTCGAATGCAGCATCAGTGTGCGATTGACTATCGCGTGACGTATGATATTCCGGACTCATCAAAGACTAGAGCCGAATCCGAGTAATAAATTACAAGAGATTCTGCCACGAATCCGAATCTTGTCGCGTCCCTAGGCCAGTTGTGCTTTATGCTTAATTTTTGCTCTTGTCTCTCAGTTAAACCTTCCGACGTTTTGCCTGATGACCTAATCACTCTGAGGCTGAGCGATAGCGCATTCTCTTGCCTCTTCCGCGGTACTCCGGTTGTTACTGAAAATTTTCTAACTGTGGCTGGAGCACAAGATGAGTTGTAAGTCCCTACGTTATTCACCAAGAGAACTTGTGCACCAAAATTGTGAATTTTGCAGAATTCATGAGAAATGTTTTTCCTAAAAAGAAAATCAAAAATAAAAGTGTAGCCTATACTTACATTTGAGACCCTGTATGGTAGAATTTGTATGTTCAAACTCCACACTCAAGTATTTACGCCCGAATTATCCATCGCGTTTTTTTTTAAATTTACTCTAATGTGTTGTTTTCTGTTAGGGGTAATTAGGCGTGTGCATCAGCACGTCTAAAATCTTTTTAGACTAGTCAGACATATTTACGGTCAGACTGCTCGCGTTATCCAACTGGGTGCTTTTGTTGGATCTTTTTATTCTTGTTGATATTGATAGCCTTTAGACATGACATCAACGCATATATATTCACGATTGTGAGCTTCGTAGTCGAGTAAGAGACGTTTGCATGAGTCTCAACTCGTCTACCGAACAATCGCTTTGCGAAGATGCTGTGTCGACGTTCAAGAGGCAGACAACTCACTAGCCAAGCAATCGCTTCGCGGAGTTATGATACAGATGCTCGTGAAGCAGACGACTCGACTACCGAGCAATAAGAGGCAGGCAACTCATCAGCCGAGTGGTCGCTCTGCGAATTAAAGTTACAGATGCTCAGAGGAAAACAACTAGGGGAAGGTGGGCCACGTTGGGACATGGGGCACAGTGAAAAATCAGCTCTCACACTCATACTATATCCGGAATCAGCCATGCGTTACGACGTCTAACACGGCCTTTCGGTGAGACATTACGTCCCAGAAAACAGACACTGGATATGCAGAGCGATTCGAGCTATAGGGCGAAGTTGGTTTTGGTGGGTTGAAAGTAAAATTTTGGCATCTCGGTTTTTTCTTTTTTCTACTCTAACCTTTCAAACAGGACAAACCACTGCAGGGCTACTTTTGGATAAAGTCATCTGTGGAATATTCATAACGTTGGCGGATTGGTGTGCCTTACTAATCTTGACATAGAGCAGTCTGAAAATGTTTAGTGGTTATGGGGAACAATGAACCGGGGTTCAGTGGGACATGGTTCATGGTGCCCCATTTGGGAGTGTTTTATCAATTAGTTGCTTGGAGTCCTTGGGAATTGAAACAATAGAGTAGTTTACTTAGCAATGAAGTTACTGCAGTACCGGTACTGCCAGACTGGTACGGTATGGTAACAATAATAGGCTAGATACCATATGTCTAGTATTTTTATAATCTTCAGATCTTGCATAGGGCGGTACCGTATGCTGGTATGGGTCTAAACTACAAGATCATTGTATTTTTTTACGTTTCTCAGAAAATTGTAGTCATATCAGATCTTACGGTACCTCAGTTTAGCAGTTGGAAATGCCTCGTAAAAGAGCCAGAAAAACTACTATGGGTCTGATTGACCCCGAAGTAATGAAGCAGGCAGCAGAAGATGTGGCGTACAAAGGTAAAAGTATGAGAGCAACAGCTAGCACCTATAATATCCCAAAGTCTACTCTTTTGAGATACGTTAGAAAATGTAAAATTTCCAGAGAGGAAGGCAGTTCAACATGTATGCTTAACATCAAGGATTTTGAGCCAAATTATGCTGTGAGGAGGATTTTTACAGATTGTGAAGAAGAAGAATTGGAGGAATATTTGATTGAGGCGTCGAGGCATCATTACGGATTGGCCAGGAAAGATGTTCTGGAGCTAGCTTGGCAATTCGCGGTCAGAAATGGTAAAAGGGTCCCTGCATCATGGGTTAAAGAAGGAAATACGAGAGCAGGGCCTGATTGGCTTAGAGGTTTTTTGACAAGGCGTACCAAGCTAACGCTTCGCCAACCTGAGTCTACAAGTCTTTCTAGGGCAACAAGTTTTAATAGAAAAAATGTTGACGATTTTTTTGAAAATCTTGAAACAGTCATGAAAAGGCATACATTCCCAGCTGAGCGTATTTTTAATGTAGATGAAACAGGCCTTACAACAGTGCAGAAACCCTGCAGAGTTATTGCAGAAAAGGGCCGGAAACAAGTGGGTCAAGTGACATCTGCAGAAAGAGGAACGCTCGTGACCATGATTGGCTGTATCAATGCCATTGGGAACTCTGTTCCACCCGCATTTATTTTTCCCAGGGTTAATTTTAAATCACATATGATGATAGGGGCTCCGACTGGGTCAGTGGGTTTTGCATACAAGACAGGCTGGGTCAATAGCACAATTTTTCTAGGCTGGCTGAAGCATTTTCTTACACATTCGAATTGCTCAAAATCCAATCCTGTCCTGCTTCTCATGGACAACCACAACAGTCACATTTCAATCGAATCTGTAGAATTTTCTAAACAGAATGGAATAGTTTTGCTCACTTTGCCTCCACACTGTAGCCAAAAACTTCAGCCTCTGGATAAGACAGTATATGGGCCTCTAAAAGCGTACTATAATACTGGTGTTGACTCCTGGCTTGGTGCACATCCCGGTCAAACAATTTCTATATATGATATTCCAGGTATAGCCTCCTTAGCATATGGTAAAGCGTTCACTCCTGCGAACATTGTGTCTGGATTTTTATCATGTGGGATTTTCCCTCTCAACAAAAATGTTTTTAAAGATGAAGATTTCCTCTGTTCATATGTGACGGATCGGCCAGAGACATTCCAGCAGGATTTTTCTGGCAGTGATGATGTAGCACAAGCAGATAAAGGTTTTGAGCTGTCTCCAGCTTCTCCCAGTGATGCAGATTTGCCAACAACGAGTGCACAAGGTGGATATTTATCTCCGAAAGATCTGCGACCTTTCAAGAAAGCAGGACCAAGAAAGAAAAAGCGATCTAATAGAGGGGCAAAAACACGCATCCTCACAGATACGCCTGAAAAAGATGCGATAATTGCTAAACTTAGTAAAACAGGTCCTCACCAATGTGCTTCCAATAGGAGGCTGTCGATTGAATATTTGCCCACTCCACTGATTGAAAACTCAAGCAGTGATGATGAAGAAGAGGCAGTGAATCCAAGTGTGGGTGATTACGTCTTGGTAAAATTCAAGGCCAATCGCTTGGGTGACGAAGTTTACTATGTTGGAAAAGTGATTGATATTGATGATGATAACGATTTGGATGTAACTTTCATGCAAAAAATCCTTTCAAAAGTAACAAGGCCAGCATTCGTATTTCCTGATGATGAGGATTTGGCAAGTGTAGCGGTCGGTGACGTTGTGTGTATCCTCCCCATTCCAAGTCAGGTTGGGGGAACAGCAAGGGCCTCAAAGCACTATCGCTTCGGCATAGATATGTCTAAGTGGAATGTTCAGTAAATTTTGTGCCACTTGGGGATGTCGAATAAGATTGGAACACTTTTAAATTCATAATATTCGATAGAATATCCCCAACTATATTTTGAGCACAAAATTTTTATTGGTATTAAAAATGTCAAAGCATAAGTTACACTTGAACATTGGTTAAATTATACAACAGAAGACAGTTGACATTTAAGCAGCTTTATCAATTATAAAAGAAAAATTTGAATCTGAAAAAATACAAGCTACTTTTGCACCTTAATAAACATAGCCTAATTCAGAATATATTACCAATTCAAAAATGGAGAGTTTTTAAAGTTTATTCGAATGAGAAATAATTTACCTTCAGCTGGAATAGGATTTCAATTGTAAATATATCTGCTAGTTTCGTTGTTTAAGTTTTTATATGTTTGTTTGTTTCGTTGTTTGTTGAACATAGTGAACATTTTGGTGATTGAACTTTAGTTTTTTGTTCTGTTCTTCTAAAGAACAGTATTTGATATTTGTGACCTTTACTACAAACTGGTATTGTCAAGAAAGTTATGGAACTCATTTTCAATTTGGCATAATCCAAAACTTAAACATTGAAGTTATTTCAGATTTAATAATACAAATACAAATTTTTTTTAGTATAATTCACAATAGCAGAGTGTTTTGATAAGTGTTGCCCGGAAAAGTTGATTCAACAATTTTTTGAAATAAGTGTTTTGGTTGAACATTGATTTTAAAAATAGGCCCACAGTTAATTAAATGATGATGCTCATTCGTTGCTTATTTTTATTTGCATATTTCGTTGAGTTTAATAAACTTTCCCACTGTGCACCAGGGTGTGTCCTAATGTGCCCCACTAGTGGGGTGCAGTGGGACACTTGACAAACGTTTTTTGAAGCGTTTTGGGGGTGAAACTAGTGTGGCTCGGGTATTTCTTAGTCAATGAATAAGAAGTACATTTACCCCTCTTTGTATTAGTACTGCAATGTCAAATGAATGTGCTGGTTATAGGGGTCAAAAGATGCAAAAGAAAAAAAGTGTCCCAACCTTCCCCACTTTCCCCTACTCGACTACCGAGCAATAAGAGACCGCCAACTCGCTAGTCGATTAATCTCTGCGAAGTTATGGATGCTCAGAGGCAAACAACTCGTCGACTACCGAGCAATAAGAGAATTGAGATAGCGATTGGAGACCGCCGACTTATCGATCTTCCGAAAAAAAGTTAATTAATTAATAAATCGCTGATTATAAAAAAATAATTAATAAATAACTCTCTAATTACACGACTTAATTCATGCAAAATTAATAGGCTCCCGGTCCGAGATATGATGAATGCACATGCAAAATTTGGAGCAGATTCAACCTCGCTTTCGTGAGATATCTCGTAACATACAAAAGTGTCTAACAGACAAACAAACAGACAAGTACCTATCAACATATTTACCGATCAAGATCGATAAGTAACAAGCTCGATAAGTAATGAAGTGAAGCAGACAACTAACCAGCCGAGCAGGTGCTCTGCGGAGTCATTCCTGGACTGTTATTTATAACAAGGTCAATCATCCACAGGGAATCGACGTAGTCGAGAATCAGATAAATAATTATTTCGCCCTTATAGTCTAACGAAGGGATAATCAAATTTTTAATACAGGAGGGCCAGATACAAATACCTGGGCGAAACCGCGGGCCTGAGCCACTGGTTCTCAACCTTTTTTTCTTTCATGGCCCAATTTCGTTGCGCACAAATTCTGCGGCCCATTAGCTTTTTCATTCAAGGCGAAAACTACAAAAATAACAAAAAAAATTTTTTGCAAAAAATATACACTTTCACTTTGAGAATAATTAGGTGAAAATTACCACCATGTAACAAAAGCAGCATCATCATTCATTGATACTACCGTACATATATACTACTACGATACTACCATCAAATTTCAACAACCACCATCAAATTTAACTTCATCAGCAACTCTTAGCAATTTTTAATAGGTTTGTGGCTAATCTGAAAATTTCATGTGGCCCAGTAATCGGCCGTGGCCCACTGGTTGAAAACCAGTGGTCTAAGCTAAGACATTGCAAATACTAGCTAACAATACCTCTAAGCGGCACGTGATTTATTGTTTTGAACGAAAATGATAGTTTGGAACATATGAGTCATTAAGCGCCAATCTCCCCAAAACACTTTCAAAATCAGCGTTGAAAACTTTGCAATGATACGGAAAATCATTGGGTCAAGAGTCGTCCATATCTTAATAGGTGCGTCACCGTCATGCTGTTGATTTTTTATTGTTACGACTATAAAAACAGGAAAATCAAATGACATCCATTGACAAAGCAGTATCCCCCGAAACCTCACAGGTATTGAATTTTGTCACGTGATATCACGTGACTCTGAATTGCTGAATTGCTAGTTTTGTTATGATATACAATACAGACAGGTATGTAGGCTACTGTATGACGCTACGCACGCATTATTTGTGATTTGACTAGCGGCCAGTCTGATCGTAGTCAAATTGGAAAGTCTTCATATTGCAGTATTAAGATTACTAATACGGATATGTTGTTTTGTTCTAGTTGAGAATTTGTGATATGTTGTTGTTCTGAAGTCCGAATTTTGCTGCGTAAAATTAGAAGAAGGCGTGCTACTAGCTTCACAGTGCTGCAGTGGTGAATTTCGCCGATGTTGCGATTTACAGATTTAATCTTGGGTTAGTCAGTTAGTAAGGTAGTTTCAAAGTTTAGGACAGTTAGGAACCGCTGATTACCCTAAATCCTGAAGGGTATAATTATTTGCACAATCTGTAAAATATAATAAAATCCATGATTTGCCACTCTCTTCGAGGTTGAATAATAAAAAAAAACATCATTTTTCTGTTGGTTCTGATGAATTACCGGTATGGAAGATGTACCAAATCCAGGTTATCCAGCAATCTAAGGCAACAAACGTCATACTATTTTTTTTATAATTATCATCTGATTACAAATTGTTTTTGATTATAGTTTTCTCTACTCTCTAACAGTTTGTATGAGTACCGGTACTACGGTAGTCTTCATAACTGTAAAAACAGTTACATGACTGTGCAATTAAATTGTCATAAAATTTACAAAATATTGGTTAATTTGTCTTTATTGAGAATGTAAAATACACCGGTTACCGTATTTCTTGTTAGAGATCACAAGATTATCTTACTACCTACAGACCTAGTAATACCGGTACATGTTCATTTTCCTAATATTGCATCATGATTTTATATCTTTATCATTATTCATAAATATAGGCTATTATATTCAGATATTTCTTTTATCTGATTCTATTTTCTAACTAGATTTTAATTTTAGTTTTGCTGTATATCAAACAAAATAATCTAGAATGTCGTATGGAAAATCTAGCAAAAAGGGTAAGATTGTAATATTTCAGTGCATTAGCGAATGTATGCATATCGAAAATAATATTAGCTTTCGAGCTTTCATGAGTTCTTATCTGCTAGTTTGTTGTATTCATAATTGAATAATATGTTATGATCCAAAATTGCTTTATATTATTTATGGAAATAAGCAAGCACACTATTCTGACATTTCTAAGTATGCAAGTACTTCTGAAATCAATGTACCTTAGACAAATGATTATTAACATTCACTGGTATATCCTGTATCCATTTAAGTTAAAAATAGGGATCTCAATTAATTTTAAAGTTCGGAGTTGCTCATTTTCTGTTTGACATACCCATTCGCACACATAGGTTGTAAAAAACATATTTTGCGCAAAAATTAGAAATTCTCAATATTATTATCATTAACTGAATTCTATTTTATTATATAAACTATATTATATTTTCGTTTTTGGTTGACGAAAAATAAATCTCTCTCTTTCTATTTATTGAATTCTTGATGATATGAACAGGTCAATCATTTGTTCCATCTTTTTTTCCAGAAAAGCAATCAGGATATCCCTCTGCATCATATCCGTCTGCCCCTGCCGCACAGTACCCACCAGCACCACCTGGAGCATGTAAGATATATATTATTCAATAACTTCACTATTACATTAATGAATTTTATAAGATATTTGACTTTCTCAAATGTATGAAAAAATATTGAAATTCATAGAAGAATACATACCCTTCAATTACCACAATTTTCTACTTGAACATAGCACTGATTTTACTTGACGCTTGTTCTGACTTGGTGTGAGTAAATTTTTTCTAAATATTTATTCATTATTCAAAAATGTTTATACCACTATGCTTGTCTCAAATAGAGGCTTTTATAATGCTCAGTAAGAACTCATGTACTCAATAGGAATAGTTATACATAACTTTGAGATGCAATATATATCAAACCTTATAGGTCGTGTTTTGGCTTATTTTTGCAAATACGACACAGGTGTTATATGCCAGGCCAAACCAAATTACAAATTGAGGGTAAATTTACACTGGACTCTAAAACTCTAAATTATGATCCACTTTTGAAAATGACTCTGACGACTCATCGTTGGAAAAAATTTTATGGGTTAAATAAATTTTGACTCCAGCTTCCACTTTTGAGCACCTGTCAAGAACGCTTATTCAATGATTTTCAGTTTCTGTCACAAATTTGACTTTAATTAACATTAGTAGTCTGAAGTCTATAATTAACATTTTCTAAACTTCAAAGGCAAATGCATTTGATTAAGAATTGACTGATCCTGACCCGATTTATATCTTTTTTAATCTCTGATATATTTTATTGTTTTGTGAAACAAATTATGATATATGTTTGTTGTTATCTCAGATGGAGGACAATCTTATCAACCTCAGCAGGCTGGTGCAGGCTATTCAGGATACCCAGGCGGTGCCCCGCCAGCATATGGAGTACAGGGTGGTGTAGCACAAGGAGCGGTAGGTTGTCAATTTCTCCTATAGTTCCTGTTTGTCATAATAATTTAATTTTATACTCAACAAGACAACAAATTCTGATTACTCAATCCTAGCAAGTTCTGATATTTCCTTATAGGGAAGAATAGTTTGGAAATAGTCTAACCACAAAAGTATTTCAATTTTATTTAATCAAAAAAATATTTTCTGGTTTATTGTTATCAGTTAGCTTTTATAGAATTTTATTTTAGTCTTTCAAAAGATACTGATGCATGAGAAAAGAGATTCACAAATGTGCATTCTTTTTAGCCACCTGCATACTATCCCCCAACTGGAGCACCCCCACCACCAACTGGTTATCCACAAACTTACGGAGCACCCCCAGGACACCAACCTCCAACTGGATATCCACAAACTTATGGAGCAGCCCAAGGACCCCCACAAACTTATGTTGTTCAAAATGGGTTTGATGCTGGTGCAAGATTCAGCCATGGATCTGCTACTCTTCCAGTGAGTATACTTTATTTAAAGATTAGCCTCATGAGAATATTCAGTATTTTACAAATCCTAATTGCAATTTAGCAATGTCATAACAACAATTTGCTTCTGAGATGAAGTTATTCTTTTATACGAATATTCATTTGTGATTGGCTCAGTGTGGTATAATAATAAGAATCACAATTTTTTTTGATCAATTGCACAGGGTCATTCATGGAATCTTGTCCAAAATACAAATGAGCTTATTTTACTAAAATGGTGATTCGAATTCCCAAAATAACTCCCAAAATAAACTAGATTTGTACAGGTCAGAGATGATTCAGATAGTACACACTTGTACACATCCAATATGTTTTCAAAAACTTTTTATTTTTTCTTTCACAGCCACCCCCACCAGGTGTGATGCCAAGTGCAGCACAAGTAGCTGCATCTCAAGGTCACAATGTTGTTGTCACACAAAAGAAGGGAAATGTTTGGACTGGTGGGTCAGATGGCGGTTACACTATTTGGTAAATTTTGATGATGAACTTCCGTACTTAGAAATAGATCCTCAATGTCTGTAATTTTGAATTATGTATATTTTTGACATGTATCTTTTAATGGTGTTATATACACTTTAATTATAGGTATACTTTTAGTTTTTGTATATATTTGAAAAAATCTTGTGCTTCAATTCTTAATACAGACAACTGATTTCTCATTATTTTATTGTATGCATACCACGGATTGGTGTTACTGCTTAAATGCTGGACTGTACTAAGCTTTTTACCCTTCACATAGCAGTTTTTGAATAGATTTTTGTTCTTACTTTTTTCACTAAAATACCATTTTCGATTCCTTGGGTCCGCATTTTTCCACTATGCAACACCTGAATATTGTTGAAGTGAAGTCGTGGTTCAGCTGTTCTTTCACTTATAAGCAGAGTTTCCATAACGTCTTTATTTCTAAGATTTGTCCTTATTTTAAAGGACTTTGTCTTAGAAAACTTTTTGTCCTTATTTCTAAGAAACGTCCTTATTTTGACATGTGTCCTTATTTTAGGGGTAGATATTTTTATACCGAGCACTTAGTTTGGTCAATTGGTTAGCTATAAGCCTATTAGGCAACGTCCTATGGACTTTCTTCTCCCTTGGCATGAATATGAAAATCCTATCATTTGATCTGACAGGCTAGCAAACAACTGTATTAAGAACATATGTAGAAAAAATAAATGTGATTGTTTCTTTTTTGTCGATATAAATACAAAGACCTGTACCACAAATTTCTTTTTGACGTTTGGATAATATTCATAAACGCGATGTTACGTTTTTCCGTGAGGCGTGAGCAGAGTATTTCCAAGACTTGCGAAACTAGTTTCAGGACTTGAAAAGCATGCGCAGCTATCATATTGACCCGCGAGTAATTCCTTGCTGAGGATAGGGAGGGGATGAGGGTTCAAATTAGCTAGCTAGTCCAGGCATCACTATATATGCCACACTTGTGTATACACGTATTGCAGCTAACAAGTGAAAGAAATTGATCGTGGGCCGAAACCAAGTTACTCAGTGGGAGTTTCTACCAGAGGTACGCGTCTAAAAGATGTGTTTGAGTGAATATGGTACTGGATCCAAGAAAATTAGTTTTTTATTTCACACCACAGTATTCAGAAAAATCACTTATCGATATAACTCAACAATATAAACAAGCTTTGACCACCGAAAAATTCAAACTGAAGTAGAGTAATTGGTCTAATAGTTTAAGAGAAAGGGGACAGCCTGATAACAAAACGATCGAATAATGGACAAGAGAGCTATGCTCAAATATTTGGACACGTCACAAGCTGTCGCTATTTTTCATTCTGACACATAAAAAACGATTCTCTTGAAGTCTACATAAATTTTTGAAATAAGTAAAAGTAATAGCCTTTTGGCGAAAGAATCAATCTTTAACCACTGAAAATTTCAAAGCAATTGGTCCAGTATTCGAAGAGAAAAGCGATTTTATTATGGCGAGGGAGAAGAAAAACAAGAACAACAACATAATATTGAAACGATCGTTACGTACACTGACGTGTCCAATAAGTGGAATGTATATGTATAATGCATTTGCAGTTCTTTGTATTTTCGGCTTCTGATCGTATATCAGAATGGATATATAAATAGCTTCCAAATTGGTTCAATCTTTTCAGAAATAGTGTTTTCGTCATACTCAAACAAAAGAATGTTCAAATTGGAACTGCTTTTGAAATGAGAACAAAATCTCGTCCCCTTTCTCTCGCACCTAAGTCGGGGAATTTTGACTTTGAGTACTTTTATTTCGGTACTTCGCCAGTAACTCTGGGCTTTCCCACGCAGGAGGGCTAAAACAGTATTTATAAAAAAAAATACAAATGAGATCTAATCTAAATAAGTAATAAATTGAACAATTAATGAAAATAACACGCCAATATAAAAGTAAATAATGTGGCTTATCTAACTGGGCCAGCCCCCCAAAGAAATAGGAAATGAATGTCGGATGCTCGTTGATTGGCTCGCAATCTGGCGGATATATAATTGGAGTGTAACATTTGAATCAACGCCAGTCGCGGCCAACTCGCCGAGCAAAACCACACAGAAAACAACAAACAGAAAATAACGTGAAACAATATTGCTGCGAAGGGCTGGACAGCTCGGTAGTGGGTTCTAAAGATGAAAACTACTGTATAATAAGTACCACTCGCCTTTTTCTATCAACCAAATTAAGTGATGAGAAGGTGTGAAGTGGTCGGGAAAAAAATAAATAAATAAAAGACAATTGATCAAAATTATAAAAAGGTGACATATGATAAATCTGCAAATTAAAACTGGGATAATGGAGGCGAGCGGTATAAAACTAATATATATATATGGCTGGGCTTACCATACGTCCCGCTTTAGGCGGGACAGTCCCGCTTTTTAGCGTCTTGTCCCGCCGTCCCGACAAGTCAACCAGAAGTCCCGCTTTTGCGTTCAGCCATCCAGCATAATACACGAACATGTTCTCGTTACTGCTGTTGCTGTGTAGCGCAACGCTAGTCTACTTGCTGGAGGTGAATGCGTTATTTTGTTTGCTTCGTTGTTTCCCGCTAACATTGTTAGCGGACGTAACACATGTAAAATCAATTCTAATTGGTCCTGTTCGGACGTTCACGTGAATATAACATTGAGCAACGTCTTTTTGAAGGTGTTATCTAAAGAATAAGCAAGCTTAGCGAATGAGTAAATTCCCAATGCTTGAAAACGGCAGACTATTTCATTATTCTTTATTCCTTTTGCTGTACATAAAAAAATCTAAATTCGGATCATTTGTATCGTTAGCGTCTATTTCTTTCTATTTTTCTAAATGAATCCGATATTTATACAGAGAATATGCGCATGAACTCTTAATGACAATATGGTCAATGAAGACAGCCGGGATGGATTTAAATGTAGGCCTATGTAGTAAAATCGGAAACTGTAAAGTTACAGGATCACAGCTAAGAGGTCGTGTCTTTGGAGACGTCCCGCTTTGAAGTCCAAAAAATATGGTAACACTATATATGGGGTTCATGCCCATTGCCGAGCGTGAATGTGTGGAGGCAAGTGGTGGGGGGAAGGAATAATTTCAACCAAACAACTTAAAGCCACTGGATCAGTTATTTCAGTGAGCAAAGGACTCAAACTACTTCGGGAAACCGCTAGTGCGAATCAACCGGGTGATTATGACCAATCGAATTATATTCGGGACGTGATCTCTTGAAGTCCAGAGAAAATTTTGAAATAAATAAAAGTAATACCCTTCTGGAGAAGAGTTTTATCTTTAACCATTAAAAATTTCAAAGCAATTGGTCCAGTAAGCAAAGAGAAAAGCGACTTCTTCAAAAGGTGTCAAAGAACAAAACGATCGTTATGTCCACTACGTGTCCAATAAGAAGTTGTTCTCTACAATTTACTGAATTTAGTTACACGGAGCGCGGAAATTTTCTGTTGACATTTACTCATTAACATGAACACCAGTAATATAAATCTGCCAGGAAAAAATTCTCCCTTTATGCATAGAATATCGTCAGGCTATGCCTAAGTCATTTTCGGCGGTTTTGAGTTTTTTATAAAATAGGTATTTATGTAATGCTGCGCACCTGTCTGTTAACTCAGATTATATTTTAAGAATTCCGAAACTGTCTGAGTCCAATTCACCTTGGTTGGCCCTTATATAAGGGCGCATTGCTGTTTATTCTTTATATTTAGGCTTATTCCAGTGTGTGTGCAGAGCATGTTATATTGGTGAAATATATGTTCTTAAACGTAAAAAATAATGTAAATGAAACAGATTAGCTACTTTGGGAATTATACATTGTAGATACTGAGAATTACATTCGTTTTTGGAATGTTTGGTTTTCAGGACTGGTGCAGATAGTCAAGTTGCTAAATTGCGTATGTCCCCGAGTCATAGACACATTTCTGTCTAAGTCAGCGTTTCCCAAACTGTGCTCCGCAAGAGTCTTCCGAGTGTTCCGTGGAAAGAAATCAATAATACGTCTAAATTGGTCACCATGGCGATCTAAAAATCGTGAAGTTGTCGCCCAACTGACCGTTCAATTTCGCGTCACCGTCGGCCTAAAGCGGACGAACTAAGGTAGGGTAGTGGTATTTTCATTAACCGTCGGCCTACCTTTTTGACTATAAAGTTCATTGTCAAGTTTACAGCAATCCATTTGGTTTTGCTATAGGCAAACAAGTAGGTACTACTAAAGAGTATAAGCAAAAAGTCAACTCTTCTTCCTCCATCTCTGCCTGGTTTGACTTTGAAATGCTGAAAAATTTGCTCATGCTCGCTAAACTCGATTCAGCAGGTAAAAAAAACTGCAGGTCTGCAGCTCGCGAAATTGTAGTAAGGGCTTCTATCTCCATTAGACGTAACATCAGAGGCAAAAGGTATATTGGGTATGTTTTAACACTATTCTATTAGTTTTCGCGGCGCATTTGGCAACTCCCCACTATCCATTGGGAACCGTTATATTACACCGTTTATCTTTATCAATTTCACCCTTTTATTTTTTGGTGTTCCGCGAGGCGAGATAAAAAGTGTAAGTGTTCCGTGGCCGAAAAAGTTTGGAAAACGCTGGTCTAAGTCACAGTGCGCCATTACGACGTTAACTTAAATCCGGCAACGATCAAAAAATTGAACCATGGCAAATTATTGACTCTCGATGGCATAACCATATCATTAGGAAGTTTTTTACGTTTTTCTCAAAACTGCTAAAAAGGACTTACGCAATTCGGTTATTAGCGTGACGATATGTGGTTATTTGTTATTCATTGCACCAGTCCCTTCGGAATAAATTTGGGAAGAACGAAGGGATCAGGTGTTAAATGTTTTCATCTAATATTGGCTCTTGTTTATAACAATAACAAAAAAGGTAGAACTTGAGAATTGGAGTAATTCCGCCATGAATTCATATCATCGATTCACCTTAATTTGAATCACAATCTAGTCAAAAATTTGGGGAAGGCAAAAAGATCGATATATTTAGACCTAGAAGATCAAATTAAATTACAATGGAATGCACATTTACCTCCCTCAATCTCATTCGACACAGTAACAATATCATGTTGATGCAGCTATTGCAAGAGACAGAAAACGAGGGGGTTAAAATGAAAACTGTTGGCATATTATATTTTACGTAATTTTTATATGCAATAAATAAAAGTAAAAAACAAAAAATAAATGTTAAAAATGTAATGATGCATTGCAACGTATGGAAAACGTTTCGCCCAAGAGTGAAAGATTGCAAGGGATAATATCATATTCGCTGTTAATAGTTCCTATTGAAACTGCTAACAAATGTAAAAAAATAAGACGAGAATATCGGTCGGAGACCGAAGACTTATCGATCGAAGGTTAGGGGATCCCCCAAAACAACGCTTTTACTCCATAGTGACCCCGTGTGTCCTATCACTAATTAATTAATAACTCGCTAATTATACGGCATATTTCATCGAAAATCAATAGGCTTCTGATCTGAGCTATGATAAATGCACATGCAAAATTTCAGATTCAACCTCGCTTTCGTGAGATATCGCGTGCATCTAACAGACAGACAGACAAACAGACAAATACCTATCAACATACTTACCGATTAAAGTCGATAAGTAATTACCGATTAAAATCGATAAGTAATAACAACACAATGAAATTTAAATATAGCATATTTGTTCCAGAAAATATGTTCATACTCCGTGAGTTTATTTCTCTGAAACAGTGGTTTTCAACCAGGGTTCCGCGGAGCGCTGATATTTCGTCAGTACAGTCCAGGTGTTCCGTAAATTTACATTCAAATTCAAATGTCAACATTAATATATATATATATATATATACATCTATTTGCTGCATTTCGGTCTCATGTTATTTTTTGCTGCAGTTGGGCTACCCGTTTTCTGTGGCATATGGTGAGCCACTCACAGTGTTATTTTTAGCGGTTTTCAATAAAAAATGGTATGACAAAATTTCACGCAAGTAATACAGTTTGTTTTAAATATAGTGGAGTTGGTGCCCAATCGTCGTCGCCCAATTCCGAGGGACTACGTTATTTAGCCTATTTGCGGGAATGAGGAACATCATTGGATATGGTCGACACCGCGAGCTGGCTATTTAATCATAGTCCATCATTAAAAACGTTCCCGCTTCCCCTAAATGCTTTGCTTGTAAGCCACTGCCCACCTGTTGAATATATTTGTAAAAATATAGTCTGCAAAACGCTCTGCCCGGAAACAGAGCTCAATGACCTGTAAACATTGAAATCACTCGAGTGTGACTAGATTGACGGGTACTCGCATCCGAGACCCAAAAACCCGATTTTGCAAAAAATAAACCTCTTCCTTTGGCCTGATCACTTTTGTGGGTTTTGTAGACATCGTGACAGACCTTCTTGCCAAGTTTGGCACGGATTAGTTCCCTGTAAAATGTTCGTTTGTTCCCGAAACCCCGAATATACTTTCGTATCAAGTTTCGTCGTGCGTAACGACATCTGACTCTGACTGCGCTTTCGAACTGAAGTGCTCTCGGTTGCCTAATCACAAATGAGTTTCTCGTGTAACAGACGATATTAGACCATGCACATGAAAATATGAGACTACTCATTTAATTATTTTTATACACGTAATAGATGACACACATGGAAAAATAATAAATTGACAGTATAATTACTGAAAAGTATTGTTCAGGAATTGTTCAGAACTAAAATCTCATCGTCTACAAAATTATATTTTGCGAAGTAATTGCAATTTCAAAAATATAATAGACTATTTTATTGAGGTCAAAGTGTAACCTGAAAAGAGATCTAATAGTGATATTTTGAAAGTTGTTCATAGTGGAGTTTTGAATACCACATGACAAAATTTCCATAATTTCATAAATTGGATTATCTGTCAAATGACTTTTTGCTGATTGTTACGAAGTCGTGCGTTAAACTTCAAACACATATAAATGAGCGAATTTTCAGTCAAACTTAATTTTTTTTTGCATTAGTCGATGTGAGAATTTTATAATTATATCTTAAGGGAGTGGTTTCAATTACCTATATGACCTCGGACCCCAAAATGGAAAATTTGTTCTAGTGCATTTGGATTAAAAGTTTTAGTATATTCGGATATATTTCAACATAAGAAAGCTAAAAATGTTATCATCAATAAAATTCGAAAAAATTGGATTTTAAATTTATTTTTTCATCGTTTTTTTCGGCCATCACTTTTGATATATTTGATGAAAACCAATGATGTCAATACCAATCACTTGGTATTTCAGAGACGCATTAAATTCGCAAATAAATGGGGTTAGAAAACTAATTATCGCATATCGAAGTTACTATAGGGTTTCATCGATTATCTCAATTTTGTGCGTTCGATGTCGTTTTTTGTTGTATTCAAATGTATTTGTCTATAATAAGTGCATTACACGTGCTTTACATCACTTTTAGGCAAAAGAACTAGAAAATATCGATTCATGATGTTGAGGGTCTTGAAATCGCCATAATTATTAAGTTGTTTTGCGATAATTTATTGTATTAACAATTGAAAGTATTTATATGAGCAAGTTAAAACTACACGTTGTATTTTGGTACCTCCCACCATTCGAACCATCACCTGAATAATTACCCGTTCTTTGAAATAAAATATATTCTTTCAAATATAGTTACCATTTCCAGAAAACTTTTACCATTACCAGAAACTTTTCCTAATAAATGCAATATTTCGTGTTCTGATGACCGTAAGTTGCATAATTATATATTTAAAACGGGAGAACAGAGGGAATGGGGGTGGAAAACGAAATAACTCGGCATCGTCAGGAGCAATTCAGACTTTCCATACATAGACGTGTCCTAATTCCTGCGTTGCCACAAGTCTCAGCAACAAATTGTACCCCATTTGTTTAATTAGAAATGCTGTCGCTAAAAGAATAACATGAGCTTTTAAATATGCCAGAGTTCCAGTTCGTTAGAAAAATTTCAAGAGCTAAGTAGATCTTTTTAATCTGAATTTCAATTACAGGCAATATATATATCTGAGTGGGATGCGTCCAAATTAGTCCACAGTGTATAGGCCATTAACTGATTTTCTTATTTAATAGTCGGAAAATAGTTACGCCAGTTAATGTAATTAATATTATGTGTTTACAACAATGCGGAAAAATCTTAGTAAAAGTACACAGTAATCAAGAATAAATATCACGATGACCGCTATATATCACGCACCACACTTTTTCTAGTATTTCGTTGTCAGCAATTCAAAGTCCAGAAACGTTATGAAGGTATTTCGAACAATTTTTACAAAATGAATAAAAATAACCTATATTCATTTGCCAAAATGGGCATGGTTTCAGAATCCAGTTTCATTTTTAAGATAAGGGAAAATCAATATGTAGATCAAAAATTGGTGCGCGTGTTTCGTGCCGAAATTTTAAAGAATTTAAAAACCAATTGAAAGATGCATTATCAGAAACTTAGAAAAGAGGGGCGATATTACATATTAGAAAATAACCTGAGTATCTTTAAGAGAGAATGTAAGAGTAAATTTATTTCTCATTTACTTTTAGTTTCACACCAATCGCTTATTCACTTCCTCATAAAGCATAAGGTACATGTATAGGTACATAAATTTTGAGTTTGAGAATTAGATACAGATGTTAAAAAAAGACATTCCTTGTCGATCACCAACATATTTTACCAGGCTCGCACTGATTTCGATTGTAGTTTTGTTGGCATACTCAGAATCAACACTCACTTAGAGGCCAGCTTACAATGCTATATCACTTATATTCATGAATGATAATAGATAAACTTTTATAGTGCACAAGAGGGGTTTGGCTGATAAATAACTTTCCAATCATACCAACGGTTTGTGGATATTCGGCCAATATGTCTTTTTTCCGATATTTGCTGAACAACTTCTTTTTTCAGATCAACCATATGATTTTTCTTGAGATATTTTCTAGTTTTATCCTCACCGAATTCTTCATTCTCCAAATACCATCTTTCCTTCCACATGTTTTTGAATGACTCCGAATTATCTTATATACTGTACAATGAAGCACATATTTCTTCAATCATTTATTGAACCGCTTTAACGTCTTTCATTTATTCAACCCCCAAAATGGAAGCAAAGCGCTTTGTTTTTTGTCTGTTTTCTTGTTAGCATCGTAATTCACCACATCTGCGATTAGGAAAACCACGCTATTTGATCTAAAATGCATCTTCAGCAAAAAATGATTTTGTTGATTTGGTTTGGGAAAATATAATAATGTACCGGTATGGATGTTTGGCGCTCCAGAAATATGTGAACCAAGATGGCGGACACCGGTACGTAGTATGTGTACCAGGTTAGGATTAGGCCATAATTGTATTCTAATTTTCCTTAGTTCTATTACAAGGTCGGGGAGTACCCAAGTGATTCCCGTAGTATTTGTTCCTGAAATTATGGCCTAACCCTAACGTTGTACACATACAATGTTCCGGTGTCCGCCATCTTGGTTCACATACTTCTGGAGTACTGAATGTTTCATATTCATTTATCGATATAGATAGGTACCAGTTTATGGGACGACGTCGCCGCTTTTTTGTTAGCTTTCAAGCAAAATATAAATAAAGTCGGCAATAGTCAAGCGTGTTGTTAAGAATATGGAATATGTTGCCAAATCAAAAATTGTTATCATATGTATTATGTATTATTAGTTAATTTTCTGATTGAGCAATGCTAGAATGTACAGAATTGATTGGTTTGAAAAACTTAATCTTTAATGCTCAAAACAAAAACTAATCGGGTGTCTATGAAACTAATGAATATTTGACATTATGATAGTTGTTCAATAAATTATATTCACCTTCAAGTAACGAATTGAACTTTGGCAACTTCATTCACAAGTTGTGGCAAACAGTGATTCATATCCAGGAGTTCAAATAAAACTATTAATATGCAACTTACTAAATATTAGCTGGCAGAACAAAACAACATAATAAAGTTTTTATATATGGTCCATTGAATTGATATATCAGCAAAACCCTGAAAAGAAACTCTATAAACACTCCTAATAATATCACGAAAAGACTCTATTCTGTCACTCTGGAGAGGATTATTATGTTTGCTCCATATATTCTCATGGCTGCCATAATTAGATAGTGAGATACTTTGCACACTTGAAGAGATATCCCCACCAATTCGATTAATTATGGGAAATCCTTACCAAGTACGGTAAGGCGAGCAAGATCCGAATCGATAACTAAAACCGACTTCTCATCGCTCCTGACTAAGCAGATACATACTATATATGACGTAATAGGTCCAGTCTGCAAGTTTGCACATTTAGGGTGAAATTTACCATAACAGTACTCCAAGTTCCAGATATGTTTCCAGCGAATTATTGGAATACAATACGATAGCGAAAAATATTTCCTGTTAATCCTCAAAATCTTGTCAAAAGATAACCGGGTCTAAAAAGAGAAATCATGATATATATTTGTAGCCCCAACTTAGCAAAAACAACTACAAGATAGATAGCTGGGCCTAGAAACTGTCGACAAGAACCAGAATCACAAAAAGTTTCACACTTTTTGCTCTTAAAGAAAATAAAGTCCAAACTATTTGTGCGACAGCAAAATGTGGCCCAAATATTACCGTCGCCCAAGTACAGCGAAAATAACCCCGTGTTGTCGATCAAATCGATAAAATAGGAATACATATATATAAATTGCATATTTGCTATTTTACAACCGACCGTTATGAATATTTTCGATGGGTGCATTGGTTTCAACATAATTTTGGTAATTTAGAATACTGAGTCACCACGTGCTATTTTTGTCAGGTTTTGGCGTGCTCGTTTCAAACTAATTCCATAAGAGGAGAAGGCTGAAGTATTAATCGCAGTGCATGTTATGGATTTTTCTCAAAATTGCAATAATATATGTAAAGTTCGACTGGTTTCTATTATAGTAGCACAAGATACTATTTACCTCTGGAAATAGGAAATCTGATAACAATGATTAGCGTATTGCAAACCATGTCGAGTCAATCAGTACATTTGTGATCACGACCATTCCAATAAATTGTATTCGAAATTCAAGTAATGTGAAAATTGTGGTAAAGTGTACGAATTATATCAAAAAAGGCTAAAACATCATCAATTTACAACTTTACTCCAAGAATATAAATCAGTACATAGCCATATTTTTTTTATTCAGTTGTTAATCTTGGGGATAATACAGGGCTTGGCATTCAGTTCCCGAGATAAATATAGCGAAGAGGTAATTTACGTCTGCTACTCGTGTATGATGATTAGGGTGCTCGCCGCACATGAAGTTTGTGCATTCCTTCTATATGCAATCAGAGCAAAGTATGTGTGTTTGTATAAGCAAATTTACTGAAAGCAAAGTTACGCGCATCACTCAAAAATATAGAACAATGATCTCTGAGCAAAGTTACAAGAGACAAATGAAGTTGAGCGAACTTCTGATACATTTTTGCACTTTTTAGCAAGGTTTCTAGTGCTTTTTGACGTTTTTTTATTGTTTTTACACGTTTTAACAAGATAATCACGGCGTAGAAATAAGAATTGTAATTGGTTAGGACTGCAACACAAAATAAAAACTTCATCACAAAACTTAGATTTTGAAATGTTTGTTTGTCGAATTCAAAATTTACCGCAATTGTAAAATTTGAATTATTCGTTTGCTGAATATGAAAATCTTATAAAACTTCGAATTCTAAACCTTTGTTTACCGAATATAAGATATAATTTCACAGCTGTTTGCAAGTTCACTAAATGTTTCGTTTCTGCACTTGTTTCAGTCCTATACATCATTCAAAAGAATATGAGACAAAATAAGCATATGGTTTGCCTTGAAGTGGTGGGAGTGACGGTGTCGTAGCAATTGTGTTCATTAGACAGTGGGTAAAAATTTATAATTGAGTACGCTGTGAACAATCAAATGGCGATAAACAAGAGAGTTATGCTCAAATTTATGAGCACATAGCGCAACATAGTGGCAAAATTGTGATGACGTCATATCACACGAAGAAACGAATCCCATACAGCACACCGGGATACTTGAAATAAATAAAAGTAATAGCGTTCTAGCGAAAAGTTTAGTTTCAAATTGATTAGTCCAGTAATCAAAGAGTTTTTTTCTGCTACAAAGAGCAAGTACAACAACAACATAATAACAAAACGATCGTTATGTCCACTAACGTGTCCAATAACGCAGAATGCAGCCAGCCTTGCACAATGGATATGACGGCAAAATAAATGACATGAAAGAGGAAACACCCAAAAGTTAGATATCAACCCTAGCGGTCTAGATTCACGTTGGATGGATCGTTTACAACGTAACGATTTGTATATGTGACGAATGAGAATGTAGTTATGATAAGTCTCCGCGGTCATTTTCTCACGGTGTTTCGTATTTCCACTCAGAACGAGGCTTCACGGAAACTGTAACTCTTACGTAAAAATCTGAAACTTGCAGCTTGGTAGAAATATACTGCTAAACCAAGCAGGTTTCGAACCTAAAATACTTAATTCTCAACCGCCGTGTATAGAGGCAGGGTGTGTGGTAACTACATATGCGTGTTATTTGGGTTTTTAAAAAACTTCGAAGTCTTCTCAAGATCCACTGCATATTTTAATCCGTCTCCTGTTCATTTTAATCGGTTCATATATTACTCGATTCCACACTTTTACGCTTTAAATTGAGCAACTTGACATTCGAAATGTCTATCTTCATTATCTCCACGTTTTAGCAACGGATAAAATTACTTATCTAGAATTAAAAAAAAAGTCGGTGATTTGACAACTATTTTCATTTATAAGTTTACCGCAATACTTCCCACTGAAGTTAAACTTTAATTACTTATTGTATTTGAGATGTTTTTAACAACTGATTAATTTCAGCATTTCAATCCATTTTCCTTAAATGTGTGATAATTATGATAAAAATACATTCGGTTATTATCGATTGTTCGAGCAAATATTCATTTCATCTTAAAAGTATTTCGAGATATTAGGAGGAAGTAAAAATCTACCACGAAGGGTTAATTTATACTTTAAAAAGGATACCTAAGTTCATAATATGCACAATTTCTTACGGCGATGAACGAGATCCGTCAAAGATTTTAGGCTAGAGCGAAATGTTAACAGGAAAACATGTTTCTCACTTTGGAAGGACCGTTTGCAAACGCGATGACCACTACACTACGGAAAGACATCAGGGTCGGTTTCAAGCCGATTTCACGAACCACGGGTGTATATGTTTCCCTATATAGAAGTCTCCCAAGAGTATTGTTCATTTTAATATGACCCACCGGCGTATGCGTTTCTGTAGTGTAGTGGTCATCACGTTCGCTTTACACGCAAACGGTCCGCATCGTTTAAAAATTGGTATTTATCTAGTTAGTGTTAGGAATGATTTGAAAATTGGAATTTCTTGCGCAATCTTTTTTTTATTATTTAATTTTGAGTGGTAGCGAGTGTGTTTATTTTTTGCCCTAAGATCCGAAATTTTGAAACAAACGATTTCATGGCATTTAAAGTTAGACACAAAGTGGTAAGAACGTCTTTTTCAATACTATTTTGCTCTATTCTAGAGCTATTCACTGATATTTGGCCGTTTTGGGGCTTACTATCAGTTCATCCTCCAAAGACTTACGCTCAGCGGCACCTAGTCACTACCCCTGTGCTACGGTGACTGACGAGGACACCGCCGTCAAAATATTACTTATAGGCAGATTTTCCTCGAGGCAAATTCGGTAATTAACATGCTGCGTTTGTTCGTGCGGTTATATATGTTTATTGTATATTATTACTAAAAGTTTGTAAGAAAGGGATAGGATTTACATATTGGTCCGGTGTATGTATGTATGTTTATTCGTCTCGTAAAAGCAATATAAAAGAATTAGTAATTATAAATACTGAATACGGTATGTATGCACAAGATCATACTGGCCTAAAACACGAATATGCGTCATACATCCCTTTTGATATGTATAAATTATATTACGGTACATCAAATACGTATAATATGGTCCTTTATACAGACAGTTGTGCAAAGAGGGTGGGTGGGTTTGGTAACAGAGGTAAGAGTGGAGTATCCAAAACTGTGTGTACAAAGGAGTTTGTATAACAAAACAACATCTCTATATATAAATACAGACACAACACAACATGAAACACACTGCATGTAAATATAGTAATAAGATTAAGAATTTGGATGTAAGTACAATACCATTGAGTGATGATACCACATATATACTATAAAACGGGGAAATGGTCAAGTTTAAAGGGTGTGTATACATATATGGTATGTACCACACAAGGGTGATAGTGTTGTGAGTGGTCTATGGCTGTTCTGGCAAAAATGTGACCCTACAAGTTTTGGTGCAATGTGATAATGTTATGTATCAAATTATTCACTCTTCTAAGGTATTTTCGATTTTTGGATTCTGCCAAAAGCGATGAAGTTTAAAAAAAAAAAAAAAGGAAATTTAATAAGAAGCATTTCCACACACAATCCGGTGGGGGTGATGAAAGCCGAAATGACTGCGTAATCAAACCTGAGTACCACGCCCTTTTGCCAGGTTACCAGTCCGTGTGGGTTATGCGATTAAAAATCGGTTATGCTGTCCAGTTAGTCAAGTTATCAAACATGGAATGATTTATTGATGCAACCCAGTGGTTTTGAATTTTTTTTTTTTTTTTGGTGAAGCATAATTCCAGTGGAACATTTAAGAGGCCCGAGGAATCCAATAGTGCGATAGTTCAGTTGTTTGAATAGTAGGCTACATATAGAAAATCTAATACTGGAGACACAAAATTATATTTATGCAAGTGTCGTAAGTTTTATAATATTGGCGAATCTAAATGGATTACGAGTTGGATTGCGCGAGACCAACTTACTGTACTTCCAACATGTGGTCGACTATGTCGAGTATATCATGTCTTTTTATAGTCTTTCTTGGCAGTTTAGTGTGTTGGCCTGTAACTTTGCTCAGATATCGGTCTCCTGTATTTTTGAGTGAGTGCGCGTGATGTTACCAAGTTAGGCTTTTTCAGCTCATCCTCTCATTGGACACTGAGTGTACAAATGGATCTTTACAAGTCAGTGTATTAAATATACATTATCCAACTGGAGATCCAGAGTTAAGACCTCAGTCCAGTCGCGCTTATATGAAGATCCTACCCAAAGCGAAACCCATAAAGGCACAAGTAAGCTTTCCTCACTGCTTCAACTTGTAATGGGCCGGAATCGATTCTCTTGCGTTCTTCCTTAGCTTGGAAAGTTAGGAGAGAGCCTTCAAATGATCAATGAAATTGTGCAAGATGATTAATGAAATCCATCAGTCGATGTTATGGTTGACACGAATCATCCAACTGAGCGAAGTCGGGCCAATTTTGCCAACCAGTAAAATTTAGGCTAGCCCTACTCGCGGCCAAAGTTAAGAAGTTGAGACGTTGAGCCCTAGTTTCGTGGAGCTGATGACTTTATGTAAATGTTTAATCTATGGCTGCAAACATTATACATAATGAGATTTTTTCCTCCGGTAGTGGGAAAGCCTACAAGAAAACATCTTTTTTATATGGCGTTCGCTTAGGGCTAAATTGGTCGCCATGTCAATCACGTCATCGTAAAGTTGTCGCCCAACTAACGACTGTTGAATATCGCGTCAACCGTCGGCCTAAAGCTGACAAACTTTTTGCGGGTGGTGGCATTTTCGTTAAACCGTCGGCCTAGCTTTTTGATTGTCAAGTTCAATATCAAGTTTACAGCTTTTGGTTTTGCTGTAGGTAAACATGTATGCCTAAAGGATAATGGCAAAAGGTCAACTTTTCTTCCTCCACATCTGCCTGGTTACACTTTAAAATGCGGAAAAAATTACTTATGTTTGCTAAACTCGATTCAGTGGATAAATAATAATAGATTGAGCAGATAAATAAAAGTACTTCATTGTTACGTAACATTAAAGGCACACACTACGTAATTAAAGTAATCGACATAGAAAGGTGAAAATAATTTATTAATCCATATACCCAGCATTTAAATTAAAAAACAAAACAAAAATATCCAATCATATTTTAGGTATTCTCGGCGCATTTAGCAACTCGCTGCATTGCATCATTTTTCTTTATCAATTTCATTTTTGGTGTTCCGCGAAGCGACCTAAAAAGTGCAAGTGTTCTGTGGCTTGGGGTAGGGGTGGCGGGAGGAAGCCGCCAGCAATCCTCTGGTACTAAATTATCCCCTACGGGATTTGAACCTGCGAATCTAAGCGGGGTAGTCTTAGGTTAGAAATCAAGCGCATTCCTAGGGCTTAGCACGATGCGCCACTCAACGCAAACGTAGTCAGCTGCAGTGCACTGGCTGACATAGGTACTAAATACATCAAAATACGTGTATACCCTTCCCCTGGGTGTTGAAATCTCAGGAATTTTCTTTACGGCCTTACATACCTGTATCATGATCGTTCTTTACCAAGAGGTCTAATCTAGAGACAGACTCAAAGTGCTTCAAACGGACCTAAGGTCTCCGCAATCTATTCGTCTACTCAAAATGGCATTAATAAAATTTAAGCAGCAGCAAATACATCTGAGGTATTAAATAGAGTAATTTTAATTCACCCATCAATATTGATCGCTAAGTAACAATTTGGTGTTGAAATCTCAGGAATTTTCTTTACGGCCTTACATACCTGTATCATGATCGTTCTTTACCAAGAGGTCTAATCTAGAGACAGACTCAAAGTGCTTCCAACGGACCTAAGGTCTCCGCAATCTATTCGTCTACTCAAAATGGCATTAATAAAATTTAAGCAGCAGCAAATACATCTGAGGTATTAAATAGAGTAATTTTAATTCACCCATCAATATTGATCGCTAAGTAACAATTTGTTTTTGTTACGTTCTTATTGTGGGGCTACGTCAATAACAGTCCACCTCTTCACGAGCTCCATAACACCAAATATTTGAATGGTCTCGAATAGTTGATCTATATATCCTCAGTTGTTGTCGTCGGTATGCTCTTGTCTTGAGCAGTCAATTATTTACTTCACATAGAACCGTGATTAATCTCGTTGCTGATGTTATGTCTCCGCCGTTTGGTTTGGCGAAGAAATTACTATATAGTAGGCATCGAAACAACGTCACATTATGACCTCCCTTTTAACGACATCGCCCGCACGTTATAGTAAGAAAACTTAAAAGTATTCTTGGCTGCGCCAGTTAATGAGCTAAGATTTGTACGCCAATGCAGAGAATGCATTGATATAACGCTGAACCTGTACACGCCGTTATTCTCTCATTGAGTTGTAGGACGGTTACATTTTTGATGGCATTCACGTGCGCGTTTACTCGACAAATGTAAACAGACAAATGTAATGGAATTGCTGGATTCTTTGTACTAAGCTCCCGTCACTGATGCAAAAATGTGTGATCTGAGCTAAACACCCCTGTCAAGTTTTAAAATAAAAAATGAGTAATTATGCAGTTAGGGTTTTGGGTTAGAACGATTCGAAAATTTGAATTTCCGGCTGAATCTGCATCCCTCACCTTAACTGAATAAGTACTATTTTTATTTAATTCGAGCGTTGGCGGGGTGTTGTTTTGGGGCGGGGCTTGTTACAAAAGATCCTGAGAATATTACTGTGAACTAGGTATTATACGATGAATAAAGCAAATCCAACCGCCATTTGCATTCTGCAACTTTGAGATCACGCATCAGAAGCGTGATCGCCTCGTAACGACAACCTGGAGTAATTAAAGTAATCAGGTAAAAACATTTGATTACCAACAATCAGATAGCTTTTTTCGTCAGATATTTTTGCGCGGGAAGCCACAAGCGACATCGCTTTCAGTCAGTCACAAATGTTCGTGACAGGATAAGATTTGATTTTGTGTAGGATGTATGGATAGGCTGACTGTTGGGTTAGGACAGCGAGTTCGAAACAATATTCAGGTGAGCCAAATGTTCTTTATACCCATTGTTTTCATTGTTATTATATTGCTTTCAATTTACTATTGTATAAGTGGTAAATTAGAGGTTTTCGGGCCTATACGAATTGGACTTATTAACTAATACAGAAGTCTAGATTGATGGATGATTCTCTTCTGCATCCAACTCACTAACAGCGGGTTCCATCGTTTTCTCACAAATAGGTCAAACTTAAAACCTATATGACAATACATAAGCTTATCATGAAGAAACTCAAACGTAACACATTGATCTACGTAACTACGTAAGCTGCATTCAACATGGTACGCTTAACATGAATGTAATGCATTACTTTCAAAACTTTCGCAAATGCAGCGCAAAACCATGGTTTAATAGAGATTCGCCATAGCCTTTTTACTTTAATATATTATTGTGTATGGATTGGATCTTTGTACAAAGACCCTACCAACGTTCAAAATAAGAGAATTAGTAATTATCCAGTTTAAGTTAGGAATGCAGATTGCACTGGAAATTCAAATTTTTAAATCATTCCTAACCCCAAATGGATAATTACTAATATGTCATTTTAAAACGTGGCGGGAGCTTTGTGCAAAAGATCCGATAGATTCAGTCCCACTGTCCATTGATTATGCTAGCTACATTTCTGCGACAGTTTATTTATTAATATCTTAACTTTTTTCAGATGAAGAAATATTGAAGGTTAAAGATTCAAAGACACGAACTAACGGACGAGGAATATTACAAGTAAATATTATTTGAACATTTTATTTGACTTCCGAAGCCTATTGATTCCTGTATACCACTGTTTTTGTTCAAAATGCTAAAAAATTCGATGCGAGCGCACCGCGTCTCTGGTCTTGCGATCAGAGTCAGCATTGTTATGCCACTTATCTGATCATGTGTTTTCTCTCGAAATTGTAAGATTTATATTTTCACAAGTTTAATTGTATTTCGATTCAAAATTCCAAAAAAGTCAGATACTACTGGGTTTAAAATGCTAAATAGTTCGATGCGAGCCAACATTGGGTGCTCCTGATGTATGCGCACCAAAATGTCGCATAACCTGAACCCTAACCAGGTACACGACCTGAGTTCAGGTTGTGCGCCATCTTGGTGCGCATACTTCAGGAGGTCCGAACATTGTTATGCCGCTTTTTTGATCCTGTGCATTCTATCGAAATTGTAAGATTTAGATTTTGCACAAGCTTTAATAATTGTGTTTCAAAGCAGAAGTCCAAAAAAGTACTATAAATATAGTATCTTGTATCAAATTGGTGTACTCTTTGCGACCCCTAAAATTCGTTGCGCGCTTCTCTGCTGGATAGCGATCCCCAGTTTGCGATCTCTACCGTGAACAATGTGATAATGCTACAAATTACTGATCAGAGGTAATTAATTAGTCATATACTCCATGAAAGAGGTAAATAAATTCATTGAGTATTTTATTGTTATTGTAATATTTGCAATTTGTGCAAATTGAAGACTACACCTGATATGTTATAGAGTTTATATTTGAAATTTGATGTCAATCGCTGAATAAATTTTATTCGTCTATTTGTCTAAATTTTCTAAATTTTAAATTTTATGAAATTAAATGTCGAAATTTACCCGTTACGTATTTTATTAAAACTTACGTATATTTTTAGAAGAAAATATTCAGAAAAGAGTCTCACTTTAACAATACAAAATGAGGTACAATATGATACACTAACATATCATTTTAACTGAAGGATGTAATTTTGGTGAAATCAGCGACATGGTTGAAAATGACCCCAATTGAATTACATAGTTGGTTTTTTGTATCTTTAGCATAAGCGTAGCTTTGTAGTGTCTCTGTCAAATAACATTTGTGGGAATTAACTACCTGAAAATGGCATAGTTGGCTCAACGAAATTTAGTTTAATTCAAATTTAGAATTGGCTTACACAAAATCACGATCTACGGTATATATTGATTTTCAGCGTTTTAAAACACTGCTTGAAAGTCGACAGAACAATTTATTATTGCACCAAAAGAAATTCGTCAAGTGTCAGATTTTCATCACTGAGTGAGATGGAGGCCTATCAAGTCTGAAGAGCAAGTATGTAATCGTATCATTTGAAATCTTTCAATTTACATGTCTATAAATAAATAATATGTTGTATTTTTTTTCGGGAAATCGAAAGACAAATTATTACTTTTAATATTTTGAGTATAATCGCGAAATTACCTATTCTGTACTACAAATTAACTGTAGCAATATCCGGTGATTGATGGCGTAGTCAGTATAGCGCTGCACGTTCAGGGGCTAACTGCTGTGTTGTCCCATCTGCTGTTGTTTCGTTTAATCGTCCAAACCGAAAGACCAATTACTATCTTGTAATGTCAGTTTAGGTAAAGTTCATTGGGTCAGCATAAATAAAAGGCGTTTCGTCGCAATAGGTCGTCACGTTGTGATTACTACAAACAGTGAATTTTTTTAAAGTGATACTATAAGTTAATCCAGCAGTGTATATCTGCCTAGATACTGAAAGGATTTGAACTATGCCTCGTTGAGTGCAATTCGGTTAAAACACAACCCCAACTTAATAACCATGCAAATATTAAAACTTATTGTTTACCTTGTTGTTTATCATAGGGTGCCTATATACACACTAATATGCCTAATTTGTTGAAATCGTAGTCCTGGCCTTTTTTATTAATCTGATGAGCGTTTTTGCCACAAATGGTAATGGTAATCAAGACTAATTTCTTAAATTTAACTGTAGCTCATCGTGACTTGCACGCTCTGATAGTAAACAGTTGATAACCATGTCATTGATGTTCCCAACTATACTTCAAACTGAAATCGCCCCAAATTTCCAATAATGATATTATAAGAGTGAGTCATACTAAGTGTATTAAGATAGCCGTTAATCTTACACCTTAAAGAACTCGTATCCCAACTAAAATTTTCAAAAACGATACTGTGTAAATTATATTCAACCAAGTGTAAACTTTTTTTGGTCCATATCCCCTTGGTAAAAGTGCTAAGTATTCATATGTTCATGACTGTTTAAATTTAGAGACATGGAAATATATGTCATATTTTCCCGATTGTTGGTGCAGGTCACGCCGTGTTATGCCTAATCACGTGTGAAGAGCTTAATTCATGTAAACTCTCGTTTATAATCTCTACTGAATGGTGTTAGTTGAATCGTTTATACGGCACACGCCGTCAATATAAGATATAGGAGTTTCAAATCTCTGGAATTCTTACTTTTTTAATTAGATATTAGAAACTTGGGTGTCGCTGCTCGATAACCAGTTTAAAGATCACTATATACATGAGATCTACTATAGTCAGCCTATATATCCGTTGCTAGTAGTCTCAGTAATCATACCGTCCCATGTTCATAAGTTTTCGAATCTGGAAATATAATTCTTATTTCCTTATCGTTTATTCCGTAGTAATAATCTGTCCTGTTCTTATTTATATATATATATATGTCTACAATGTCTGTGGCTGAAGTTATTTATTGACCTATATTTTCAGGAAGTTGCTGGGAGGGAAAGACTATAGAGAACTTGAAGGTAAAGTATAACACACTAATAAACTATTAACTATTTAAGATTTAGATAATGAGATACAACATAGCACACTGACAGATCATTCAAAATAAGTAATATTTATTGATTTTTTGAAGGGCGTAAATAAAAAATTTGTTAGATTTAATCTTACCGCCTTATTTTTGATATTTTCATTTCTTGAATATGTAGCCGTATTTTCAACGTGCTCTTCATGAATATAAATATATTTTATATGATGTGTTGCAATATTATACGCTGACAAATCATTCCAAAGTAATATTTATAATTTAGGGGGAAATCTGTGAATAATTTGTTAATAAACAGAAAATTAATATTTTCATTTTTATGTATCTAAACTCTAAAGTATAAGCATAGTTTCTCTGTGCTCCTGTCAAATTACATTTTCTGTAACTTATAAACCCAAAACTTAATAATGACGTAGTTCGAACATCTATATATAATTCAAATCAATATCATACAAAATTTACCTACATTTCATTATCTCAAATAAATTTCAGCTTTCTGAAACACTTCTTGAAAGAGGGAAAGACAATTCATCATTATATCTAAAGACATGCGGAGTTATTCGTCCGATTATGCATCACTGAGAGACGTGGCTGCCTCGAGTCTAAAGAGCAAGTATGTTATTAAAATCTTTTGAATCTTTCTAATTTACATTCATCATCACTATTCACGGATCCCCAAAATCAATTTTAAAATTGGTATCTATTACTATTCCTAAATAAGTTAAAATTACTTTACTTAATTTAAATGCTAAACATTTTAATAGGCTTAATACCAGGTGAATTTGCATCCCAATTTCTTAATTGAAAACCGGCATTATAAAATATTAAAACTAAAATCTAAAACGGAAGATATCACCATAAGTTTTGTTCTAGCAGTCTCACAGCAGATTGAAAACGCTTTTCAGACATTGTAAATTTGTGTTATGTTAGGATTTCTTCAAAATGTATACCATATAGGAACTGAAATGGAAACACAGTAAATTGTTCGCGCGATGTACCTTTTGTCTATTTTGAAACTACCGATGGAGCCCAATACGACTTTTTCTCTGTATGTGACGATATATAAGATAATTAATGCAAAATATATCGAACATTTTTTTTTTGCAATATTTTTAATTACAATCGTTCGTATTTTGTCGATATCTTTAAAATAATTTTGAGTGCCGAAAAAACAAATCAAATTTGATTAACTTCAAAATACGATTCCGGTCTACTTATAGTTGGCAGTTTGGGACGTATTTCGTGCAATTTTCAAATAGTGATTTTTCATTTATTAAATAATCGTAAAAGTTTTCCCGACTAAAATTCGAGTAACGAAGAACACGAATAAATTATTATGACAAGATATTTTGAATGCTCGCACCGGCTATGAATTGAATATTTTACTCGAGAGATAACTTTTTATCCTCTGCGATCTTACTTATATATAATGTCACATTTGAATTTGCGCTCGTTGTCATATTTCGACACTACTGATGTTAAATTTTATTAGTGTTATTACTTCTTTGGACAGTCACAAAATTGGACAAGTCAGTATTTTATTAAGTAATCGGAGCGCCTAAGTTTCTTCCACGGAGCACTTTGAGAACCTATGCCTTAATAGACCAGGGAAGAAATTTTCGTAAAAGTGTTTGAAGTATCGTTGTACATGTTTAATAGCTGAGTTTTAGGCAGAATATTGTACAATTTTAGCATCTCTTTGAAAATTAGCTGTTTGCATCTAATAATTAAATATTCACTCCAGCTCACCATATTAAGATTTTGTGGCAACGCTTCCGAATGGCCAAAAACTTAATATGGATACGTAAATGGAAATTGTCTGTCAAATGGAATTTTTTTTGGAAAACCCCCCAAATACTTTATAATATCATGATTCGGACAACTATCGTTTTTTTTCTGGCTAATAAGCGAATAAGACAAGAATGAATTTTAGCAATAAAAAACCGTGTTTTTGTCATATTGCCGCCTAATATTCGGAATAAAACTTGCAATACTTTGTTCCAAATTTTGTCAAATTTTCGTCATTGTTGAGAAGGAACTTTTTCCCTTGTGTTTGCAGTAATACTGTTAGTTTAGGCACCAATGCGCGTTAATAATTTTATATGGCAAAGTCTTTAGAACCGGACCGGTGTTCATTTCTTAGTATCGTTGGCATGAAATTTATTGGTATCAGCAATTATTCACTGGGGCAATGGTTCTCAAAGGGTGGGGCGCGCTTTGCAAAAGGGGCGTAAACAATTTTGAGGGGGCATGTAGCTAATTAAATCTATTTTTTGTTTGTTGAACATATTCGTGCAGTTTTTGGATATTTATCAATTAATTCTAATCAGCACAAAAGCAATTGGGCAATTCAGCACCAAGCAATTTTTTTGGCATCAGGTCGCGCATGTAAGATATCGTTAAAGAAGTGCTCTTCATCGTCATCTCGCCTAATGACCACGTAGAAATGCCTTTATTTCAGCTTTTAAATCAACATTCAGATTTATCTTATCACAGTATCTAATTGATTTATTCCGGAAATAACACTGACACCAGTATGGACCATAAGAAACTCAATTACCGTCTCAATTATGTGTGCGATAATATTATTCGCTTAAAACTGGGACGTTTAATTTGCCAACGGCGATGAGTTAGATCCAAGCCAGCGCAAAAGATAAAAGTTAGAATAAAATTGGAATTTAAAAGCGCTCCTTAATGTCATTAACATCTGTCGCCGATGTGAACGCATATAATTCTACAAAAATTTGAAACTTCGATCTCCGCCGATCGGCAAGAATTAATACGTGCGCACAAGAACAACAAAGGTGGTAATATGAAAACGTTCAGGGGGCAAAAAAAGTAGCGATAATGACGAAATTAAACAGTAAAAATCGCTTTGCTGCCAATTTTCATTGTTTCTAATAATTTCCAAATCGACCTCCGACCTTCTTTCTGAACTCCTGTTGCGTATAAAAAAAAAAACGCGAGAGATTGAGAGCTGTTGAGAAAGAGCTGCGTGTTTGTCTCTCCACAATTACAGAATAAAATATTTGAAAATCATCGAAACAGACCTAAATATCACAATAAAATACCATTTCTGTTTCTAGCTACCGTAATCATAGTATTCATGAGCAAACTTGCAAAAACATTTATTTGTAGCTCTGAATCGGAATGTGTCACGTCTTTCCCAGCTAAAGTTGACAAGCTATATTATTGATTTCGGTATTTTATTTTCATGCCGAAATGATCGACGTCAGTTAATTGCATAATATAGTTTATTTTCGAAAATCTCGTTTGGAGTTCCGCCACAATTTTAAATTGAAAAAAGTGTTCCGCGGTACAAAAAAGGTTGAAAAATCACTGTTCCAGAGAGTATTTTTTTCTTTAATTTTTGGTGACATTTTCGTCAGTCACAATCTCAACTCAACCCGTTTACTAATTGAATGACAATTTTTTTTTTGATAGCACTTGTATCATTGTTACAAACGAGTTCGTAAATGAAAGAATCCAGGTTTCTGACTTCTGCCTTTTTTGCATGGTTTGTCAAATTATGAGAGATTTTCATTAAAAAGATTCATCTTTATAAAAATCACGTATCGATGCATTTCTCAAATATAACATATGGATTTTATTTCCTCATTTCATTGCATTTCATGGAGCTCCATTTGAATTAAATATTTTCTGCGCTGTTGGAACCCTGCCCTGTGCAGCGTGTTCCCATTCGTCTAATTATATTTAAATTGTAGGATCGTTAAACGATTAACTGTTCACTAAATTATCAAGTTATAATATAATTATAACCGCCCACTCTGGGAATCACTGGTTTATACCACCTGGTAGTAAACAGTTAATAACCATGCCATTCATGTTCCAATCCAGAATCGCAATAAATTTTCAATACTGGTAATATTGGAGTGAGTTTAATCAAGTACATTAATATAACCGTGAATATTACTAACTTCGGTACTGGTTAACCATGTAATTTGTGTCCCAAACTGAAATTTTCAATAAGGATAATATATAAATTAGGCCAATTGCACAAATGTAGCCGTAAATCCTACACACCCGACTTATACTTCCCTTGGTAGTCCTAGTAGCCAATACCCATACGTTTCATGTTGATATGTGTTCGAAGCTGGCAATCCTCGGTACTACCAGTAACCATACAATTCATATTGATAAGTGTTCGAAGCTGACAATCCTTGGTAGTCCAAGTAACCATACGATTCATATTGATAGGTGTTCGAAGCTGGCATTCCTTGGTAGTCCAAGTAACCATACGGTTCATATTGATAAGTGTTCGAAGCTGACAATCCTTGGTAGTCCAAGTAACCATACGATTCATATTGATTCAAGTGTTCGAAGTAGGTTGATAAGTGTTCGAAGCTGGCAATATTCCTAATGCGCTGTTATTAAGTGCGAGTATTCATATCTTATATTCATGCGTGTATGTAATATGTATGACGCTTTATTATTGCAAATATTACGACTCTAAAATCGTTTATCATGAGGTACCGAAGCTAACATGTCCTTATCATTCTGCATACCATATACCATTTTTTTTTTATTAATCTTGGAACCCGTTTTCACCAGAGGGTATTAATGTAGTTGTTAATCCCCTCTCCCAAAATTCGTGTCCTAAAATTAAATTTCCTATGATATACTATAGCCGCAAATACCTTATAACCAGTATAGACCTTCATTGGTAGTGTTCCTAGAACCCATGCCCCTCATGTCCATAAGTTTCAAATCTAGAAATATATTCCCCATTTCTTCATAGTTTATTTCGAGTATTAATATGTTATGTTCTTATAATGAATGTAGAATGTCTACAATCCCTGTGGCTAATTTAGAGGACCTCAATATTAGGTAAATATAACGCACAATGCCTGTGGTACACAAACATTTTAAGCCGTTCAAGTTTGGAATATCTCGCGTCTCGTGTAAATTACTTGTATATCTATCAATAAATAATATCTGCAATTTTATCGGGAAACCTGCTGACAAAGTATTATTTTTATTATATTGAGTATAAGCTCAGCTTTGGTTTGTCTGTCAAATGGAATTTATTTTGGAAAATCCTCTAGTCTAAATACTGTATAATATCATGATTCGGACAACTATCGTTTTTTTCTGGCTAATAAGTAATTCCAACCGAGTGTATCAATGTGAATTCTATACGATTTGGCATTGGTTAACTACGCCATGCAAGCCCCAAAATAAAATATCGTTTCCAGTGGCGATACTGTAACGCAGCAAATCAGCAAATAATTTTATTTAAACAAAAAATTAACATTTTTATTTTTTTAAACTTCTAGTTTAGCTTAGCTACTCTGTGTCCCTGTTAATTACAACTCCAAAGATTGATAAGGACATAGTTTAAAAGACTATGTCTTTAACCAAATCTCTTTTCTGTATTTCTGTTAAATAGCATTTTTTGTGATTTAAATATTTTGATAGTGTCTTAGGTCAACGAAATTTAGTTTCACCTAAAGTTAGATGGACTCGGTATACACATGAACATAACATTGGATTGATTTTTTTTTCATGTATTTTCAATATAACAATACGAGGGTCCTTCAAATTAACACAGTTTTATATTATGGCACTTTTCTATCACACCGTCTACAAATTATGCAAATTTAGCTACAGTTCATCTCAGATATTAGAACTTACACGTTCAACAACTAATAAATTAGCGATCAGTAGAGGTTGCGCGAGACTAACTCCCAATCCTTTCTCTATGCCTTTGCGCTAGTGGAATTTACCAATGTGTTTAACATTTATCAATGTGTTCTAGGCTCAGATCTTGATAGCCAGGGTCTTTTTAATGTGATTCTTTTAAAGGCGTTGAATTCTTTTTAGTATTGCTTCTAAATTCTTTTCTTGTGGTAGTTGTCGAGTCCGGAGTTTGGCAGGATCCATTCGGATACAGAAGTCACGCGGAAAGGCTAATATAACGATCAGTAGAGGTTGCGCCAGACTAACTCCCAATCCTTTCTCTATGCCTTTGCGCTAGTGGATCCGTATGCATGTAATGCAAGGATGCTTTAGCAAGAATAAAATACCATAATATGCAATTCAAGAGTCTGCTGTGCACACTAACACAAATATATTTCTGTAACGTTTCGTCTGACCAAAATCAGACTTCCTCAGACAAGCAGTTTACAACAATGACAAGAAAAGAGCAATCATGCAGTTTAAATATGGCGATATATAAATTTGTTTGAAATTAATTGTGACCAAACAATGAAAAAACAGTTATTGATATTCAGAAACAGATGGAACATGGACATGGAATATTTGTTCCGCGGCGTACTTGATTTCACAATAAGTTTTACTAGAACATTTATCAATGTGTTCTAGGCTCCGATCTTGATAGATCTTGATAGGAAAGGTCTGAGCCTAGAACACATTGATAAATGTTCTAGTAAAACTTATTGTGAAATCAAGCACGCCGCGGAACAATTATTCCATGCTGAGAACCGATCGCATTTTTTTATTTCGCAATCTGTTTCTGAATATCAATAATTGTTTTTTCATTGTTTGGTCACAATTAATTTCAAACAAATTTATTTATCGCCATAAACTGCATGATTGCTCTTTTCTTGGCATTGTTGTAAACTGCTTGTCTGAGGAAGTCTGATTTTGGTCAGACGAAACGTTACAGAAATATATTTGTGTTAGTGTGTAATAAATTAGCGTTGCTGTTTGTATAGCGTTGCGCAGTTGTAAGTTTTAGTGAACCCGTCATCTCCAGGGATGTCGCGCGCTTTGGTGTTTGTGCTTATATGATAGTGCTCTTAGATGCTTTCTGCTTATGACTTTGAAACATCTTGGGTTGTTATCGAAAACCTAGGATTTTCAAGATGAAACTTTTCATGTTTTATACCCTTGCACGAAATTGGGTTTTTATGTAGTTTGGATTGGGCTCCTAATATCAACTGTTCGATACAATGGGGTTTGGCGAGAGCTTTCAGGATAGCGCAGGGATAGCGCTGATTTTTTTTCGCCAAGTTAGATCGAAACAGCTAGCGAGTCCGATCGAACGCTAGAATACGCGTGTTTCAGCAGTCTTTGGAGTCTAAAAAGCGTTTCAAGGTACGGAAGTTTGCCATCTATGATACAGAAAAATCTTTTTTTTTTCTTTTTAAAAGAGGGGAGGGGGTCGACCCGCAAAACCACCCCCGGGCTACGCCACTACGTTCACGGGCAGGTGTGCAGTTTTAGCCGGTATGCAATAAATTTTTCTGCTTTGTTAATATATCCAATTCCAATATATCCAATTCATATCTAATTTATCAAATTACATTTTCTGTCATTCATAAACCCAAAACTTGAAATAGTTCATATAGTTCACATAATGACAAAGTTCGAAAAATTATTGGTACATTCAAATTTTTACCCCCCAGCCGAAATTAGATCAAATTAATTAAAAATTTTTTTAAAAATCACATTGAGCCACCACAACTTTTTGTTGAATCAAGTTTTTTATATTAGTGCTCGATTTAATGAAATATTCAATTTTTCCCCCGCTATTGTGTTTCATTCTCAATTTCGTTTGCACTGTATATTAAATATTTAAGTATATTACCACAGTTGAATATGTTTCTTTGGAAAAATGAGATTTCGGAAAACACCCCCGCTCGCTTTAAAATAACAAATTAATAGTTGTTCAGCTTGGGTTATATGGTTCGGGTTAGGATTGATTTGAAAATTTGAAATCTGCATTCGGTTTTTTTTTTTTGAAGTTGATGCTTTCATTGGATTGAATTTATATCTGTCATTAAGTTAACTCAATCTACCCGCCCTCCATTTGAGCCAAATCTCATCGGAAAACTTGATTAGGGCGCTTTGTGCCAGACGCTTCCCGATACGCGTGTGCCTTTCGCTCAGTCGTGTCGCGTTGAAAATGAGAGAAATTTTTTATTTATTTTTTGGACACGTAGTGGACATAACGATCGTTTCAATATTATGTTGTTGTTGTTGTTGTTGTTCTTGTTCTTGTTCTTTGACACGTTTTTGAAAAGTCGCTTTTCTCTTTGATTACTGGACTAATTGCTTTGAAATTTTCAGTGGTTGAAGATGAAATTTTTCTCCAGAAGGCTATTACTTTTATTTATTTCAAATATTTCTGTTAGCTCTGTAAGATTTGTTTTTGTTTGCTATGACGTCACTAAACGTTCTGCGGATATCGGACGCCATTTTGTGTCCAACGGACCATCTTGCAATTTCAATTCACGCTGTCACAAGACACAGGACCTTCTAAAGATAGAGAAGTTCTGGTACCGTAACACAGCGCGGTGCCACTGAACTAACTCGTAGCTGTCAAAAGCTTGAAAATCCATACAAATATGAGAAATAAAAAGATGAAACTTGGCAGGTGGGTAGAGTTGTGTTTCTTTTTCTCGTAGCTGTCAAAAGCTTGAAAATCCATACAAATATGAGAAATAAAAAGATGAAACTTGGCAGGTGGGTAGAGTTGTGTTTCTTTTAACCATATTTGAAAGTTTCGCGTTTCTACATTTGAAGGAGGGGGAATAGGGGGTGTGCAATTCCGATACGTCGATAATATCTTTGTCAACCAATTTGCGACCACCGTGTTTTCGTCTGTTTGATTGCTGTGATGTGGTGCTTTGTTTATAATTTAACGAGTTTTGTTCGAAATAACCGTGTTCTTGAAATATATGACGGTCAGAAATGCAATTAGAAGCCCAATGTTTTCACGCTGTCACAAGACCAACAATTGTCCACCAATTTGCGACCACCGTGTTTTGTCTGTTTGATTGCTGTATGGCTGCGTATGCGATAGTTTCGACGCAGCAGAAACGATGATCAAGGCTTGAAATCCGTGGTCGCACACTGGTCGCAAATACGTCTTTCGAGTGCCGTACTTTGGGGATTTGTATAGTTTTAACCCTTTGTCGTAGAAAGTTAATACGAGGTTTAGCGTGTAGAATAAATGCCGCCAATGCACCCACGGTGAAAAAATTAACGGGTTAGATATATTGGTTTTTGTTTTATAGCGGTTTGAATGAAATTGTCCGCAGACTGGCTACACCACCCTAGGCCTGGTGAGTTGTCCGTGTAGTCGAATTGTCCATCAGCCCTAAACGGCTATGACAGTCACTGTACCAAAAATTGTACCTCGATTCGGCTGGTGTTAAGTTGACGCATGTTATTCAGTAACGTTTTTATGTGAAATGTTTGACTGTGGTTCGGTACCTGATCTGATAATACGGTACATAATTGACTCATATCACGAGATATTTCAACTGATGTTTTAATTGTCACAGGACCTAAAATATCTATGACAGTCCCTGTACCGTCACGGTCCCCCGATACAGGTACTGATAAGAGTGCCGTACTTTGGGGATTTGTATAGCTTTAACCCTTTGTCGTAGAAAGTTAATACGAGGTTTAGCGTGTAGAATAAATGCCGCCAATGCACCCACGGTGAAAAAATTAACGGGTTAGATATATTGGTTTTTGTTTTATAGCGGTTTGAATGAAATTGTCCGCAGACTGGCTACACCACCCTAGGCCTGGTGAGTTGTCCGTGTAGTCGAATTGTCCATCAGCCCTAAACGGCTATGACAGTCACTGTACCAAAAATTGTACCTCGATTCGGCTGGTGTTAAGTTGACGCATGTTATTTAGTAACGTTTTTATGTGAAATGTTTGACTGTGGTTCGGTACCTGATCCGATAATACGGTACATAATTGACTCATATCACGAGATATTTCAACTGATGTTTTAATTGTCACAGGACCCAAAATATCTATGACAGTCCCTGTACCGTCACGGCACCCCGTTACAGGTACTGATAAGTCACCGCCGGTATGTTAGTCGTTGGTCACCGCATATGATTTTTGGGGAATTGTTCTGCGTGTCCATATATTTGAGCATTGCTCTCTTCACCGTTCTGGCAAGCCCAAACCTTGCTTTTGAAGCAAAGTGAATATTCAATTAACAAAGGGCGCATGTTTTCGCGAGTAATTTCGAGCGAGCGCATTTAATGTTTGTTTATTATTGTGCGGGTAATGATTACTAGCTTATATACGCGCTGAAAACGATTGCTCGCTAGCTCAAATTACTTTCTTTCAAGTAATAACATATTCCTCTGTATATTTCTAACTTTGAAATACTTACAGACATAAAACTCGGAGAATTGAAAATATGATAAAGAGAAATTACGTGCTACCGTGGCCACAAACAATCGGACAGCATATATCATGCTTGGAAACGACGCAAAAGTTTCTTATTGCTTTTGTTTTGATTTACTCTTTTGACTTAGTGCACGATGAGACGTATACGTAAAGGATATTAACTCTTACTCAACAAACATATTAGGGTCACATTTTTATGAGCACCTAAGTGTTTTCCCGGCATAACAAATTAGTAGTTGTTCAGCTTGGGTTCGGGTTAGGAATGATTCAAAAATTTAAAATCTTATTCAGGGATGTTTTTTTTTTTCTGAAATTAATTCTTCCATTGAATTGAATTTAAATCTGTCGTAACTTAAATGCCCGACTCAGATTTGTGTTTGGTGAATTTGAATTTTTATTTAAATAGAA